>NC_137797.1:97357885-97420385 GCF_963383645.1 Muscardinus avellanarius
TGTATCTTTAATATTGAAGCCATTGGGATGGGGAAATGGAGGGCAGAGGACAGTGCCGGGGACAGGTGGGGAACTCTGAACACAGGGTACAAGCTCCCTTGAGGGCGAGCTTTGAATGTTTCTTCTCTAGGTAGAGGAAATGGAGCAGTGATCTGGGCCCTGGGTTCCTCAACCCGCGGGGCTCTCCCGGTTGTGTTTGCTCCCTCTCTGTCCCTTTCTCCAAAGCCAGAGAGAATACAATTATGCTTCCAGAGTTGGGATTTTGTTCAAGTAAGAAACAATAGAAATTCTGGACTGCAAAGGAGCTGGTGTGTGTGTGAGTGTATGTGTGTGTGTGTGTGTGTGTGTGTGTGTGTGTGTGTGTCCGTTCACATAGGCTGCCCAATCTGATACCCCAAGGCTGCTGGACAGGACCCAGCCCGTGGCTCGGGATGCCTGGGGCTTGTCACGCAGCCCACGCAGCCCACGTAGGGGGCGCAGCCCTCGGCATCCCGCTCACCCCCTCGTAGCCGTGACCTGGGCTAGCTGGCCGTGTTTGGGCCGCGGCACATCCGGACCCGTGTTATCTCCGCATCCTGGGCCTCCTCCCCTCCCTGTGGACACGTAGCCGCAGCACACTTCTCGGAGGGCTATTTCTAGCGGAGGGGAGAGGCGGGTGATTCAACCCCAGCCTGTCAGTCCTGGCCCTCTGTGGGCCCCAGCTGGGACGGGCGGCCCAACACGTTGTGGCTTCAGCAGAAAGCAGGATGTTGGGGCTTCCGGAGGCAGGCATCCCCTCAGCCTGCGGGAGGTCAGGGCTGCTGAGACGTGGGGGTGGGGGCCCGACAGGATGCTCCTGCCTGGCGAGGGAGAGTGGCCTCCGCACCTCCACCACTTCTTTGGACTCTGCGCCACCGCAGCCGTTCCCTGGTGAGAATCTTTTCTCCCTGGTAGGACTGAGAGGGAACATTGAGCCCTGCAGAGGGTCGAAGGCTCTGAGGTTACAGTCTGGGTCAGAAACCAAGCTGTGCATCCTACCAGGCAGGTCACCTCTGTCCTCATCGGACACCTGTTGGAACCTCGTTTTTTTCATCTGTAAACAAGAGATAATTGAGCCGGGCGTGGTGACGCACGCTTGTAATCCCTACGCTTGGTAGGCAGAGACAGGAGGATCACGCAGGTTCGAAGCCAGCCGCGCTGGCTTAAGAGACCCTGTTTCCAAATAAAAATATAAAAGTGGGTCTGGGAGTGTAGCCCGGAGGTAGAAGGGTACCACCACCACCAAAGAGAAAGAGAGAGAGAGAGAGAGAGAGAGAGAGAGAGAGAGAGAGAGAGAGAGAGAGAGAGAGAATTGATCCAGGCGTGGTGGCGCATGCTTGTAATCCCAGCATTTGTGAGGCTGAGACCAGAGGATACCAGTTCCCTGATGGCATCAGCTACTTAGTGAGGCCCTCTGCAACTTAGTGAGATCCTGTTTCAAAATAAAAAAATAGGGCAAGAGATGTAGCTCGGAAGTCAAATGCCCCTGGGATTCATCCCCAGAGGGGAGAGAGGGAGAGGGAGAGGGAGAGGGAGAGAGAGAAAGAGAGAATTGTACCTGTCTTATTATATTGTTGGCAGGACTTAATCATAGAACACATAAGAATCCATAGAACACAGAACACATAGAACACATAAACTTGATCTTATATAGAGAGGCCTCCTAGAGCTCCTTGTTACAGAGGGAATTACAGTTATTCCTTTGTTGTTATAATTTTGTTGTTGTTTTGTGGTACTGGGGATTGAACCCAGCGGCATTCTACCTCCGAGCTACACCTCCAGCCCGATTTTTTATTCTTTATTTTGAAACAGGGTCTCACTAGATAGCTGAGGCTGTCCGTGAACCGTGATCCTCCTGTCTCAGCCTCCCAGATACTGGGATTACAAGCATGAACCACCATACCTGGTATTTCTTGTTATAATTTTCATCTCTCTCTCTCTCTTTTTTTTTTTTTTTGGTGGTACTGGGGTTCCTGGAAACCCTTCTACCTCCGGGCTACACTCCCAGACGTATTTTGTATTTTTATTTTGGAAACAGGGTCTCCTAAGCCACCGTGCTAGCTTCGAACCTGCGCGATCCTCCTGTCTCTGCCTCCCAAGTGCGGGAATTACAAGTGTGCGCCACCACGCCCAGCATCATCTCTTTTCTCTCTCTCTCTTTTGTTTTCCTTTCTTCCTTCTTTCTTTTTCTTTTTGTACTGGGGATTGAAACCAAAGACATTCTACCCCTGGGCTTACACCCTCAGCCCTATTTTTTTTTTTTTTAATTTTAAAACAGGGTCTTGCAACTTGCTGAGGCTGGCCTTGAACCTGCAATCCTCTTATCTCAACCTCAGAAGCACTGGGATTGCAGGTGTGAGCTACCACACTGAGTTCGTCGTGCCTTTTCTAAAATTCAGCCTCCTATTACAACTTCAGGCTCTCTCCTGACCTCCTCATTCCTTACAGGTGACTTTCAGGATCATTGTTATTTCAAAGTTATTTCTGATGCCTGGCCTATTTAAAGAGTATTCAGTCTGGGGATGGTAGTGCATGCCTGTAATGCCTGTACTTGGGAGGCCGAGACAGGGGGATCACAGGTTCGAGGACAGCCTCAGCAAACAGCAAGACTCTCATAAACCTGTTACTAGTAAGAAATAAAATTGGCCTGGAGCTGTGGCTTGAAGGTAGAATGCCTCTGGATTCAATCCCCAGTAGCACACATTCACACAAAAGAGTATTCAATAAATGAAAGAATGACTTCTGCCCTTATTCTGATATGATGGAAGAAATACTGAATTTGGCCTTAAAACAGAAACAAAGTCCCAGGTTCAGATCCCAGGGGTGCCACTTGGCTGGAGTTATGACATGACCAAATAAGCTTGGAAATTTATGCTCAGTGTCCTGCACTGTCCCCAACTCCAATGAGGACAGTTCCTCCTGCCCCTCCTTCTTCTCAGGTCCCCAGGACAAAGAGGCCAGGGCGTGACACTGCTTTGCAAACTACGTAGGGCTGTGCAGTGCAAGGCAGATTATTCTAGGTAATTCTTTTTCTTTCCTTCCTTTCTTTTTTCTTTTTTTCTTTTTGGTAGTACTGGGGATGAAATCCAGGGGCATTCTGCCTCTGAGCTACACCCCCAGCCCATTTTATTTTATGTTTTGTTTTTGTTTTGGAACAGGGTCTCACTAAGACGTGGAGGGCACCGCTAAGTTGCAAAGGCTGGCCGCGAACCTGCGATCCTCCTGTCTCAGCCTCTCAAGTACCGAGTTATTCTTTCTCTTCAGTTATGTCCCATTTCCCACTCCAGGGAGGTCTATTCTAGTTCACGTCTTCTCATGCCGCCGAGTTCTCAGCCCGCGCTGAGGTTTGCCTGAGATAGGCCTCTGCCTCTGCCCTTTTTTCTTCTCTCCCTCAGAATTGGGCCAATTCACCTCATAAAGCAAAGCTTCTCACCTCGCCTCCCCTCACCCAAGAATCCTTTTTATGTCCACCACCCCCGTGCTCCCTGGGCAGAGACACTGGGAAGCACATGTTCGTTTCCTTTTTGATGTTTCCGTATGTTTCTGAGGAATTCATCCATTCTCCATGATTTTACGGCAACCATGTAGAAGCCTCCTTGCCTTCAAGGAGCTCACAGTGCAGTAGAAAAAGCACCCATAAAGGAGACATTTATTGTGAAAGTGGCCAGGCCGTGTGGGAGGTGTGCGCAAAGGACCCTGGGATCCGGCAGGGAGAGCCTCCACACCAGCCAGGGGAAGGGGGCCAGGCTCACGGAAGGGCTGACAGTGAGCTGGGTTTTTAAGGAGTTAGAGTTAGCCAAGTGGCGAGATATGAGATAGAGGAGGGCATCCAAAAGAGGTGATCGAGCCCATTGTGGGGTGTATGCCTGCAGTCCCACTACTTGGGAGGCTGAGACAGGATGATCGCAGATTCAAGACCAGCCTCAGCAATTTAGGGAGACTCTTATCAACCTAGCAAGATTCTGTTTCAAAACCAAAAAATTAAAAAAGGGCTCAGGGTGTAGCTCAGAGGTAGAATGCCCCTGGGTTCAATCCCCAGCACCACACACCCAAACAATAATAATGATGACGATGATGTTGTTATTAGTGAGGAGGAGGAGGAGGAGGAGAGGAGGAGGAGGAGGAGGAGGAAGAGGAGGAGGAGGAGGAGAGGAGGAGGAGAGAAGGAAGAGGAGGAAAGGAGGAGGAGGAAGAAGAGGAGGAGGAGGAGGAGAGAAGAGGAGAGAAGGAGGAGAGGAGGAGGAAGAGGAGAGGAGGAGAGAGAGGAGAGGAAGAGAAGAGGAGGAGGAAGAGAGGAGGAGGAGGAGAAAAGGAAGAAGAGGAAAGGAGGAGGGAGAGGAGAAGGAGGAGGAAGAGGAGAGGAGGAGAGAAGGAAGAGGAGGAGAGGAAGAGGAGAGAAGGAAGAGGAGGAGGAGGAGGAGGAAGAGGAGAGGAGGAGGGAGAGGAGAAGGAGGAGGAGAGGAAGAGGAGAAAGAGAAGAGGAAGAGGAAGAAGAGGAGAGGAGGAGGAGAGAAGGAGGAGAGAAGGAAGAGGAGAGGAGGAGGTTAGTAGTAGTAGAAGGGGGGGCTGAAGGTAGACTGTCCCTGACTTCAATCCCCAGTAAACACACACACACACACAACACACACACACACACACACACACACACACACACACTCATCAAAGAACATCTTTGTAGGGCTGTAAGAATTTCCATCTAATTCCACTATAAAAGGAAATGTGCAGCATTGGCAAATGGGGGCGGGAGGGAAGGGTGGGCACAGTTTAATTGAAAATCGATTTATACAACATAGGAAGGAGTTTGGATTATAACCTTCAGTCTCCAGGGACACCTTGAGAATTCTGAGTATGGAATTGACATGATTACGTTTATTTTTAGGATGGTTACTCTGTAGCGTCCTGAACAAATTCAAGAAAGAGTGAAGCTCTACACAGGAGATCACTTAGACATTTTCTGAAATATTCTAGGTGAGAGATGGTAGCAGGTATGAATTGAAGCAGGGACCATTTGAAGCTTGAAAACAATACAGGGTTATGAGAGATCTTCAGAAAGAATCACAGGAATAAATGGTCGATTGCACACAGGGAAGGAAGACAGAGGGAGCAGACAAGGAGTGTTGGTTTCTGTGTTTAGTGCTCCCAGGGGCTAGTGGTGCCGTCAACGGGCCAGAAGCCTGCAGCAAAGACTTGGAACGGTAAGAGAGATGAGGAGTTGGGTTTTTCTGGGCTTGGAGGACAGAGGAGACATATGGCTTTTGGGAGTGTGATCGAACTGGGTAGTGGAGAAAGGGGAGTTTGCATAGAGGTGATGGTTGAAGGAATCTGCAGGATGGACCATCCAGGAAGAGCATGTGAAGTGACAGAAGAGGACTGAGAATATGGAATACTGATGTGGAAGAGGGTGGAGGAAGAGGAGCCCACAAACAGACTGTGTGGCTCACAGTCTGGACTGAGAAGCCTGAGTATCTGATTGCTAGGTTAGCTAGCTTTGGTTGCAGTGGGTTCCTAAAGGATCCAAGACGTGCAGAAGACACCACAAGCAAACGCACCTTCATAATGAGCTTCATAATGAGCTGGGACTTCTGCCCTGGTGGGCTGGGCTGGCTGTGGGGAGCACGTGGACCTTCAATTGACTGTTGACCGACAGAGGCCTCTTTCCTGTATACTTCCTCCTTGTCGCACCCCTGGGGTCTTCCCTCCCTCCGCAGTTGCCAAAGGTGGAGATGAACGAACACATTTAAATGAAGGAAAGATTAAAAGCTGGAACAGAATAGATTAGCCCCCCTCCAGCCTCCTCTAATGCCCACTAGGCGGCATCCTCCTCCTCCTCCTCCTCCTCCTCCTCCTCCTCCTCCTCCTCCTCCTCCTCCTCCTCCATCTTCTTTTTCTTCTCTGAAAAGTAAGCTGGGCATGGTGGTGCAGGTTTATAATCCCAGTACCTGGGAGGCTAAGACAGGAGGATTGCATGTTCATGGCCAACCTCAGCTACTTAGTGAGACTCTGTTTCAAAAGAATAAAAAAGAGGGTTGGAGTTGTACCTTGGAGGTAGAATGCCCCTGTGTTCCATCCCCAGTACCAGACACACACACACACACACACACACACACACACACACACACACACATACACGTGCGCATGCATGCACGAGCACGCACAAAAGTAAAGGGATTAAAAAAACTCAAAATTTCTCTGAACATAAATGATTATTTGATTATAGGTTCATACGCTTTCTTTTGATCTCTCTTTTCCCAGGAATACCTTTATGTATATGTGTGAAAAGTACTTATAAAAACCTTATAAATTAAAAAATGCTTATAAATAAAAAGAACCAAGTTAAAGAAAAGCAGCTCACCATCCACAAATACCTAACCTTGGACGAACATTATCCTGGACACATCTGGATGTACATCAGTGAACAGAGGAATAGGTAGACAGTCAACAAAATATTTTTATAAAAATGGCATCATACCATACTATGCTTTCTCTTCTCTCTCTACCTCCTTCTCTCTCTCTCTCTCTCTCTCTCTCTCTCTCTCTCTCTCTCTCTCTCTCTCTCTGTACTGGAGATGAAACTCAGAGGCATTCTACCTCCAAACTACACCCCAGCCTTTGTTTTATATTATTTATTTTGAAACAGGGTCTCACTAAGTTGCAGAGGATCTCACTAAGTAGATGAGGCTGGCTGCAAACCTGTGATTCTCCTGTCTCAGCCTCCCAAGTACTGGGATTACAAGCATGCGCCACCACAACTGGCTAGTCTTTTTTATTTTTATTTATTTATTTTTATTTTACTTTATTTATTTTTTTGTAGGTCTGGGGATGGAACCCAGGGCCGTTCGACCTCTGGACTACACCCCCTGCCCTATTCTTTATTCTTTATTTTGAAACAGGGTCTCACCGAGTTGTAAAGGGCCTCACTTTTTTAAGTTTGCGAACCGCGATCCTCCGGTCTCAGCTTCCTGAATGCTGGGATAACAAGCCTGTGCCACCATGCCCGCTATCTTTTTATTTTTGAAAGAGGGTCTCCCTGAGTTGAGAAGGGTCTTGCTAAGTAGCTGAGGCTGTCTGTGAACTGTGATCCTCTGGTCTCAATAATCTATTTTCTTCAATGTGGATTTTATTGAAACAATGTCTCCTCATCCTCCTCCCTCTTCTTTTTCTCCTTCTCTTCTACCTTCTTCTTTTCTTCTTTTTCCAAAATGCAGAAAAGTAAGCCAGGCATGGTGGTGCACCCTTGTAATCCCAGTATCTGAAAGGCTGATACAGGAAGATTTCAGGTTCGAGGCCAACCTCAGCTATTTAGCGAGACCCTCTACAACTCAGTGAGATCCTGTTTCACTTTTTTATTCATTATTTTATTCTTTATTTTTTTGTTCTTTATTTTGAAACAGGGTCTCACCGAGTTTCAAAGGGCCTCACTAAGTAGCTGAGGCTGTTCGACAACCGCGATTCTCCTTTTTCATCCTCCCAAATGCTGGGATTACAAGCGTGAGCCCCCACCCCCGGCTACCCTCCTAGGGATTCTGAAGGACCACTTTGGCTGTATCCCACCCCTTAGGAATTAACTTTAGGAACAAATCCTCCCAGATGCTCAGTTGCCCCGCCCTAGACCCTCCTGAAGTGGGCGTGGCCAAGTAGCTGCCATCTGGCTCAAGCACTCATTGGCTCTTGGTAGTGTCAATCTCCACTGCTGGGGCTCAGCCCTGTGAGCTACTTTCTTTGGGGCCTCCGGGGTCTTTGGGTCCTCTGCCCTCTGTGCACCTCGCCTTCCATGAAGGGCTGGCAGCCATCACCCCTATTTCCTGTTGTCCTTTCTTCACGTGGCTGGGAGATCAGGTGTAGGATGATGAGGTAGGGGGCTCTGGCTGCGTTTTGAAGCCTGTGGTGGGGGCTGTGCGTGTTTATCTCCAATTCATTGACAGTTTGCTTTCAATATGGAGGTTCTTGGATCCTCTCTGTGTACTTTGGGACGTGAGTCACAGTTCAAGAGCAGCAGGAAAAATCCCACCCGATTGACATATGTGTGTATTTACATATATATAACTGGCATATTTATAATATGTATTTATAGTATTTATAATATGTATTTATAATATGTACAATTTATAAAACACTTTCTTTTTTTTTTCTTTGTTGCTGGGGATGGAACCCAGAGGCTTGCTACCTTTGGGCTACACTCCCAGACCTATTTTGTATTTTATTTGGAAACAGGGTCTCACTAAATTGCCAAGAGCCTCACTAAGTAGCTGAGGCTGGTTTTGAACCTGTGCGATCCTCCTGTCTCAGCCTCCCAAGTACTGGATTACAAGCGTGTGCCACCGCGCCTGGTTTATAAAACACTTTCACGTACCTGGTCTCACCTAATATTCCTTCTACTCATTCCTACAGGGTGGTGTATCAGGAATGCATTTGGTTGCAATGAACAGAAAATTCCAATGGCTCAAAAAAAGTGGAAGGTATTTTTCTCACATAACAAAATAAATCCATAGGTTAAGCGTTTGCTGGTGATGGTTTGGTGGCTCAGTCATAGAAGGGGTGCCAACACTGATTATTTGACTTTTACCCCATGTTTGAAAGATGGCTGCTCTTGTCCCAGGCATCATATTTCATCTTCCTTCCTTCCTTCCTTCCTTCCTTCCTTCCTTCCTTCCTTCCTTCCTTCCTTCCTTTCTTCCTTCTTTCCTTCCTTCCTTCCTTCTTTCCTTCCTTCCTTCCTTCTTTTTTTTTTTTTTTTTTGGCTGTACTGAGGATGGAGCCCAGTGGTATTCTACCTCCAAGCTACACCCTCATCTTATTTTTTATTATTTATTTTGAAAGAGAGTGTCACTGAGTTGCAAAGGGCCTCACTAAGTAGCCGAGGCTGTCCGCCAATGGCGATCCTCCTATCTCAGCCTCCGGATTGCTGGGATTACAAGCGTGCACCACTTCGCCCGGCTCATATTTCATTTTCAAGTCAAAAAGAAAAGAAAAACGGGGCAGGACTTGTTTTCCAGAGCCCTGAGGAAAATTCTGCTCTTGTCTCGTTGCCCAGAAGGATGCCACGTGGCCATGTCTGGACACAGAGATGCTAAGCAAATGAGCATCGCCCATGGAGCCGGGCGCCTTGCCGACCCAGGCAAAGCTGGCTCCCCTCGGCAAGGAAACCCACGGCGTCTGCCACAGGTGTGCTGCAGGCTGCGGCCCCCTCAGTGACGCTGGCTCTGCGGCATCCTCATTCCCTCTTCCCCCACCAGGCCTTCTGCACAATAGCCTTCATGCCCCTCATGACTAGAAGGCCATGACAATGTTCATTCTGGAGTCTTAAAAAGAAATTAGGGGAAAATAAAGAGCGGAAGTGCCAATAATCTCATACCTACAGATAATGGCGGATGTTAACATTTTGGAATATTGCCTTCCTGAAAAGTTTCCCACATACATATAAGTAATGTAATATTATATGCCTGGCTTTGTACCATACTCTGTGTGTGTGTGTGTGTGTGTGTGTGCAGGGCAATTGCTCTACCACTGAGCAATTCTCCCAACCCCTGTACCACAATTTTTTTTTAACTCAACAGCAAATTATATTTCCCTACGCCATTACATTTCTTCAAATTTAGCTAGGCGTGGTGGCACATGCTTGTAATCCCAGCATTTGGGAGGTTGAGACACGAGGATCGCACCGCAATTCGCAGACAGCCTCAGCTACTGAGTGAGGCCCTCCGCAACTTAGTGAGACCCTGTTTCAAAATAAAGAATAAAAAATAGGGCTGGGGGTGTAGCTCAGAGTTCGAATGCCCCTGAGTTTCATCCCCAGATGCCCCCCCAAAAAAAGACTCAAAAATAGGGCTGGGGATGTAGCTCAGAGGTACAATGTCCCTGAGTTCTATCCCCTGTACAGTAATAATAATAATAATAATAATAATAATAATAATTTTATGTACTCATATTATTTGGAGATGTCTTCATGAAGACAGCAAATGTATCAGATGCTAACCTGCAGCCCCGTTTGGTTGTCTTTTTGCTAAGACTGGCCCCCACTAATGGACAAGGATACATCCTAATTTTGTGCCCCTCTAGAGGACTAACACCAAACAGAGGCCACCGGAGGGACCTAAGGAACAGACCCTGAATTAATGGATGGAAGGTGGGGAAGTCATCCACCGAGTAAGGCTTCTTCTCCTCTATGGAAAGAAAGAGGGAGCTAGGCATAAATAGCACGCTGCTTCCAGAAAGAGCAGCCAGGATGCCATTCCAGTAAAGGGTAGACGAGAATCGTTTCCGGCCGGCATCTGCCAAAGTTGGTCCAGGAAGAAGGACAGCAATGATGATCATTTCTCAGAAAGTGTTTCTGTCCAGGCACAGACACAGTCGCCCTGGGAAATGAAACCGTGCTGAGGGGCAGGGGCTCAGGGGCTCTCTGGCCACCCTTCTTTTCCCTGACTCTAACTTTCTCTCTTTCCCCACACCCACTGGTTAGCAGTGTATCCCAGAGTGTGGATCAGACGTCAAGAGAGTTTGTAACTCAGGAGAGGTCTGAGTCATTAAGACACAAGTCAAGAAGGTTCTAGCTATCGTGTCATGGTAAATTAGTTCAACGAATTTTTAAAAGATTTAGTCCAGATTATGACATGATGGTGTGTGTGTGTGTGTGTGTGTGTGTGTGTGTGTGTGTGTGTGTTACTGAGGATTAAACTCAGGGGTATTTTACCTCTAAGTTCATCCCCACCCTATCTTATTTTATTTTATTTTATTTTCTCTAGTACTGGGGGTAGAACCCAGAGGCTTTCTACCTCTGGGCTATACTCCCAGACCTATTTTATATTTTGTTTGGAAACAGTGTCTCACTAAGTTGCTGAGAGCCTCACTAAGTAGCTGAGGCTGGCTCTGAACCTGTGCCATCCTCCTGTCTCAGCCTCCCAAGCGCGGGGATTACAAGCGTGCGCCACCACGCCCGGCCTATTTTATTTCAAAAGAGGGCTCACTATATTGTTGAGGGCCTCCCTAAGTTGCTGAGGCTGATCTAAAACCTGTGATTCCCCTGTCTCAGCCTCCCAAGTATTGGGATTCCAGACGCGTACCACTGTGCTTGGTAGGATGTGATTTGTCAACTTCATCTGGAGGCCTTGAAAGTTATACTGTAGCATGTACCTGTTATAAATTCTGTTTCTTTTCTTATAGAGAGGCAGAGGCAAGGGTCATATGGAAATGTAGATGCTTCAAAAATCACATTCACAAAACTTTGGGGTCATTAAAAAAAAAACACCTTAGAAGATACTCCTTGGAGCTCACATTTGCAAATGCGAAATGTTCAGTAGAAATAAATATGATGGAGGCTGTATTTAGGACATGGTGTTAGTCAGCGTTCAACTGATATGACAAAATGCCTGAGACAAACAAAGGTATGAAAAGTTTCTTTTGGCTCATGGCTTCAGAAGTTTCAGTCATTTTTGGTCCTGTCGCTTTGGGCCCGTGGTGAGGCAGGACATCATGGCGGTGGGAGCGGGGAGCAGAGGAGACTTCATGGTAGCCAGGAAGGAGAGAGAGAGAGAGAGAAAGGACCTAGGGTCCCAATATACTTTTCAAGAGCACGCCTCCAATGGTGTACTTCCTCCAATAAGGCCTCACATCCCAATGTTTCTATCACTCCTCCTCCAATAACACCCGAAGCTGGGACCAAGGCTTGAGAACGTGGCCTTTGGGGAACATTTAAGATCTGAATCATGCTGGGCATGGTGGTTCGTGCCTGCGATCCCAATACTTGGGAGGCTGAGACAGTGAGTTGCAGGCTCGAGGGCAGCCTCAGCAACTTAACGAGACTCTCAACAACTTAGTGACACCCTGTTTCAAAAGAGAAAATTAAAAGGGTTGGGGGTATAGCTTGGGGTTAGAATGCCCCTAGGTTCAATCCTTTGGACCAATTAAAAAAAATTATAACAGAGGTCAACAAAGATGACTAGTTGATTCAACACCAGTAAAAGAGTAGTTTTATTAGTGTTGAGTTAACATGGGCTGTTTGATTTCGTTTTAGACACTGAAGCTGTGTCTAAGCTAACTTCTGTCTTCTTTACTACTTCTGAGAGATTCTGTTATCCTGGGTATTTTAAGAACAAGCAAGCCAAGTGTGGTGGAACGTGCTTGTAGTTTCGGCATTCGGGAGGCTGAGACAGGAGGATCACAGGTTCGCTGACAGCCTCAGCTACTTAGTGAGGCCCTTTGAAACTCAGCGAGACCCTGTTCCAAAATAAAGAATAAAAAATGGGGGTGTACGTCGGAAATAGAATGCCCCTGGATTTCATCCCCAGTACTGGAAAAAAAAAAAAAAGAACAATCAAGCATAAAAAAAAGTCATAATTTGGACTCATTTTTTTTTTTTTGGTGGTACTGGGGTTCCTGGAAACCCATCTACCTCCGGGCTACATGCCCAGACACCCATTTTTTTAATATTTTTATTTGGAAACAGGGTCTTTTAAGCCAGCGAGACTGGCTTCGAACCTGTGTGATCCTCCTGTCTCCGCCTCCCAAGCATGGGGATTACAAGCGTGCGCCACCACACCCGGCTGGACTCATTTTTTAAAGCCTCAAATATTGAACTAATCTATTGTAGACACACTTAGCTGAAATTGAGGGGAGATCATATCAATTAAGATGGGAAGTGTTGAATTCGTTTGTATTCATAAAAGTAGGATTAGTGAAAATTCTTTACTCCCATCCATGGGCAGAGGTTTTGAGATAGTTAAGGGTAGAATTTAGGTTGGGGCTGCAGAGAGGAGAGAAAATGAAAGGGCAAGAGAGTTAGTTCCAGCACATCCTTGATTCAAACAGGAAGTTGGAGCTCATTATCATATAATGATGGGGAATCTTGGGGGCAGGGCCACCACGCTACCTTAAGGCTCACATACGGGAACCAGATGTACTTCTTAGGAGATCTGAACAGCAATACTGTCCCGAGTAGGTAAAAGTAGCCTCAAGTTGTATGTCCCATCTGGGCCTCCATTAGTTCATCTGCAAAGAGGGTGCTGGATGGGTTATCCATTCTCTACTGAGGCCATATCTAAGATCACCAGCATAGTTACAAAAGAGAACAGCTCTCAGGCCGTGCCCTGGATGAATGATTCAGAAATGGTTCTGGATTTGGAATCCAGAGATGACTCAGATAGAACCCAGGCATCGAGTTTGTGAAAACGGTCCTGCTATAGTTTGGATGTTAAAGTCTCCAAAGGCCCCTGTGTTGTAGGCTTTGATTCCCACAGTGATGGTAACATAAAGTGGTAAAACCTTTAAGAAGCAGAGCAGAGAGGTTACACAGCTTGTCCCAAGATGTGTAGTTGACAAGCGAGGATTGGGATGTTGTCCAAGACCCTCTGACGACCACACTGTACTTGGTCACTTCCCACATCCCAGAGTGACCATAGATCCCCTCTTCTTCCTCCCAGCTGAGCCAGCTTTTCCATCAGGAGCAATCAAGACTCCCATATGTTATGAAGCCTCCTCCGAACACACAAGCCCAGCCCGACAGCTCCCTCCTGCACCCTTTCTACTCAGCAGCCACCTTGCCCTGTTCTGAGCCTTTGCTTTAGCATGATTCAAATACTGGGTCCATGATTGAAGTTTCATGTCACAGGCCTGTCCTGTAAATCCTGGAGGGTTTAGACTCAGCTTTCTGCTTTCCTCTGCTGTGCTCAAATCAGAGCCAGACTCCTAGCACATGCTTTACGACCGGCTGAACGAATGCATAGATTGATAAATAGTCCCAATACTTCTGCAATATTAATTAATTTGACACACTTATCGAGCACTTATTACATGGCCAGATAAGTGCTCTCCAGACTCTCTAAGCATTTCCTCTTCACCAGTTGCTTTAAAGTGGCCCCCAAATGTGCTTTTCCACCCCATAAAAATCAAACAAACAGTACATGTGGACATGTGTCCTGATGCTTGTAGTTTCTATCAGAAATGAGACCTTAGGAAATCTGAGTGGACAAATAGGAAAATAGAGACTCAGGAGAGTGAAGCAAATTGCCCTGAATCATACAACCAATAAATATTAGGACCAAGACCAGAATTAGACCTCCTGACAAAGCTCAAGCCTTTTATTCTCTGTACAGTTAAGTTCAAAACATTTCTACTGAGTGGGAATTAGCAGAGAAGGGTGTGTGTGTGTGTGTGTGTGTGTGTGTGTGTGTGTGTGTGCGTGTGTGTGTGTGTTTGTGTGTTTTTACTGGAGATTGAACCCAGGGACAACCTACCTCCAAGCTACACTCTCAATTCTTTATTTTGAAATAGGTTCTCACTAAGTTTTTGGAGTGCCTCACGAGTTCCTGAGGCTGGTCTCAAACCACCAATCTTTCTGTCTCAGCCTCCCAAGTACTGAGATTGCAAGCGTGCGCCACCATGCCCAGCTCCAAGGAAGGCTTCTGATGTGCATTTTTTGCTTGTTTGTTTGTTTGTTTATTTAATTTTTGGTCCTGGGGCTTGAATCCAGGAACATTCTATCTCTGCAATACACCCCAAGCCCTATTTTATTTTATTTCATTGTTTTTGTTTGTTTTGAAACAGAGTCTTACTAGGTTTCTGAGAGACTCACTAAATTGCTGAGGCTGGTCTTGAACCTGCAATCTTACTGTTCAGGTGCTGGGATTATAGGTGTGCACCACCACACCCAGCTTGATGTGCAGGTTTTTCTGGGTTTGGAGCCTACTCTCCCCAGGCCCTGAATGACAGGGCAGCTCACCCCGCACCAAGGAAAAAATAAGTAAAAGACTTTTTCTAATGGAATTTCCATTTCCCTTTTCTTTTTAGTGGTGCTGGGGTTGAAACCCAGGGCTTCATGCATGCTAGGTAAGTGCTCTACCACTGGGCTACCCCTCGAAGCCCCGCGATACGATGTCTCTGGCTATGTGTGCTTGTTTGTGTATGTATGTTTATGGTGTAGAAAAATGGACATGATCTGGAGGAGTTTGGAAAACCAGGGTCCAATCCTCACTTTTGTAATTAGTGAGATGGTTACTTAAATCTCCTTTTTCTCTGCAAGATGATGGGTCTGATTTTGATTCTAAGGTTGCCTTTGGCTCCATCCATCCAATTCTGGTAGTGAACCACTTCTCATTTGCATTATTTTCTTGTATAAGTTAAAGTGGAAAAAAGGCAGTCTGTAGAATGTAGGCGAAAGACTTATGCTTCAGCTGCCTGTGTTAGCGATGATTGGTAGGGGCATTCTGAATCCCACGCAGGATCGTAACAAAGGCTGACGTGTACGGTCCGTGTGCTCTGTGCTGGGCATTGCTCTGAGCACATTAGATGCATTTACTGGTTTAGTTCATAGAACAACTCCATGAAGGAGGCCCTAGTGACCGCCTTCATCTCACAGGTAGGGAAACTGACTCTTAGAAGGTGGAGAGACTTGCCCCCTCAGAAGGCTAGCAAATGATGGAGCCAGGACTTGGAGCCAGCTGGTCTGTCTGTGGGGTTCTCACCTAATCTCACGTTTGCCTTGGCATCTCCTTAGATAAGGTGCATTATTCTCTGAAGCGTTCTCCCTCCAGACAGTCAGAAAATGAACCAAGACATATTGAACTGAAGGCAGTGAGATGCTGGCCGTAGGCAGACTCTTCACTTGAGAAATTTCCAGAGCACATGCCCCAAGTCAGTTACGAACAATGTTGCGAAGCGGTCTAATAACGGAGCAGGTGGTTGGATTCTGTTCGGGGGAGATTTAGCTCATTGACGCTGTAGGATTTTTTTCAGCCTATGGTTTCAGTGTTCTGCCTGATTCCTAGAACCATTTGTTGGCTGAAAGAGAAAGGCTTACGATAAACTCCCAGCGCGACCAGAGGTGACAGGAATCGCGTCCTTGGCCTGATGTTTATCTTGTGTGCCAGCCAGTGAGCAGCGACCACTTACCAGCATTTCCCCAGTGACGGAGGGCTTTCCCCGTCAGCTTCCTTTAGAGAATGAGGCCCTTGGGAGAAGCCAAAGGGGCTTTGGAGCTGCGGAGATGAGCGATTTCCTGGCGTTTGCTGCCTGGACTGGGAAACTTGGTGGTCCATTTACCCATGCCTAGAACCCAGAGCTGACTCAGCTGTAAGTATCACCATTCTCCCACTCATTACCTGATTACTTTCAGTCTCTCAACAAGTCAAAAAGGGCTTTCTCTATGTAATCACTAGGATTGTTTATTTTCCAATGACTTCTCATGACTATTTAATGAATTTTCATACATATATGATATATTCTTATACCCACAGACATATATATTCTCAATATATTCCTCTATTTGATTACTCTTCTGTGTGTAGGGGGAGATGGGGGACAGGAAGGATTGAGCCCAGGGATGTTCTACCTCTGAGCTATTGAAACGGTCTCACTAAGTTGCTGAGAGCCTCGCTAAGTTGCTGAGGCTGGCTTCAAACCTGCCAGCTTCCTGTCTCAGCCTTCCAAGCACTGGTATTACAAGTGTGCACCACCATGCCGCTCAGCTCATTTATTCTTCTGATGTTAGTGACCTTTATGTCTCCGTCCTTAAACCCAGTGACTGACATGTGATGGGTGCTCACTAAAATTTTTGCCCTCAGTTCACACAATGGAATTTTAATCAGCCATAGAGAAGAACAGAATGATGCCATCTGCAGGGACTAGGGGATTCTGTGCTAAGTTGAGACCAGCCAGTCTCAGCAAGTCAAGGGTCATGAGTTTTCTCTAATAGGTGGAAGCCAGAGAGAAAACAGAACACAAAAGAGACTTGCAGTACAAGAGCAGAAGGGAACTTGGGGAGGAAAAGGGAGGCTTGATGGGGAAGCATTTCTAACAATCCTACCTATATACGTGGAGTCATCAATACCAATTTCAGTATTAAGAATAGAGAGGAGGCCGGCGTGGTGGCGCACGCTTGTAATCCCCGCGCTTGGGAGGCAGAGACAGGAGGATCGCACAGGTTCAAAGCCAGCCGCGCGCGCTGGCTTAGGAGACCCTGTTTCCAAAAAATGTAAAAATAGGTCTGGGAGTGTAGCCCGGAGGTAGAAGGGCTTCCAGGAACCCCAGTACCACAAAAAAAAAAAAAAAAAAAAAAGAATAGAGAGGAGCTGGGCGTGGTGGCATACGTTTGTAATCCCAGCATTCAGGAAGCTGAGACAGGAGGATCGCAGTTCGAGGTAAGCCTCAGCTACTTAGTGAGGCCCTTTGCAACTCAGTGGGACCCTGTTCCAAAATAAAGAATAAAAACTCGGGCTGGGGGTGTAGCTCGGAGGTAGAATGCCCCTGGGTTCCACCCCCGGTTCCACAAAAAGAAAGAAAAAAAGAAAGAAAGGAAGGAAGGAAGGAGGGAAGGAAGGAAGGAAGGAAGAAAATGGGAAGGAGAGGGAGAGGGGTGAGATCTGGAGGGAAACACACTGGGCGCTCTGTGCATGTATGTCTCTAGCACACTGAACCTCATTGTGATATATAAATTACACCGCACCAATAAAAGTGAGTTAAAAATACGCGGTGAGCTATGTAGGGATCACAGGCATGCGTGGCATGCCGGGCTATTTTAATACAATTTAAAATAAAGAAAAGAAATTCAACCCGAGGTCCTGGAAAGAGCTTTGGGTGATGCTCGTAGCCAGCTCACATCTGGGTTGCCTTGGGCCTGAAAAATAGAAAAACACGGGCTCAAGTTCTCCTGACTACTCACATTCCGGCTGCAGGGGCCAGGGGTCGGTGCCGGCCAGGATAGGGCCGGGGAGATGTGACTAGCTGAAATCACAGGGTGGCGGGCAAGGCTCAGGGGCCCTGGGCCTCCCAGCCTGGGCTCCCCCCCTCTCTCTTCTTCTACCTCTTTGACAATGAGCTAATCTCCGAAAAGAGCTTGCAGCTCTTCTCAGAAAGAGGGTCTGTAAATCCAGAATCTTCTTTCGAACCAGCATTCAGGAGTGATGGGCAGAATACCAGGGGAATCCAGATGGGGAGGAAGGGTCCCCGGGCACTTAAATTTAGCTCAGGCAACTCAGCGCAGGTCACCGGCTGCCACAGCCCTTTGCACTGTTTCTGGGAAGAAGCATCAAGAAATCACTGCTTATTCTTTGGGCTTTGAGGACACCTCTACCTCCAGTCGCAGCCTGGGAGGATTGTGGATTCCTATAGGATTTTGGATACAGAGGGTGAAATTTTTTTATTTTTTATTTTTGTGGTACTGGAGATAGAACCCAGGGAGCATTCTACCTCCAAGCTACACCCTCAGACTTATTTATTTATTTATTTATTTATTTATTTATTTATTTATTTATTTTTGGTGGTACTGGGGTTCCTGGAAGCCCTTCTTCCTCCGGGCTACACTCCCAGACCTATTTTATATTTTTGAAACGGGGTCTCTTACGCCAGCGCGGCTGGCTTCGAACCTGCGCGATCCTCCTGTCTCCGCCTCCCAAGCGCGGGGATTACAAGCGTGCGCCACCACGCCCGGCTTCAGACTTATTTATTTTTATTCTTTATTTTGAAACAGGGTCTCACTGAGTTATAAAGGGCCTCACTAAATAGCTGAGGCTGTCCGGGAACCGACATCCTCCTGTCTCAGCCTCCCGAATGGGATTACAAGCGTGCGCCACCACGCCCGGTTTAGAGGGTGAATTTTTATCAGCAACTGCTAGGCTGTCCTCTCCAGGACAGCTTGCTGTAGGTGCCCAGACTCTGCTAAATCCAGATCTGACGGACTTAGCAGTGCTCAGACAGACCTTACAAGGAAATTGTAAGACCAGGAAGGCCTGGTGCGTCTTCAGCCTGCTGTGGTCACAGATCACCAGGGGCTTCTGAGAGCTTTGACTTCACCTTCTCTAGTTAAGTAAATCAACACAGTAACTCTCTCCTTTGTCATCCTAAATAGCACTTTTGGGGGGAGGGTTCTGGGGGTGTTGAATCCAGGGGCTACATCTCCAGCCCCTTTGTTATTTTGTTTTGCTTTGAGACAAGGTCTCACTAAGTTGCCTGGGCTGGCCTTGAAATTGCCATTCTTCTCAATGGCTGAGATTACAGGTGTGCACCACCGTGCCGGGCTTCCAAACAGCACTTTTAATAACAAATATTTCACAACACCATCTTCACTTACCTGCACATTTCGTGTTTTTGTTTTTGTTTTTTTTTTTTTTTTTGGTGGTACTGGGGTTCCTGGAAGCCCTTCTACCTCCAGGCTATACTCCCAGACCTATTTTTACATTTTTATTTGGAAACAGGGTCTCCTAAGCCAGCGCGCGCGACTGGCTTCGAACCTGCGCGATCCTCCTGTCTCTGCCTCCCAAGCGCGGGGATGACAAGCGTGCGCCACCACGCCCGGCATTTCGTGTTTTTTTTTTTTTTTTTTTTTTTTTAAGCCTGTATGATGCCTTCATTGTAGGAGAGTTAAAAGGAAAGTAAGTTCAAGAAGCCTGTATTTCATTATCTAAATACTCGAGCAGGCAGAGCTGCATTGTAAGGCACTGGAATATATGATGCGTGTATCTAGTTTCAGTGGACACGTGGAGATCGAGGAGCAGCGAGGAAATATCAGCTGAAAATTATTTCTCTTGTTTTGACAGTTGAAATAAGGGTTAACTAAGTATGCATATGTTGTATGTGGTGTGTGTGTGTGTGTGTGTGTGTAGAAGTGGCACCTGGGGTATAAAAGCTACTGTGGTTGTCTTAAGAACTTGGTGCCAGCCAGGTGTGGTGGCACACGCTTGTAATCCCAGCATTTGGGAGGCTGACACAGGAGGATCACGGTTTGAGGACAGCCTCAGCTGCTTAGTGAGGCCCTTTGCAACTCAGCAAGACCGTGTTTCAAAATAAAAATCAAAAGGATTGAGGGTGTAGCTTGAAGGTAGAATGTTCCCAGGTTCCATCCCCAGTACACAAAATTAAAAACTAGATGAGCCCACTGTGAGGGAATCCAAGACAAAGATCTCAAAGATCTTACCATGAACCCATCACCAGCAGGGTCCCTCTTAAGAATCCATTATCACTCTTAGCCCCACACTGATTCTATTGCAAGGTGGGGGGGGCTCTAAGCTAACTGCATCGAACAGGTGAAGGCCAGGGAGTGTGGGGACTGAGCTCCCGGGCTGCCTGTCCTCCGTCCTTGTTTCTTTGTGGGCCCTCCACGATCTCCCTGGTGAACTACAGATGTGCCTGCTTTCTCTCAGAACCCAAGCTCCCGGGAGCCAGATCCCCGCGTGCTCTCTCTGGCCCACCGTTCTTCACAAGCAGAGTGCAGTTATTTGAAACAAGGTGCAAAATAAATATGTATTTAATAAATGCACCGCTCCCTGATATGTAGAAGCTCGGAAGAAAATGGGTCATGGGAGGAACTCTAGACAAAGAGAAATTACAGATGAGCAAATAAGGTGACCCAGCTGAGGGGATGGGAGGGGAGAAGAGGGAGGTTTCCTAAAGTACACGACGCACCTTCACACGCCTGTCAGAGTCCATCACTAAGCCAAACGTGAGAAGGGGGAGGGGAGAGGGAAGGGGGTGGAACTGGGTGATGTGTGCGTGTGTGCCTCTGCCATCTTGTACTCCATTAAGGTGTACGACTACAATGCGCCAATAAAAACATAAATAGATAAGGCCGGGCGTGGTGGCGCACGCTTGTAATCCCCACGCTTGGGAGGCGGAGACAGGACGATCGCGCAGGTTCGAAGCCAGCCGTGCGCTGGCTTAGGAGACCCTGTTTCAAAAATATAAAATAGGTCTGGGAGTGTAGCCCGGAGGTAGAAGGGTTTCCAGGAACCCCAGTACCACCCCACCAAAAAAACCAAACAACAACACATAAATAGATAAATAAATAAATAGACAAATGATAAATGTACCCACAGCTTCCTTGCCTCCAGTGTTTTAAGCTCTTCAGAGGATTCTCCTCCTTGAGTAGCACTCTCCCACGCCATCCCGCGGGCCATGTCTGCACCAGTCCGCCGCCGTCTGCAGGATGACTCTGAGTCCTCCACTTGGCATCGTGATCGGCTTCAGCTTGCCTTCCCCTGCACACCCACCGTGCCCCTCCACCCAGTTTCAAAAACACCCCGCATGACGTGCCAATAGCACCTACCGTTTACTGGGGACTCTCTAAAGGCTGTGAGATAAACGCTCTTATTATCCTCATTTTTATGGTGGCAGAAACTGAGGCTTGAATGACCCACCTAGAACCACACGGCTGTTGGCCACCACCCCTGACTTGACCCTACCTGTCTGTCTGCCACCCGAGTCCATACCCCAGCCCTCCCCTTCCCAACGTTACCTTAGCTCAGGCTCTTTGTCCTAAAATACTTTTTCTTCTTCTCCATGTATCTCTGGTCCTTGCAGCCATCCTGGCCCCCATGGTCCTTCTTCCAAAAGACTGATAAATGGCTTTTTTTTTTCCCTCCCTTCAAATTCAAATGTATTCTGGCCAGGCGCAGTGCTACATGCCTGTAATCCCAACAACCCAAGAGGCTGAGGCAGAAGGATCACGGGTGTGAGGCCAGCCTCAACAACTTAGCCAGACGCTTTCTCAAAATAAGATTCAAAAGGACTGGGAACCCAGTATGGTGGCACATGTCTGTAAGCCCGGTACTTGGGAGACTGAGACAGGAGGATCTGAGGTTTGGGGCCAGCCTCTGTAACTTAGTGAAACCCTCAGCAACTTAGCAAGATCTTGTTTTGAAAAGGGGCTAAAGATGTCACTCAGTGGTAGAGTGCTTGCCTAGAAGGTATGAGACTCTGGGTCCGATTCCTAGCACCACACAACACACTTCAAATGCGTTCAGATGTAAAGCAGCCCTATCTGGGCAGGTGGCTGTCCTCCACACAGCCACACGAGCAGTCCCCAGGCCTGAACTCGGATCTGCTCATTTCCAAAATCAGCATCCATGTCCCGACCCATCCAGGTCTCCACCCATGGCTATCCAGTGGCTGGCTCTTGGAACCTAGAGAGGAAGTCATTATTAATGAGGCGACAACCACAAGGGGCCAGCACCCACGGCTCCCGTAATGGATTGCCCTGGGTTCCATCGGAAGGACAGGTGCCCTGGGCTAGAGCCCCCTCCAGCTGAGACAACAGCCCTAAGGGGCAGAGGAATCAAAGCACAGAATAGTCAAAACACCCTAGTGAAAGCAAATAGACAACCGGGTAGAGAAAGAAAGAAAGAAGAAAGAAAGAAAGAAAGAAAGAAAGAAAGAAAGAAAGAAAGAAAGAAAGAAAGAGAAGCATTGGAAGAAAGCTAGACAAAGAGAATTTTGGAGTTGTAGAAGAGCTTGGGCAAACATGGGGAACATATCTTTTTCTGTTGCTTAATTTTTATAAAGCATTTTTGTGTTTTTAGTTTCCAAAACATAATTTTATTAGTCAAACACACACACACACACACACACACACATACACACTCACCATCACCTGTGCTCTTAAGGATAACATACATTTATACCTGTAAAGAGGACTAAAAATATTCAGTGCTATTTTCTATTATTCCATGCCTCTTTTTTTTTTTTTTTTTTTTTTGGTGGTACTGGGGTTCCTGGAAGCCCTTCTTCCTCCGGGCTACACTTCCAGACCTATTTTATATTTTTGAAACAGGGTCTCTTACGCCAGCACGGCTGGCTTCGAACCTGCGCGATCCTCCTGTCTCCGCCTCCCAAGCGCGGGGATTACAAGCGTGCGCCACCACGCCCGGCTATTCCATGCCTCTTTCTTTTCACCCTCCCGTGTATGGATTTATAGTGTGTTAAGTGTAGGATTATGGGCTCTTTATTTTCCACTTATTATTGGTTTGTTGGTCCCCCCAAAAAATTAGAAGGCCATTAAAATTTCAAGCTTTTTTATTTTTCTAGAAGGGTTGGAGTTCAGAGGGATCCCACGGCTCACCTTGGAGAGAGATGGTGCAGGCCTGGACGGGGGATGAGGGGGAAGGACCATAGAGCACCCCGGGAGCACCGTAGATCTATACCCAAGAATTCATGGGATTCACTCATACTACAGGTCAGATCCTAAGAGGATTTTGAAAGGTGAGTTTTTGGAAGAAGTTATTTGGGGGCACTTGTTAGGAGGGCCTGGGATACCGTAGCAAGTCAAAAGAGAGACTTATGGGAGATCCCATGTCGATGTCTCCATGGACATGGCTGGTTGCTGTGACTACAACCTAAAGTGTTCCAAGGCAGGAAAGATGCACTCCCCGCTGCCTCGAGGTTAGGGTGAAGAATGAGGAGCTGTTTCTCTGACCTCAGTCTTTGTTCCTAGAGGTTGTGAGCACCAAGGTTTTCTGCATGTTTCCTAGGAACTTGGTATGGGCCACATAGGAAAGAGGGTGACTGAATCCCCACCCAGTATCACTGCTTAGAGATAGGCCCCTGTATGCATGCAGACAGAAGCTGCAAGTGGGATGCTGCCTCTCTCTCTCTCTCTCTCTCTCTCTCTCTCTCTCTCTTTTCTTTCTTTCTTTCTTTCTTTCTTTCTTTCTTTCTTTCTTTCTTTCTTTCTTTCTTTCTTTCTTTCTTTCTTTCTTATACTGGGGACAGAACCCAGGGGCATTCTACCGCCGAGCTACACCCCCAGTCCTATTTTTTATTCTTTATTTGGAAACAGGGTCTCACTGAGTTGCAAAGGGCCTCACTAAGTAGTAGCTGAGGCTGTTCGCAAATTGAGATCCTCCTGTCTCAGCCTCCCAAGTACTGGGATTACAAGCGTGCGCCACCATGCCCGGCTTGGGCTGCTGGCTTCCTGAGGGACTGGGAAGGGGACAGGCAGAAGAAAAGCCCTCACAAGAGAAGAAATCTCAGGGTTGGATGTAGCCAAGAGGTGTCCAGAGATGGAGGGTAACTGAAAAATTGAAAGCAGCTCCTTTAAGAACAGAGTCAATTTTAGAGATTTTCAGACCCAGAGAGCACAAAGCCATCTTATAACAGGACTTCTCAGGAGAGAATTTCTCTATCCACCTCACCTTTTTTCCTGGCCTTCCTTCAGTAGTTCCAAAGGACAGACACAATATTCAAGAGGTTGAGAAGAGGTTGTTGGGCATGAGGCAAAAAAACTTATCTTGACCCTGACCTTGACCCTTTCCCTGCAGCAAAAGTGAGGCAAGGTCTTTCCCTTGCATGGCAACCAAAGCTCAGAATATTCTGTTGCCTGTGGTTATCATTTCTAAATCATCAGTGCTTTGCAACTTCAAATGGCCCCGTGGCTTTGCAGTTAGCTGTGAGTGGCCAGAAAATGCTTGAGACTGCCCAAGTTTTCATACAGCAGCGCTAACTGCACCAAGCAAATTTAAGAGGGAAGTGTGAGAAATAAAAATAAAATAGCTTTGCAGTAGCTTGCCTCGGCCGTGTTTGGTCAACATACCGTATTTATCCGACGTATGAGACTGAAGGGAAATAGAATGAGATCTAACAACGGAGCTCTTGGGGTGGGATTCTGAGTGATGAGATTATTTTTAAATTTCTTGGTGTTTTAGTCAGATTTCTGTTACTGTGACAAAATATCTGAGATAAATCAATTTAAAGAGAAAAGGTTTATTTTGACTGATGATTCAGTTCATAGTCACTTGGCCCTGCTGCTCTTGGAACAGTGCCGAAGCAGAACATCATGGCAGAAATGTAGTAAAGGAGATCTGTTTACCTCAATGGTGGCCCAGAGGCAGAGAGAGAGAGAGAGAGAGAGAGAGAGAGAGAGAGAGAGAGAGAAAGAGAGAAAGAGAGAAAGAGAGAAAGAGAGAAAGAGAGAGAAAGGAGCTGGGGTCCAAATCCCCCTGAAGGCCATGCCCCCAATGTCCTAAGCCCCACCTCCTATAAATCACACCACCTCCCAGTAGCACCACAGACCTGGAGACCAAACTTTCAATACATGGGTCTTTGGGGAGACATTTAAGAACTAAAATTTAGAAAACTGGGTTTTTCTAAATTTCCTTCCATGACTGTGTTTGAATTTCATAATCTAAAAGAAATAAACAAGCCGGGCATGGTGGCACACACTTGTAATCCCAGCATTTGGGAGGCTGAAAGAGGATCGCGGTTCGCAGCCAGGCTCAGTTACTTAGTGAGGCCCTCTGCAATTTAGTAAGACCTTGCTTCAAAATAAAAAATAAAAATAAAAATAGAGCAGCCGGGTGTGGTGGCGCATGCTTGTAATCCCAGCATTTGGGAGGCTGAGACAGGAGGATTGCAGTTCTCAGACAGCCTCAGCTACTTAGTGAGGCTCTCTGCAACTCAGTGAGACCCGGTTTCAAAATAAAGAATAAAAAATAGGGCAGGGGGTGTAGCTTGGAGGATGAATGCCCCTAGGTTCCATCCCCAGACCTGAAAAAAAAATTAAATAAAAATAAAAATAAAAAATAGGGCTGGAGGTGTAGCTTGGAGGTAGAATGCCCCTGGGTTCCAACCCTAGTACTGCAAAAATTAATTAATTAATTAATTAATTAAACAATCTTCTTTGACACAGGGATGGTGAAATAAAAATTTTACAGGTAAACCTGGTGTGGTGGCACATGCTTGTAATCCCCGCGCTTGGGAGGCGGAGACAGGAGGATGGTGCTGGTTCGGAGCCAGCCTCGCTGGCTTAAGAGACCCTGTTTCCAAATAAAAAATATAAAATAGTTCTGGGAGTGTAGTCTGGAGGTAGAAGGGCTTCCAGGAACCCCAATACCACAAAAAAAATTTACAGGTAAAGATGACATCGAGCTAAAGCTGTAAAGAAAAGTCCACTTGCCTGTGATGTGTGGTGGGGGAGGTCAGAGTAAAGGAATATGGTGGATGATGGCGGAGGAGAAGAGCTGAGTGTCTATTTGATTTCCCTTCGGTCCTCATCATCTACCCTTCATGCTACTCCGTTGGCCCCTGATCTCTTCCTGACACCCAGGTCTAAAATATTTCATCTTCCAACCCTATGCTCTAAACGATTCTTGTGTGTGTGTGTGTGTGTGTGTGTGTGTGTGTGTGTGTGTGTGTGTATACTGAACCCAGGGGCATTCTACCTCTGGGTACAGCTACACCCTCAGCCCTATTTTATTTTTAAACAGGGTCTTGCTAGGTTTCTGAGGCTGGTCTTGAACCTGTGATCCTCTTGTCTTGTCCTCCCAAGTACTAAAATTACAAGTAGGCGCCACCTCACTGGTTTGGACGGTTCTTGATAACCCAGTGGCCTTATCACACTCCCAGTGGGACTTGGTGGGGCTAGTGTTTCAGTGTAAGTGTGGCTAATGATGTCTGAAGCTTCTCTCCCTAGCCTTTACTTCTCAGCCTGGGTCTTCAATGAGAGGGTCTTCCATGTAAGGATTTCAGGCCAACTCGAATAGGTGATTACCCATAGAGCAGGGTTTCTCAAACTTAATGCCATTGATATCCGAGGCCCAAAGATTCCTTCTGCTGGGAGCTGTTCTGTGCATTGTAGGCTGTTAAGCAGCATCCGCAGTCAATTCTCACTAAATGCCGACAGCACTGCACATCCCCTGTCCCCAGTTGTGATAACACAAAACATCTTCAGACATGGGCAAATGTCCCTTAGATCCGAATCATCTACCCTCAAGCATCATTGCCTTAGAGGAAATGGCTGTCTCATACCCAAAAGACTTGGGCCTCCAGCTGGGCATGGTAGCACATGCCGATAAGCCCAGTACTTGGTGGGGCTAAGACAGGAGGATTGCAGGTTTGAGGCCAGCCTCAGCAACTTAGCAAGACAACCTAGTTTGCGGACTGCCTCAGCTACTACTTAGTGAGGCTCTTGGCAACTCAGTGAGACCCTGTTTCAAAATAAAGAATAAAAAATAGGGCTGAGAGTATAGCTCAGAGATAGAATGTCCCTGGGTTCCATCCTCAGTACTGCAAAAATTAAAAATAAATAAATAAATAAACAAACAAACAAACAAATAAATGGGCTAGGGGTGTAGCTCAGAGGTATAACGACCCTGGGGTCAATCCCCAGTACAAAAATAAAAAATAAAAATCAGAATCGCAACTTAGAGTTCTATGTGATTCCAGAAGAGCCCTTGAGGGCGATAAATGTACCCACCACTGACTCCTTCCTGGAATGTTGTTCGAATGACCCCTACCAAGGGTGTGGGCTGACACGGAGACTGTCTAGAACATTTTCGATGACACACATCACCCTTTGCTGCGATTGTTTGCTGTCTGTCTTCCTTGCCGGTTTCTATATAATTGGTTACAGTGATATTCCAAGGCCCCCGCATGGTTTTTTGGCATATAGTAGGAGCTTAGAAATATGAATTGCTTGGATACATTCAGGAAGGAGAGGCAAAGGCCACAGGACCAGGCAACTCTTCCAAGAGTGCATAGACCTGCTCAGAACTCAGCTCTGCCCAACGGAAGGCACAAGCTCATCTCCCCCGGCAGTGGCAGCATGAGGCACTGGCAGCACGAAGGGGTGGGGATGGTGGGGCCAGGACCTGGTAGGGAGGTTGCAGATCTGACAGCGTGAGACTCAGAGGCCGTGTGAAGGGTTGGGAAGTGACTTAATCTCCTAGTTATCATCTTCTGTTTTGCTTAATTTATGAAAAGATTTTATAACTTATAGAGACTCCTTGAGCTCAGATGTTCCCCATTTCAAGTCCCACTTCTAGACAGTGCTTTGCAGGTCAGAATTGCTTTGGGTGTTTATTATAAGTGTAGATCTCCTGCCTTATGTGGGTCTCTGGATCTGAGCCTCTGCTCTTGGTGATATATTTTTTTTTTTTGCAGTACTTGGTATTGAACACAGGACATTCTACCTCCGAGCTATACCCTCAGCCCTATTTTTTATGCTTTCCTTTGAAACAGGGTCTCATTAAGTTGCAGAGTCTCACTAAGTATGAGGCTGGCGGCAAATCTGCGACCCTCCTCTCTCAGCCTCCTAAGTACTGGGATTACAAGCGTGCACCACCATGCTTGGCTTGGTGATTTTTTTCTAATGCTAGCTTGTGAAAGGATGGAGACTGTGTTTACCTTGTTCAGTCATGTATCCCCCAAACCTGGCCCAATGCAGAGATGGGGTACTCACTAAACATTTTAATGAATGTATGAAGGAAAGGCCGATGAGAGAATAGATTCTATCCAGAAATCCATATATCTGACTCTTACCATGGCAAGAAAGAAAGAAGGCTTCAGCTACCCCATGGTCTGGGGTGCTTCCTTCACCCTTGCTGACAAATCCCCCATTTATAAGGTAGGGTCATACACTGAGTGAACCCCACCACTTCTTCCTGCCATCATGATCAACAGTACCAAGAGTCTGGGCTTTCTGTTTCCCCTATTCCTGCCTCTCTGAGAGGGAGAAGAGAATTGAGGTAAAAATCAATCACAACCCAGAGATCCGTCATCACTTTTAATAGGAGGGGTGGAGTCAAACACTTTAGAGAAACGTATAAAAAGACCTTTTACTTCTCATTGCAACATGATATGGTTTGTGCATAGCACATACATATTTAAAAAATAGAAGCATCACATTTCACAAGCACATGACTGAACAACTTCTGGGTTTTCCTACCCGCCGTACCCAAGCTTGAGGGCAGCTCTGCACCGGGACCCAGCCTGAGGTACGTAACAATGTGCGGAAAGAGAAAGCCACATCAAGACGCTGCTGTCTGCGGCTGGAATTTCAGTAGTTCAATGAGGTATACAAGCCTGGTTCTGGGCAGGCTATCCGTTACTGCGCTAGATTGGAATAAAACTGGGGAGTAGTTGCGTCCTCCTCCTGTTCTGGGAAGTGGAAGCATCTCTTCAGGTGTAAGCACTAAGTGGAGTCTTTCTATTCTTCCGGTCTTGTCCAGAACATCCCTATCTTCGGAGCTTTCTGATGAGGCGACAGGAGTGGCTGGTTCTTTGTGGGGAGGTGAGGAAGGAACAACTATTACCGACCCAAGAGTACAGACAAAGGAGTGGCAGGAGGCAGAGAATCCCATCTCACTGACAACCAGCTCAGTCTCTGGGGAAGTCTCTGGGATATAAAGACGTAGGAGCTTTCTAGTTCGTGTCCACATGAAGAGGGGCAGAAAGGAATAGTGGGCAGAGAGGACATCCTGGTGTCTTGGGAACCAACAATCACATTTGGTAGGTATTCTTGCCCCAGCAACTACAGCATAACACTGCAAAGGCAGTGGGTCTCAGACCCTGGGAGACAAATAAAACTGTATAGCTCAGGGTCTCTTCCATGCCCTTCTTCCCTCGGGATTCAAATAGAATGAGAACTTGAAGGATCTGAGGTCATAGAATGGGAAAAGGGCCTACAGCCTGTATGAGGAGGATAATTTCAAAATACCCAGAATAGGACTGGGAAGAGAAGAGAATTTTAGTAGTGGGTCATTGGCCTGGGAGAACCAGCATGTTGAAAGACAAGAGAGGTTGGTACCCTGGATTGGATGAAAAGAGAGAAATGTTGTCTTTGTTGAGCCACGGAATGGCCCCAACCATGGACTTGGAGTGTATGCAAGTGTGTGTGTGTGTGTGTGTGTGTGTGTGTGTGCGTGTGTGTGTGTTCATGTGTGTATGCTGGAGGTGTTATGGGATACACTGGCAGAGGGAAAGATTATGGAGTATAATTGCAGGGTATTATATGCTTCTTCCCAAGGGAGCTTCAAAAATGTATGGGAAGTAGGAAAGGAAGAGGTGTCAAAAGACAATAAGTGATAAAATCAGCATAATCAACAGCTTGAACAGGGTGCTTAGAATTTTCTGGTTTCCTGTAAGGTTCATTCATGGCCCTGAAGAGGATGGAGATTCCGCAAGAGTCCCAGAGCTCCCCACCTGCGTCTGAGCTAACCTCCCCGCTGAGAAGTCCATCTTCAAGAGTGTGGAGACATCCTGTCTTCTTCTCCACCAGTTGCTCTTAGAAAAGGAATAAGACAGACCCTTGTCTCTTCGAACCCAAAGTTTGCATGAAGCTGCCAGAGAGGGTTCAGAGTGGAAGAGAGACCAATTAGCTACAAAAGTCTATAAACCAGGGGCATTGCTCAGGGTTTGAGGGAAGGAGGACCCAAGTCATTCTGAGTACATTGTCAGTAAGAAATCAGGGTTCACCCCGTCCCCTGCCTGTGGCCAGGACTGCTGCAGCCTTTTGGATCCAGTGGGGCGGACAGCTCAATTCAGGATTTTGTTAAGTTCAAGTCACTTATAAGTCAAAGATATATGAATTTCTTTGCATAAGAAAAAAATAAAGGAATCAACCATACATCCCTACATCAGGGACTGATACTCAAAATACTTAAAACCTAGTACAGTACAGGCTCTGGTGCTAGTTAGAACATATACCCAGCTTCCCAGGCAGTCATCAAAAGTCAGTGTGCTGCTACCCCTAAATAGTGGGTGCACACCAAGTCTGTTTGAACCTAGGTAGTTCATAGCATCTCTTTATTTCTAGCATGAAAAATGGGGGCAGGCATCTGATTAAACTTATCATATAGATTTGAGCAATTTTATGAGCATCTAGGGAGATACAGGAAAGGTGTAGCAGTTTCAGGCTTTGTAGACTCTCTCTAGAAGGTTGTCTCCTCTCATGCCAGATTAGCTCCAAAGATCTAGGAAGGAAGGAACTTATGCTTTGGGACCTAGAACCTTCTTCTCCCAGATCTCACAGCCCCACCACCCACAGCACCACCCTACACTCCCAGTTCCAGCAGAAATGGATACGCACCCCAGGATCTGAGTGGCCCCGTTTCTGATGTGCCCTGTTAAAGAGATCAATTACAATGAACAAGACTCCTTGAAAATTAATCGGTGTTGTCTCCTGCCTCCGAGCAGACCTGCAGCACAATATTACAATAATCAAGATGGACCGATTTTTTTTTTTCCCGTCCACTTCACCCAAGACCCAGCATCTTCTGGTTTTCATCCAAGGCTCACTTATGTCCATGCATGCTCCTGAGCCCCTACTGTGTGTTAAATCTCAGCTGGTCTTGGTGTGGCCTTTTCCTCCTCACCCAGCACACTTCCATCCTGATTCTTGCAGGGCAGAAGAGGCGGCCAGTATGGCATCTCTCCCTGGGATTGCCAACCTCCCTCTTCAGCTCAGAATCCCTCAGCCCAGACCTATCTATAGACGGATGCTTCTGCGAATAGAGAGGTATGTTGAAGATGAGGGTATTTGCAACAGGTGAAGGATTGTCTTGCAAGCTGGGGGTTGGGGGCGAGGGCCAGGGGTAGCAGAGGGTGTCAGGTCATTTTGTAACTCGATGGTTCACATATGCCCAAAATATTTTCACTCTGTTATGGCTCTCTCTGGTTTCAGATTTAGGAACATTCCAATGGTTCAGGCATCCGAAGGCTCCGGGCAGACCTCATTTAGAGTCACTCGGGGGAACCTCTGCTTTAAATACTCTCCAAGGACAGGAGACAAGAAGGCTCTGTGCAGCGAGGAGCTGCCGGGGCTTGGCTGCTTGTCTCACGGGATTAGCACGCCTCTCCTACGGTAGGGAGTCAGAGCGGGCACCTCGGGAGGTCACAGTTCCCATTGTGTTGCTCCCAGGACACAGGCAGGGTGTACACGAGATGAGGACGACCAAGAAGGAAGTTGAGTATCAGATGAGGACTTGGGTGAGTTTCCTGGACATCGTTGGAGAGGAATTAGCGTGTGTTGTCCAAAGCCTCTCTACTTCCTTCATGCCCTATTTTGCAGCCCCCTTCCTTGCCAAAGAGGTTGCCATTATTAGGATCCTTGTCATCTGAGGTTAAAATAAGACCTGGTTCAAAGTGAGGAAAAGTTGCGGGCAGGCAGCCTGGTCCTGACTTGTTCTTGGAGCCGCAGCGTGTGGAGTCCTCCAGGCAGAAAGGCTCCCAGGGAACATCCAGTCCCTCTGCTGCCTCCGGCAGACCTGCCTCGATGCCCTGGACGCTGCTCTACCACTTTCTTCCAAGGAGGGGATCCCTTCTCCCCAAACCACTTCCCAGAAACTGCATTCCAGGGTCCCCAGAGCCCCGACAGGCATGAAGTTTGAGGGGCCTGCTCCCGCTTCTCCTGGTTTGCAATTCCATCACAGGCCCTCTGGCCCCTGCCCTCTCTGCACTTAGAGGACAGCTGTTCCCCATCCCCCAGCAGCCAGGGACCTCGGGATGGGAGGGTGATTGGAAGAGGCACCGATCAATCCCTCTGGGCTGACAAGCGGCATTCTTACATTCTTGCAGCCGGATCCCCACCGTGATGGTGTTGGGAGAAAGAAACTCTAGATGCCCTGAAATGCCTTTGCGCCGAGAATATACGTGAAGATGTCTGGATGCACACTGACACACACACATGCTCCCACCCGGGCCCTTTTCTGGGCACACGGGCACATTCCACCAGTGTCATCAAAGCACAAGACCCATCACCATCCTAAGATGAGGCTGCAGTCTCTCACTTGGGTGGGTTACATGCCACGTGGTCCAGCGGCCAAGGAAACTATCTCAGGTCTCTCCAGAGAAGCCCGACTCAGAAGTCACGGGGGACCGGGAGAACTGTTTGCCTGTGTGGCATTCCAAAAGAAAAGACGCAGCCGTCCACCCGTGAGCCTTTGCTCCCGGGTCCTTATATCCTGGGGAGGAAATGAGTAACGGTCATGAGCGGGGACACCTTGCTGCCCCGCTTTACCCGTCCGTATTTGCTCAGCGCGATGTAGGTCCCTCGGTACAAGTCTGACTCGTAGGCATTGTAGTTGTTGGGCAGGAGGGTTTCTCTGAACTTGCATTCCTCTTGGAAGCTGGGCTGCAGAGGCAAGGGACAGACAGCGGAGACTCAGTAATGAGGGAGGAGCATTGAAAATGCTAGCAGAGCCACGCAGGGTAGACCCCTCTGCCTGGGTCCCCTCCCTGCCCTGTGTAAGACAGCCGCGGGGAGGGGAGAGGAAGGGGTCTGAGCCACCTGCCCTTGGAGGACAGAGTCGTGAAAGGTTAGAATGGGAAGAAACGTCAGAACTCTCCTGGTTCAGCCTCCCTGCACCCCCTTCATGATGAAACCAAGAACAGGACACAGTCTTGTGGGGAGGGACGGAGCCTTCCGGGAGAAAATGTCTTCCGTTCAGAAAAAGGACCAGGGAAGACTACAATAAGCTTGTGTGCGTGTGTGTGTGTGTGTGTGTGTGTTACTAGGGATGGAACCCAGGGGCATTGTACCTCTGAGCTCACCTCCAGCCCTATTTTTTAGTTTATTTATTTATTTATTTATTTATTTATTTATTTATTTATTTATTTTTGCGGGTCTGGATATGGAAGCCAGGGGCATTCAACCTCTGAGCTACAGCCCCTGCCCTATTTTTTAGTCTATTTATTTATTTATTATGTATTTATTTTTGCGGGTCTGGATATGGAACCCAGGGGCATTCAAACTCTGAGCTACAGCCCCTGCCCTATTTTTTATTCTTTTTTTATTTTGAAACTGGGTCTCACTGAGTTGCAGAGGGCCTCACTAAGTAGCTGAGGCTGTCTGCGAACCACGATCTTCTGGTCTCCACCTCCCGAATGCTGGGATTACAAGTGTGCGCCATCACGTCTGGCCTTACGATAAGCTTTTTGCAGTCCAGTGGACTAGGATGGATACAGGAATTTTATTCAATGACTTTGTTTTGTTTGGGTACTGGGGATTGAAGCCAGGGTTGTTCTACTTCCAAGATACGTCCTCAATCCTTTAAAAAAAATTTTTTTTTTTAAATTTTGAATTCTCTTAATCCTAGAATTTGGGAGGCTGAGAGAGGAGGATCAGAGTTCACAGACAGCCTCAGCTACTTAGTGAGGCCCTTTGCAACTCAGTGAGACCCTGTTTCATAATAAAGAATAAAAAGTAGGGCTGAGCCGGGCGTGGTGGTGCACGCTTGTAGTCCCCGCGTTTGGGGGCAGAGACAGGAGGATCGCGCAGGTTCGAAGCCAGCCGCACTGGCTTAAGAGACCCTGTTTACAAATAAAAATAATAAAAAAAATGTGTCTGGAAGTGTAGCCTGGAGGTAGAAGTGTTTTCAGGAACTCCAGTGCCACCAAAAATAAATAAATAAATAAATAAATAATAAAATAAAAAATAAAAAATAGGGCTGGGGGTATAACTCAGAGGTAGAATGCCCCTGGGTTCCATCCCTAGTACTGCAAAAATAAATAAATAAATAAATAAATAAATAAATAAATAAATAAAATCTGAACTCTCACTAAGTTGCTGGAATTCTTGCTAGGTTGCTGAGGCAGCCTCTACCCTGTGATCCTCCTATCTCAGCCTTCCGAGTACTGGGATTACAGGCATGCGGCGCCTCCATGCCCAGCTTTGGTGGCTTTTGAACTTCCTGGCTGTGTGCGCTTGGGCAGGCTCCTCCCCTCTCCGTCTCACTTTCCTCTTCTGTACATCGTGTGGGTGAGGTTTTGACTTGGAGCCTAGAAGGTGTCTGGTGCCTCTTAGATGTTCATTGTTCTCTAGGGCCATCCAGGAACAGAGCCAGTCAGGAGCAGCGTTTTTTACAGGGTGAAGAACCTGATCCCCGATGTGACAGGTGGTGCCAATAGTAAATGCCGCCCCAGCTAATTTGGTCGAGGACTGCGTATGGCCCACCTGCTCAGCTGATTGAGCAGGTGGGCTTGTTGGGCTTCCTGTCACACACCAACAAGTTTATTCCCAATAAATCACCGAAGACCTTCATTCTCCCTATGAAAGAAGTCACTCTCCTCTCCAGCCTGCTTGGGTTGCTGCTTAGGGGAGTGCATAGAGATGCCTGCGCTATTGAGGGGTCTAGAGGAAGAAAGAGCGAAGTGGAGGCCAGGAGACCAGGTCTAGACTTTAAGAGAAACAAAGAATGCAATCCAAACACATGGGCGGGGTATAATATCTGCCTCCTTCCTGCTAAAGGAGGCCATCCACCTGCTATAAAAACAAAAGCGGGAAAAATAAAAAACCACTCAGCTGGGTGCAGTGGAGGGCTCCTGTAATCCCAGTATTTTGGAGGCTGAGGCAGGAGGATTGCACGTTTGAAGCGAGGCTCAGCAACTTAGTGAGATCTTGTTCCAAAATAAAGAATAAAAGGGGCTGGGGTGTAGCTCAGGGGCAGAATGCACCTGGGTTTGATCCCTGATGCAAAAACCAAAACAAAACAAAGCTAGCCGGGCATGGTGGCACACACTTGTAATCCCCGCGCTTGGGAGGCGGAGACAGGAGGATCGCGCAGGTTCGAAGCCAGCCGCGCTGGCGTAAGAGACCCTGTTTCCAAATAAAAAGTATAAAGTAGGTCTGGGAGTGTAGCCCGGAGGTAGAAGGGCTTCCAGGAACCCCAGTACCACCAATAATCAAAACAAAACAAAGCAACAACAAAAAGACAGACTCCACAAAACCCCACACTAAATAGCCACCTGGTAGCAGCAGAGGTGGCCTCTGACCTTCTCTAAAGAAATAGCATGAGCACCCTGGCCTCACCAGCCATAGGGGAGGGTGAGCACCCCTTCCTGTTTGGTGTGAAGGGGAGCCAAGAAGCCTGCTCACTGGGGCTGCCAAGACTCTAGAGCCCTCTGGGGCAGACCTCTCAGACAACACTTAAGGAGTAGCCTGGCCTATGGGCACGCTTCTCTTTTCCCAATGGACTCCAAGATCCCTGGGACAAGGGCTGTGTCTAAACTGGATGGTGATATTGATAACTTAATAAGGACCACACTGGAACCCCAGGATACCCAGGCATGAGGGCTCTTTCTCTGTGATAGAAGAGGGAGCCGGGGGCCCATATGGCCAATGGGAACATCTAGAACAGCGCGTCCTGCTCCAAGCACACTGCCGAGGGCAATCTCTCCTTCCCCCTTTGCTCTTTCTTATATATTGCTCACAAAGAACGTTGCTTGAGATAAATGTGAGACCCTTCGCTGGCTCATTCAGATCACACCGGGAGGTTGGGTTTCCCTTGTTGGAGGTGCTGAGTAAATATTCATGGAATGGAAGATGGAAGGAATGCCCCCCAAGTAGGGAAAATATGCTAATCGAGGCGGGAAGGGTGCATTTGTGCTGGAGCCGTGAGCTCCCACCGACAGAGATCGCTTAGCTGTGGCAACGTGGACAAAGTGTTTCACCTCCTAAACCTTGAGCTCGTGTGTAAAATAGAACAGTGGGAAGAATAATGGCACAGGGTTGGGGTGAGCGTCAGTGCAGATAATGCCTGGAAAGTTCCCGATCCAAGGCCTGGTACACAGCACAATTAAATAATAATAGTATTGCCCTGCGTGGATGTGCACGCTTGTAATCCCCGTGCTTGGGAGGCTGAGACAGGAGGATCGCACAGGTTCGAAGCCAGCCTCAGCTACTTAGTGAGGCTCTCGGCAACTTAGTGAGACCCTGTTTCCAAATAAAATATAAAATAGGTCTGGGAGTGTAGCCTGGAGGTAGAAAGCCCCTGGGTTCCACCCCCAGGACCACACACACACACACACAAATAATAATAGTATTATGACCATTTCTACTATCCTCCAACTAGGTCACCGACTCTTTATATCACAAGCCCTAACAGACTTTTTCTTACTCTGAACCACACCAATCCTGTAGAATTTTCTGGGTTATTGAACAATTTGGCTTTTGAAATATTTTAGCCTTAAAAAATGAAAAATTTTAGCATTCAAAATTTAGAAAATTAAATACACTTCCATTGGTGCATTGCAATTATACATCATAATTAGCTTTGAAGTGATACACACACATTCGCACACAGCGTGTGGTGTGCTGTCCTCTGGATCCCTCCGCATCTCTCTCCTGTCTCCCCTCACGTGTTAGTGACATTGGTCGTGACACCTTCATCTTAACATTATTTGAACTCTTTCTTTCTTTCTTTCTTTCTTTCTTTCTTTCTTTCTTTTTTTTTTTTTTTTGTGGTACTGGGGGTGGAACTCAGAGGCTCTTCGGCCTCCAGACTATACTCCCAGACCTATTTTATATTTTATTTGGAAACAGGGTCTCAGTAAGTTGCTGAGAGCCTCACTAAGTAACTGAGGCTGGCTTCGAACCTGCGCGATCCTCCTGTCTCAGCCTCCCAAGCGCGGGGATTACAAGCGTGCGCCACCACGCCCGGCGGAACTCTTTCTTTTTAAATCCTCCGCTCCCTCCTCCTAACCTCTCTTCCAATCCCCCTCCACTGTTTTACTGGTCTCTTTTCTCATTCACCCGAAGCTCCTTCTGTTTTCTATTTTCCCTCTGGCTTCCACATAGGAGAGAAAACAAATGACCTGGACTTCCCGAGCCGGCTGATCTCATCCAGCAGCAGATTCTCAAGCTCCACCCATCGTCCTGCAAATGACAAATCTTTGTTTTTCTTTATGGATGAGTAAAATTTCCTGGGATGTATAAGACCCCGCCCCACAAGCTCAGGAAATAAAACTGAGAATCAGTAAACGAGAGGGCATCAGTATGTTCTGTGCAGCAAAGGAAATAATTGAGAATCTGAAGAGAGAGATTAAAGAAGAGAGGGAGATCTTTGCCAACTACTCCTCTGGTAAAGGATTAATATCTAGAATGTACACTGGTAAAGAACAAACATGTAGAATATACTAAGAACTTTAAAAACCGAACACCAGAGCCGGGCGCGGTGGAGCACACTTGTAATCCCGGCATTTGGGAGGCTGAGACAGGAGGATCGCGGTTCGCAGACAGCCTCAGCTACTTAGCGAGGCCCTTTGCAACTCAGTGAGACCCGGTTTCAAAAAAAAGAATAAAAAATAGGGCAGGGGGTATAGCTCGGAGGTCGAATGCCCCTGAGTTCCATCCCCAGACCCGCAAAAAAAAAAAAAAAAAAAAAAAATCTTACATAATCCAATACATATAGGGCATTGAACTGAAAAGACACTTCTCAAAAGAAGAAATATGAATGGCCAGTAACTATTTGAACAAGTGTTCAACAGTTTAGCACTGAGGTTATGCAGTTCTTCATGAGGCTGGGACAGCAAGCTTCCACGAGCCAAGCGCAGGGACCATGACGAGGCGGTGGCAGCAGCCCTCACACCTGGCTGGCCATCCCATCCGCAGGCTCTGGGCGTGGGACTCATCACTTGTCCCATAGACTCGGTCACAGGACTGAAGCTGCTGGTGAGCAGAGCTTGGAAGTCCCAGCAGCAGGAGAAGGTGAACTCAGGGTTCATTGTCCAAATTAAACGAGAAATGAACTAATTCAAAGCCTGGTGCGGACCAGTCAGCAAAACACGGTCCAGCTGTCAGTCAAACACCAGCAAGAAGAAATCTAATATGAATACAGAATAAAGGCAAACCTAAATGAATCTGAAGTGGATACACAATAAAAGGGGCCTTTTGAATCGCTGGAGGAAATACTGTTTGGGGTCAGCTGTGACATATCCTATAATAATTTATAATAATAATGCAGTTTGATGTGTGACTTTGTATTCTTTATATTAAAATGAATTCCAAAGGAAGCAAAGATTTATTTATTTATTTATTTATTTATTTATTTATTTATTTTTGTGGTACTGGGGTTCCTGGAAGCCCTTCTACCTCCGGGCTACACTCCCAGACCTATTTTTACATTTTTATTTGGAAACAGGGTCTCCTAAGCCAGCCGGCTGGCTTCGAACCTGCGCGATCCTCCTGTCTCTGCCTCCCAAGCGCGGGGATTACAAGCGTGCGCCACCACGCCCGGCTTGGAAGCAAAGATTTAAACACACACACACACACACACACACACACACACACACACACACAAAACAAAAACAACCATTAAAGCCTAGAAATTGTTTTTGTTGTGTTTTGTTTTATGGTACTGGGAATGGAGCCCAGGGCCTTGCACATGCTCGGCCAACATTCTAGTGCAGAATTCTACCCTCAGCCCTTTAGAAATTTATTTATTTATTTATTTATTGTAGTGCTGGGAATGGAACCCAAGGGCATTCTACCTCCGAGTTACACCCCTAGCCCTATTTTTTATTCTTTATTTTGAAACAAGTTCTCGTTGAGTTGCAAAGGGCCTCACTAAGTAGCTGACGATGGCCTCGAATCTGCAGTCCTCCTGCTCAGCCTCCCAAATGCTGGGATTACAAGCATGCGCCACCATGCCTGGCTGGAAATTTTGTTTTAAAACCAGGTCTTATTAAGTTGCCTGGGCTGGCCTCAAACTTATGATCCTCTTGTTTAAGCCTCCCATATTGCTGGAATTAGAGGTGTCTGCCACCATGCTCAGCCAGAAAAAAGTTGTAATAATCTCAGGATAAGGAAGATCTTTCTAAGCAAGATTTAAAAAAATAGAATCTATTTTCAAAAAAACTAATAATATTGACTTCCATGTGAAAAAATTTTACTTTAAACTAAAAAAATATATATAAATGGCAGAGCCAGGTGTGGTGGCTCATGCCTGTAATCCCAGTAGTTGGGAGGCTGAGACAAGAGGACCACAGATTCAAGGCCAGCTTCAGTAACTTAGTGAGGCTCTCAGCAACCTAGTGAGATATTGCTTCAAAAACAAAATATTTTAAAAGGGCTGGGGGTGTAACTCAGAAGTAAAATGTCTCTAGGTAGGTAGGCCGGGTTGGTGGCGCACGCTTATAATCCCTGCACTTGGGAGGTGGAGACAGGAGGATCGCACAGGTTCGAAGCCAGCCTTGTTGGCTTAAGAGACCCTGTTTCCAAATAAAAATATAAAAATAGGTCTGGGAGTATAGCCCGGAGGTAGAAGGGTTTCCAGGAACCCCAGTACCACCAAAAAAAAAAAAAAATTTAGTAAAGTAGAAAAAAAATGTCTCTAGGTTTAATCCCCAGTAACGAACACACACATATGTATGTATACATATATACACACATATATATTATACATATTCATATATATAGCAAAGTGGATACTTTTTTTAAAGTATACATATGTCGAAGAGACCATTTTGTTACTGTAGTCAGAACCCTTAACTTACTAAAAATACACATTTATGAAAAATAAATTTATAGAAAAGGAGATACAAATAGCATTTAAACAGTAGAAAATATGCCTAATAAGAGAAATGTAAATCATAATAGGTTGATCACTTTTTTTTTGTGGTACTGGGGTTCCTGGAAGCCCTTCTACCTCCGGGCTACACTCCCAGACCTCTTTTTACATTTTTATTTGGAAACAGGGTCTCCTAAGCCAGCGCGCACGGCTGGCTTCGAACCTGCGCGATCCTCCTGTCTCTGCCTCCCAAGCGCGGGGATGACAAGCGTGCACCACCACGCCCGGCTAGGTTGATCACATTTTTAAAGTGTGTCTGATACTACACATTAATTGGCAAGGTATCGAGACAAGGAATGGTGTGTATACTGTCAAAACCTCTATAGAGAGCAGTGTGACAGCACCTCCCAGAATAGAACAAAGAAAGCAGCAGACGGTCAGCACATCTGCTTCTAGGAATATATCTTACTGTTGTACTTCTGGGTGTGCTCAGAAGTAACTGCAGCATTATTTAGAATAGAAGACTCCCAAAAACAAATTTTCTATTAAGAGGGACTTGGTTAGTTTAATTAAGACAGCGCCACACAGTAGAATACTATAAGGCACTAAAAAGTAAAAAAAATAAGAAACATCTCTGTGCAGTGATATGAGATGGTTTCAAAGACACATCACCAAGTAAAGATGGAAGGTTTGAAACCACGCCTGTTGTTTGTCCCTACATGATCTCCCTGCATACACGGCACATGCGTAGTTGATTTCAGGAATGGCCCACCAGGATCTGAAAACAGTGGCTGCCTCTGGGAAGGAACTCTTTGTCTTCAAGACAATCACGGGAGTCAGATGTAGGCTCTCTCGACACTTCTTCTGGAGCGCTAGTTTTTCTTAAATCTAGTCCACATGTTACCTATCCTGTAAGCAAATTATTTAAAGTGGGAAGGAAATTCGGGCTAGAAGATGGGCCGGGAAATGGTGGAAACCTCTTCACCGGGAGCAGGTGGTCTCCCTTGGTGGCCTCAGCCCCTGTCCACCCACCTGCCTTCCCCTGTGTTCTAACTTTGCATGTCCCTGGAGAGGAACCCGCCCGGTCAGTGTCTAGGAGAATTTATTTCTGATCTGGATCATAGTTAAGGGGGAAGGGGGGTTGTGTGTGCTGTGTGCAGACTGCAGAGAGGAAATCAAATTTAGGGTGGAGGGAGTAGGGCAGAGGAAGGAAGAGGTGCTGAACTATTCCGTGGGGATATTGGAGATGGTTTTTTTTTTTTGTGGTACTGGGGTTCCTGGAAGCCCTTCTACCTCCGGGCTATACTCCCAGACCTATTTTTACATTTTTATTTGGAAACAGGGTCTCCTAAGCCAGCGCGCGCTGCTGACTTCGAACCTGCGCGATCCTCCTGTCTCTGCCTCCCAAGCGCGGGGATTACAAGCGTGCGCCACCACGCCCGGCCTGGAGATGTTTCTGTACATCCCACGGGCTAGAATGTGTCCACCAAAGCACCAGCCTTTCCTAAACACCTGGGTTCCCTAAATCATTATCTACATTCCCAGATTGAAACAACCATGGGTTAAAAATATTTGAAAAGAAATGTCATCCATATCGATCATGGACAGACGTTCTCCTTGTGACAGCTACTTACACTGTATTCAGTATTAAAAGTAATCTAGAGATGATTTAAAGGGTACGAGAGGATTGCATGGGTCATACGCACAGGCTACACCATTAGAGGAGGTACATGAGCAGATCTGGATACTCACGGGGATCCTGGAACCAGTTTTTGGGTCTTTGAATGTTCATCTCAGAGCTGGGGATGGAACCCAGGGCCTCACACACGTGTGCTAGGGACATGCTCTGCCTCTGAGCTACACCCCCCAACTACACCCATTGGGTTTTCTTTCTTCAAGTCTCCCTGCATTGTTAAAAGTTTACTGCTTTTTGTGTGTGTGGTAGTTGGGATGGAATACAGGGCCATTCTGTCTCTGAGCAATACCCTCCAGTTCTATTTTATTCTTTTATATTGAAATAGGGTCTCATAAAGTCGCAAAAGGTCTCACTAAGTAGCTGAGGCTGGCTATGAACCTGCGATCCTCCTGTCTCCACCACCCAAGTACTGGGATTCCAAGCGTGCACCACCACGCCTGGCTAAGTTTACTACTTTTATTTCTTTCGATTCTGTCCTTCCTCTAACCTTCCCCAGGACTCCCAGAACTGAAGAGAAAACAGAGACACAGCTAAAGTGTCTCTGTTTAGAACAGCCCTCTGCCTTCTCCTTGCTGGCTCCTGTCGGCCCTGGCTTCTCTGGGGTGCAGGCGCACTGGGGGCCTCTGGAGACAAAGCCTTTACCCTCAACTCCCTGCCAATGCCTGATGGGATTTTCCTATCACCAGAGGATGCTCATGACCCAGCCTCGTAATTCATCTCCATCCTATTCCTCAGCTTTGAGCTCTGGGTTCTCCTGGCTCAGGAATGTTGGCTCCTCAGCTCTGGTGAGAAAAGTACTCCAGCCAACTGAACGCCATGTTAATAAAAGCAGCTACCGTATATTATTACTTGAACAAATGAAAACAATTTCAGCAGATCATATTTCCTGGGCCGGCTGGGCTCAAGCACCAGTGTGGACAATGTTTTAAATTCCACTTGGGTCTAATCAGACTCCTGGGGAACCAAACTCCATGTGAAGAAAAAGAAAGAGAAAAAAAAAAAGCATTTGGCTCTTACTATGAAGAAGGCAAACTGGCAGAGGAATTCCTCTGGGTGTTTCAGGTGAGTTCCCTCTGGCAGAAATGCCCTGTAATGTCCGAAGGAACAAGACATCTAACCACTTATTTATTTATTTATTTATTTATTACTTTTTTATTTTTTGGTGGTACTGGGGGTGGAACCCAGAGGCTTTCTTACCTCTGGGCTACACTCCCAGACCTATTTTATACTTTATTTGAAAACAGGGTCTCAGTAAGTTGCCGAGAGCCTCACTAAGTAGCTGACGCTGGCTTCGAACCTGCGCGATCCTCCTGTCTCAGCCTCCCAAGTGCGGGGATTACAAGCATGCGCCACCACGCCCGGCTAACCACTTGTTTTCAGAAAGCACTAAGTTACTCCCGTCTCTAATGCTCAGTAACCTATAGTGGTGATGGTGATGGTGATGGGCGAGGAGGGATGTCTGTGGAAGGAGATGGAAGATAAAGATAAAATAAAGCGATGCCCTTTTGTTTTTTCGTTTGCAGCTCTTGGCTACTCTTTTTCCTGTCCTTAGCTAAATAAAAGGAAAAAAATATCCTGAGGATCACGATTCCAAGGACAGCCTCAGCTATTTAGTGAGGCCCTTTGCAACTCAGTGAGACCCCGTTTCAAAATAAAGAATAAGAAACAGGGCTGGGGGTGCAGCTCAGAGGTAGAATGCCCCTGGGTTCCATCCCCAGTACTGAGACAAATCTCACTGTCATTTAGGGATGTTGAGAAGTTTCCCTTGCGTATGTGGTTCTTCTTACTCCTGCGAGAGCTCTTTGAGAAGGATGGTGGCTGGCCTGCAATACCGGGTACCCAGCCCATCTCTCTGAACTTCCTTCATTCCGCCCCCTCTGGAACCCTCTGAGAGGTGGGAGTCACAGCTAGCTGAGTGAAGAAAGGTCTTGGTCCCCTGTCCCCCTGGGTAACACCCCAGGTAATCATCAGGAAGCCGCGGTGGCTGGAATCCATCTTGTGCTTTGCAGGTTGCCATTGATTAAAATGATGTCAACATCATCCCTTAAAAGCACAACTGAATTCCTACTCACTTGTTTGTATTTTTCTTTTTTTTTTCTTTTTTATCTTTCTTCTTCCTTTTTTTCTTTTTTTTTCCTTCCTTTTTTCTTTTTTGTGGTTTTGGAGATTGAAAACAGGAGTGTTCTACCTCTGAGCTATACCCCAGCCATATTATATTTTTTAATTTTTAAAAATGGTCTCACTAGGTTACCTCAAGTTAGCCTGTAACTTGCAATCCTCCTGTCTCAGCCTCCCAAGCACTGGAATTACAGGCCTGCATCACTGCACCCAGCCTAGGATGCAGTTTTTTTGTTTGTTTGTGTTTTGGTGGTACTGGGGGTGGAACCCATGGGCTTTTCTACCTCCGGGCTATACTCCCAGACCTATTTTATATTTTATTTGGAAACAGGGTCTCACTAAGTTGCCGAGAGCCTAAGTAGCTGAGGTTGGCTTCGAACCTGTACGATCCTCCTGTCTCAGTGTCCCAAGTATTGGGATTACAAGCATGCGCCACCACGCCCAGCTCTTTGATGACTTTCTTAATTGCTTTTTATTTGGGGACAAGATCTCACTAAATTGCCCATACTGGCCTTGAACTTGCCACCTTCCTGCCTCAGCTTCCTGAATGCGATTACAGCAGGCATTGGCACCCTAGCTGTTTACTTAGAGGGGAACAGAAGGTTTAGAATTCACTAATTTCAGTCTCCGTCTACACAGAAGGCCAAATTCAGAAAAACTGGTAACTTTACCCAAAGTAAGACCAGAGGCTCAGAGGGTAGGTGGGGCCAAGAACCGAACAGGCTGTGCTTTGGCTGCGGACTTCGGGCGCATCATTCACAGAGCCCCACAGTGGCTTGCAGGACTCCCAAAATGAGATGTTGGCCCCCCATACACCTCCCCGGGGGAGGGGTGCGAGATAATGCTTGCCCCTCCCCCAGGGTAGCTATTTCTACTGTCTCTAAGGAGGGCAAGCCAGCTGCCCTAAGGTTCTGTACGGGGAGGCCACTCCTAGGTGGGTTTCTCTGCCTTCATTGATGCCTGGTCCCCATCACCAAAGTTTCTCACCCAGGACAGTCCCCTTCCCCCCAGGAGAAATCCCATTTAGCAGGCAGTAGCAGCTGAGCTTCAGAGCAGGCAGCTCAGGGGGCTTAAAGGGAAATAGTGTGAATGAAATCATCACCCAGCAGGAGTCTTCCTGGCTCCAGGGATCAGTTGGCAATTGTTTTTTTAGACTGTGATAACGGGCCTCTGTGGGGCCAGGAGTGGGGAGACAGGGGTTATTCCGGAGCATCTGGTCAGGTGCCCAGGCTTGGGCACGCCCCACTCTCTGACCCCAGGATCCCGGAGGAGAATCTCTTACCTTGGTCAAGGATGTTTTCTGGTTGTGGGGGCGGGTGTGGCAGAGTGGAGGGGGTGGGTCTTTTCTGGGGAAGTCTCCATAGCTCATCAACCCACTTGATTGCACCTAGAGTCTTGCTGGGTTGTTCCACACTTTAAAGAGATGGCTCCTTTCCCTTTCTGCCTTTGAGGCACTTTCTCTGACTGTTCCTAGCCTCTCCCAGCTGCCCCTACCAGGACCAGGAGGGTTAAAGTGGCAAGTAGATGTATTTACCCTCTATTTGGACCCCTTCTCCCTCTCCACAATTGAATTTCTTTCTGAGTAAAGAGAAAGAAATAATAGTTGGTTTATAAGGGTGGCAAGAGTTTATGTAATCTGGGCCTCCCTCCAACTCCTCTGCATGGAGCCCTATAGCTAACACCCAAATTCCCAGCTTGGGTTTGGGGAGATTCCAGGCACCACACAGGCTGGTGAGGTGGGGCTCTTTGGGGGATTCCTGCCAGTGGGTGCCTGCTCCACCAAAGCCTCTGTTGTCCCCGGGCTGTTTCCTGTCTTCCTGGTCACTTCTCCAGAGAGGGGTGGTAAAAACAGGGTCAGGGGGAATTCTAAATTTCAAGTGATATTTCAATCTCACTGACTCCTCAGCACTTAGGGCTCATGCAACACTGGGATAACATGATTCTTGGCCCTCCAGAAGCCCTTGTGGTCCCCAAGCCTCCTTGTGCCTCAAAAACACCCACGAAGGTTAAAAGCAAAAACAGATTTGTACCTAGAGTCCCAGTTCTATGAATAAGAAGGTACCTGGAAATACATACATATATATGAAAAAAATATATAGATATATGTATTTCATCTATGTTTGCGGCTGACCTCAAGCTGATGATCCTCTGGTCTGAGCCTCCCAACTACTGAGATTGCAGGCATGCTCCACCAATCTCAACTTAGGAATCCAAGGGGTGAGGTGGGGCTCACCACCCCACCTCACCCCTTGGATTTGAACAGATTCAAATCCCACATTTGAACAGATTCTTAGGGTGACATATATACTGTGGGCATCATTGTGCTGGAAAGCCACTGATTTTAGTCCATGTCCCATATTCCCATAAATGACTCTAGGCTTTGAGACATCTGGTCAACCCCACTACTGTTTAAAGGTTTTCTCTGCTGGGGCGAGCCCTCTGGAACCCAGCGCCAACCTCAGATCTTTTGCTCACTCCTTGATCCTCAGTTTGTCCTCCGAGAGGCTGAGAAAAAATAAACCTCCCCACAAATAAACCTGGTATTCTGGGGGGGGGGTGCTCCGAGGTCTTCCTCCCCAGCCCCCTTTTCACTACTCCAAAGAACTCTTCGTTTCCTCAACTTCGTAGGGATGTTTTCCTGACCCATATTTTGGAGTCAACCAAATCATGGGCTGAGAACCCCAGGAATGAGTGGGTCAGAGTAGAGCAGAGGTTTTGGTAAAAGTACTCAGATGTTGACCACTAGACCAAAGTGCCAGAGTTCACCCTCCCCGGGCTGGTCTATGATCCATGGCTGCTCAGGGAAGGGTGGAACCTGGTGCCTGCCAGCCCACAAAGGTTGCCTTTCCAGCCTGTGATATCAGAGACCAGAGGACACAAAACCTTAGACTAAAACTTTAACACACAGATGAAGGTGAGAAAAAGCCTCCATTCTACGCTTCCCAGGGCACTGGAGCTGGGGTATCATCGGGGCAGCATACCCGAACTGAACTCTGAACCACAGGCCAGCTTCTCTGGTCCCCCATTCAGGGAATCAGACCTGACGGTGAGCATGGATGACAGCTGTATGCTAGCTAGAAAGCAGGCTTGCCTCTGACCCGAGAGTTCTCTGAGCTCTGCTTTCTCTAATTGCAAAGGCCCTAGAGATGGGATCGGGAGAATTGCAGTCCAAGGCAGAGGCTGATTAACTGAAGCCGAGGAAGCCTTCGCTTGCAAGGGCTCCTTTCTTGGCCCCTCCCCCTTTTTGTTCATTCCAGACAAAGATTCACTTCTCTGAACAACATTTGCATTATTCTCTTCCATCGTGTAATCTCCAGGCTTTATGCAGCACAGAGCTTCCTCTGGCCTGATGAACTCACCGTTGTGTATAATCTTCCTTTACTGTTCATGCCAATGAAGAGAGCGCTTTTTACTCCAAAGAGGCTCACCACACCTCGCTCCACTGTGGAAATCTCCAGCAGGCCTGACAAGGAGATGGGGGTGGTGTTACCTAAGGTTTGTGCAAATTAGCCTGGGGACCCAAGCCCTTGAATAAAAACTGGGGCATCCACTTCACTCCTCCTCTCCTAGAAGGTCAGACCCTCTACCACCTCTGATCTTGAGCTCTCTGCTTTAGGGAATCCTGCAGCTAGACCTGTTGTATTCTGCCACTATTCCATCCAACATCCAGTTTTGCGAGGAGAGGTTTCACCTCGGAGCTAGGAACAGCAGTGACCATCATGCATCTACTTAAGATTACCTTTGAATCTGGCCTTTCACTGATTCAGTCACCCGAGGTCCTCAAACTTGGGTAAAAACATGAATTTGGAACATTATTATTACATTCGAATACCTGCTCACATGTTTCAACAAACCTCAACCCATCTCATCTGCAGAACGCTGCAGCTACGCGGAGCCGATAGCTTGCCTGGATCCTGCAGCCCCCCCACCTGCCCCTCTTATCTTGGCTGGGAGACTCTCCATGCAGTGACCCCTCAACTTGTAGGATAAGGACCCCGGGGACAGAGGAAGCAGGTTGAAATAAAAAGAAAGATGTGCTTCAGCTGGGAACTTTGCCTTTCCTTCTCAAAGAACAAAAATAAGCTCGTGTCTAATTTGGTCCAAGTGTCCCAACTCTCTCTTCCTACTGCTCCCAGGCTGATGGCTCCCAGTGGTCTTACAAAGCCACAGATGGGCCAGTCATGCTGAAGTAATTAGTGCCACAGGGGCTCCATAGGTGGATGGCTGAGGCCACTGAGATGCTCGATCTCGCACACTGAGCCTGCACCTAGGCAGGTCCAGCTGAGTTATGTAAGCATGATATATCTCCCCCTTTGTAGCAGGTCTCCATTCAGCAGAGCCAGCCCAAGCCCCCACACGTCCCGACTGGCTGCAAGGGGCACTCACTGTAGGGGTTCTCCTCGTGGGTCCCGCTGATCCGGCCGTCGGGGGCCACCTGGAGGTGAAAGCCAATGCCCACGTTGCAGTAGAGCCTCCGCTGGCGCTTGATGCCCACCAAGTAGCCACTCTCCCAGTTCACCCCAGCGATCTCTCCAGCGAGCCCGGCACGAGACCTGGACAGCAGGGTGCCCCAGCCTCTGGAGTCCAGCAGCGTGCTGTTGGCGCGGGTGCCTGCAGGCGAGGGCGCCACCATGCCCACTAGGACGCCCAGCAAGACGAGAGCCCTCAGCGTGCCCTGCACACGTCCTGCTCCCCAGGACATAGTGATGAACAGCCTCTGTCCCAGGGCCATTCACCTTGCCTCTCAGGCACGTGGTCAGAATTAATGGCCCTAAAAATACCGCCCTTCTTGTTTTTCTCCCCTCAGCATGGCGGCGGGGGCTTATTTTTGGAAGGCAGATGAAGGCCGCTGACATGAAACCGAAGCCTGCTTTGGGCACTCGGGCTGAGAGCAGAGGCACCCAGGCTGAGCCGCGGCCGGTAGGGACCATGGCTTAGGGACGCTCTCTAGCTCTCTGCCTGCCTGTCCCCAGGTGATTCTCCTGCATTTGACCTGTCTTTATAGTTCAGCAGCCCTGCCCTCCCTTCTCCCCATCACCACCCTGACGTCAGCCTGTAACATTAACCTGCTCCTGAGCCTGGCTGGCTCCCCAGACCCCCATCACCCGCCCTGCTCCCCCGGGACTCTGGGAGCCACTGTCATTCCAAGTATGAGACAGGAATGAAGTTACCAGGGAGCATCCCCGGGCAGGGGCCCAGGGCAGGGCTGGCTGGGGGCCCCAGGGAGGAGGGAGGCCGAGGCCACCAGGACCCATACCGGGCAGCAGTTCTAGGCCTGGCAGCACCCGCTTCCTTATTTAGCAGGTAAAGAGTAAAGACAGGGATGGCGAGGGCTTGGTGGAGGCGGTGTGGCGGTGTACAAGTGGCTGTCAAGACATCTTCACGGGAAGAGCTCAAGGTTGAGGATGGGCTGACAAGCACAGGGATTGTGGAGACAGGAGGTCGGGTCCACCTTCATTCAGCCAGGGGTGGAAATCCTCATCTCATAGCCCACTGGCCATTCTCCTACCTTAGTTTATCCTTGATGCTGGGCTGATGTCATTCCCATTACACAGATGAGCAAGCTGAGGCTTAAAGAGGCTACGTGGCTTGCCTGAGTTCCCACGGCCAGCAAGCCGCCGAGTCAGAGTTTGCAAAAGTCTGCCCGAGTCAGCAGCCTGTGCAGGATCCTGCTTGGAAGGAGAAGTTAGTTTTGCAGGCGGACCCGCAGACTATCGTGCTCACTAGACACCAACAGTACCTCACAGCACAAAATGATTCATCTGTTTAAAAAGGTACTTATAAGCCAGGCGTGGTGGCGCACGCTTGTAATCCCAGCGCTTGGGAGGCTGAGATAGGAGGATCGCACAGGTTCGAAGTCAGCCTCAGCTACTTAGTGAGGCTCTCAGCAACTTAGTGAGACCCTGTTTCCAAATAAAATATGAAATAGGTTTGAGAGTGTAGCCCAGAGGTGAAAAGTCCTTGGCTTCTATCACCAGTACCACAAAAATAAATAAATAAATAAATACATTTTTAAAAAGGTACTTAGCGAGTATCTCCAATACACACTGAATTTCTGCATTTGTACCTAACTTTTGCTAGCCTGATGGAAGTTAGAAACTGGCAAAAATATTTCTACTAAAGAATTTATTCTCACACTGTTTTCTTTTCTCATATTACTTTTTTTTTTTTCAGTACTGGGGAGGGAACCCAGGGGCATTCTACCTCTGAGCTACACTCCCAGCCCTATTTCTTATTCTTTATTATGAAACAGGGTTTCACTGAGTTGCAAAGGGCCTCATTAAATAGCTGAGGCTGTCCTTGAACCGCGATCCTCCTGTCTCAGCCTCCCAAATACTGTGATTACAAGCATGCGCCACCACGCCCGGCTATCCTTTATTTTGAAACAGGGTCTCACTGGTTGCAAAGGGCCTCCTAAGTATCTGAGGCTGTCTGCAAACCCTGATCCTCCTGTCTCATCCTACCAAATGTTGGGATTACAAGCGTGCGCTACCAGCCCAGCTCATATTACTTTTAATGATGAACACATGTCAAACTGAAGTAAAAAAGAATTCCATTTAAAAGGCTACCGAAAGTCAAGTGTGGTGGCTCACACTTGTAATCTCAGTACTTGGGAGGCTGAGACAGGAGGATCTCAGGTTTGTGGCCAGCCTCAGATACTTAGCGAGGCCCTCGGCAACTTAGTGAGACCCTGTTTCAAAATAAAGAATAGAAATAGGGCTGGAAGTGTAGCTTGGAGGCAGAATGCCCCTGTTTTCCATCCCTAGTACTGCAATAAAATAAGATAAAGTAAAATGCTATCAAAACAAAAATGAGAAGGGAACCCAATCCTTACAAATTGTTATGCAAATATAAGAAGGAACCATGTCTCTGAGAGTGAATTAAGTTAACAAGGACCAGGTAGGGAAAAAACGAGTTTAAAACCTAGGTTTCTTGTCTTGCAGGCCAGGTCTTAATCTGCTGATGGGACAGGACGGGGGTGTGCTGGGGAGAGGGGGGTAGCACTCATAGGGATGGGTTTGAACATCCTATGCAGGAAGGAGCTGGTCCCAGGTCCTGTCCCATATGGGCAGGGTCTGGCTGTCCCAGGTCACCTTGCACACGCACTCTGCAAAGCTCCTAGGGAGAGTGCTACTGCTCCGGGCTCTTCTGAGACACCATTGTCGCCCCTCCGACTCTGAGCCTCCTGCTCTGGACAGGGTCCCAGTCTCTCTTCTCTGGCTTCTTCCTGCCTTCTGCCCCTCTGGCTCATTCGTTTGGATAGGGGCTTTGGTTAGCATTTCGTATAACTGGAAGCAATATTTATTCTATAACTTATTTTTTTAAATATGCTTATATTGGTGCACTGTATTACACATCATAATGAGTTTCGGAAGGACAGAAATATACGTGCATACAGCGCTTGGTGTGTTTGCCTCTGGAAAAACTCTTGCTCCCTTCTCCTCCCTGTACCTATTATTGAAATTAGTATTGATAACTTTATTTATTATTTAGTTAGCATTTCTGTTGAAATGGGAAGCTATGCCCTTCCCTTTTGCCCTAGACATACTTTCTCAGACCCCTTGAAACTTAGGCATCTTCTGTTGGTGAACTGAGGGGGAAGGATGTAAGTACTGCTGTTTATTATGGGCCTCAACATTGGTCCCCCAATTTCCCAACCACCTTTCTGTGCCCCATCACCTTTGCCCAACCTCATCATCTCTAGCAGCACCATTTTACCGCAGCAAGAAAAGACTAGTGTCTTGTGGGCGTGGGTTGAGTCTATCGCATAAGCCTGTGTTGAAAATAAGTTTTTTTTTTTTTTTTAAAGATTTTGAAAACATCCTTCTGCAGAGTAAGAGGGTCATGAATAATATAAAGACAAAATTTTTACAGAAAGGAACTTCACTTTGGATTTCAGTTTGGTTTAATATAGTCAGGCTTTCGTGTGTTTACGAGCAGCAGGGACTCATTCTTAACTCGGATTCAGTTTGGAATCTTGTGTTCACTATCCTGGCTCTTCTGATTTGGACGGGAGCAGCCCAGAAGCATGCTGGATGGTAAGGAGAGTGCTATAGTTTGGATCCGGAATGTCCTCTGCAGTCCATGTGTTGAAGGTGTGGTCCTCAGTCTGTGGTGCTGTTGGGAGGGGGTGGAACTTTTAAGAGGTGGGGCTTAGTGGGAGGGAGTTAGGTCATTGGGGGCGTGGCCTTGAAGGGAATATTGAGAAGTCAGTTCCTCTATCTCTCCTCTCTCATTCTCTGCTTCCTACCACTGTAAGGTCAATAGGCCTCCTCCTCCACATGTTCCTGCCATGGTTTACTTTGCCACCACAGGCCCAAGTAACAAGGCCAAGGGACCATGGACTGCAACGTCTGAAACTGTGAGCTAAAATAAACCTTTTATCTTTTAAGGTTGATTTCCCCAGGTCTTTTTGTCACAGTCATAGAAAAGCTGACCAATCAATGGATAATTGAAAAGGTGTTCACCAGTAGAGGTCAGAATCTCTGTGGAACATCTTTTGGAACCCAATCACTTTGGGACTGCCTTCAAGGGGAGATTAAACTGCAACAAGGGTCAAGAATGTGCCAATAATAAATAAATAAATCTCTTTAGATTTACCCCATCCCAGATTCCTCTCTATGCAGAGATTGCAATTGTAGCTAATGGACTGTAAAACAATGGGCTTTGTAATGAAAGCCACCTGCATTTGAATGTACCTCTCATTAGCTGTGTGACCTTGGGGATGTTTTGGAACTCTCTGAGCCTTATTCTTTTTCCCATTTTTAAAATGAGATTATAAAAAAAGAATTAGATAATTACTTCCTAGAGTTGTTGTAGTGATTATTGACAGCATATACCAGGACCATTGCAGAGTACAACATAGCTCTTCCCCAGACTGTTCTCGGGAGCACGTTGAAAATCTCTTGCCCAATTAAGGAGAAATAGACTGAGCGAGAGGGGCTGTCCCTCATCGCAAGGGGTGAGAGAGACCTGTGGGCTTCCAGTCCTCAACCGCCGTCCACCCGAGCCTACATACATTGTGATGGTCCTTAACATATGCAGCCCAGATTCCTAAAATATTCTGAAAACCAGGAATAGCCTTGGTGTCGTCCCTTGTTAAATATAAAACTTAAGTAATTCATTCTATTAAAAAGCCTGGGTCTTATTTTTAGCGGGTGATGTGATGAGACCCTGTTTTAAACGTGCTCCTGTGCCTGTCTCCATAGCAACTCCACTGAGAGGGTATAGCCATATATTTTTCCTGAAGGCTAATTAAGTTGACAACTGCTAGGGCTTCTTGGTTTACCAGATTTGCACTTGACCCTTCTCATGGGGCTTAGGGACCCCTATGGGTGAGAAGTGATAAAGAAAAGAGTAACAGGTGGCGGCGCCTCTCCTGGACCCCTCTCTCAAACCGCTGCCCCGCAGCCTTTGGGGTTGTCAATCACTCTTGCTGAATGAGCCAAGACTCGGTGGAGGTGAGTGGGAAAAGATGTGAAGTGTGTCTCCTTCCATGCCAGGGCCCTTGTCCCTGAGCTGGGCACCACAAAGTGCAGAAGAGTCGGCTTTGCAGCTCAGCTCCACCTACCTCTTATATGGGCAGCACAGTGGGACCACCTGTGTTACAGGCAGGTGAGTTGCCCCCACGTGAGTCCTGTTCATTGCATGATAAAGTTCAAACACCCCAGGAGTGACCATAAGGGACAGCGCATGCAACTCAGAAATGCCACGCGGGTGGGTTGTAGAACACTGTGCTTAAGCCTACTTTAATTTTTTTTTTTACTTTTTTGTGGTACTGGGGAATGGAACCCAGGGGCTTTCTGTCTTCAGGCTACACCCCCAGCCCTATTTTTTATGCTTTATTTGGAAACAGGGTCTCACTAAGTTGCTGAGGGCCTCACTAAGTAGCTGAGGCTGGCTTTGAACCTGTGCAATCCTCCTGTCTCAGCCTCCCAAGTGCTGGGATTACAAGCACATGCCACCATGCCTGGCTTACTTCTACTTTTTATGCTTAATTGGGGAAAAGTAGCGTTGTCTTTTTTTATAGACAAGTTGGAAAATACAGATAAGTATAAAGTAGAAAATAAAATAGCTGTTTATTCTTTGTGTATTTTTTATTTTTATTTTTATTTTTTGTAGTACTGGGGAATGGAACCCAGGCGCTTCTACCTCTGAGCTACACCTCCAGAATTATTTATATTTTATTTGGAAACAGGGTCTCACTAAGTTGCCGACAGCCTCACTAAGCTGCTGAGGCTGGCTTCGAACCTGTGATCCTCCTGTCTCAGCCTCCCAAGTACTGGGATTACAAATGTGCACCACTATGCCTGGCTCTCTTTGTGTCTTTCTATCTTTGTCTGAGAATCTGGTTTTGCTCTAGGGTGGCACAGGGCCACCGTACTCATACCCCCTTGCTCAGATGGGCACCTCGGCACCTGATACAGGTTGTTCACAAGACTTAATCAGCATGAGACGGGCATGCCTAGAGGTGAGGATCAAGGGCTCATGAAACCTGCTACAAAAAGGAGAATTCAAGAGGAAAAAAAAAGCCGGGTGTGGAGGCGCACACTTATAATCCCAGCATTTGGGAGGCTGACACAGAAGGATGTGGTTCACAGACAGCCTCAGCTACTTAGTGAGGCCCTTTGCAACTCAGTGAGACCCTGTCTCAAAATGAAGAATAAAAAATAGGGCTGGGGGCATAGCTCAGAGGTAGAATGCCCCTGGGTTCCATTCCCAGTACTATGAGAGAGAGAGAGAGAGAGAGAGAGAGAGAGAGAGAGAGAGAGAGAACGCTTCAGCCAGATCATAGGGCTCCAAGTTGGGTTCCCACATGGAAGAATGTGACTATTGTCTTGCTGGATGTTCCTTGGAGAATCTGAATTTCCTACTTTCCTAGTAGAACTCAACTTACCCTAGGCCTCAGCTGCGCGGGGTAGAAGCCCTTTAACAGCCATAACCCAAATCTCCCTCCTTCTTGTCTCTAGCAGTTCATGTAGAACTGCATCCCCCAAGAATCACCACCAAGATATTCCTGGAGTTCCGGAGCATGCCACACGTGTGTGTGTGTGTGTGTGTGTGTGTGTGTGTGTGTGTGTGCGCGCGCGCACGCACGCACATGCCCGTGTGTGCATGTGACTGGTCCTGCCTGGGACCTTTGTACTTTGTGGACCACCTTGGTCCCTAGCAATTCCACCTGCTGCTGGGGCCTTTCTCACTCTAGCTCCGTCTGCAAAGCCCTCAGGGAGCCAACGCTGCTTTACTCTTTTTCTAAACAAACAGAATGCCTTGTGCTCGTGAAAGGATTTGCTCATTTGGATTTTATTTTCAGACTTTCCGCCCAGGAGAGGACTCTGGTTAGGAGCCCGGTTTGCCAGGCTGGGTTCTTTTTCTTCAGGATGCACTCTTCCTTGGGAGGGTCCTCAACCCTCAAACAGACTTCCACCAGGGAACAGCCCATCTGTTGTCTAGAGATTCCAGTAGAAGCTCATACGGGAGACCCTGGCGTCTTTGCCCTGCAGAGAGGGAGCCTCGAACACCCAGCTTCATGGTCTGATTGCTCACAGTTTTGCAGAGTTTTCTGGGAGGAGGCTGTCACTCGACCCCGGAAACCATCTTCTAGGATGCTGTGTGATCAGCAGGAACGCTTCCTGCCGTGTGTCTCGGTGTGACTCCCCTGAATTTCCCTTTCCTCTCTGATCATCCTCTTTCTCTCTCTTGCTCATTCTGTGCGTGTCGCTCTCCCGATTCCCTTCTGTCCTTCAGTCAAGCCTAGAAGCTTCGCCAAGCTGCCCAGGCTTGGCTCGCGCCATGGCGGCACCTCTCCGCTGAATCTGCAAAGGGGCAGAGGAGTCGGATGACCTCCTGGAGCCTCAGAGCGTACGGGCCTTTGGCTCTGCTCAGAGCCTTGAGGTTTCTCGGGTTTGATTTCAGGATCATCATCTAATAATACCTACTGCGTGCTGAGGCGGGCATGGCCCCCCGCCAGCCGCCATGCACAGTTATGTAAAGACTGGGCCCTCGGTGGCAGGTTCCCCAGTGTGGCACGAAAGGCCACACTGTCCTGACCTCCCTCGGCCTCTCCAGCTCCGTTCCCTGCCTCTCCCTCGCTAGGTTGTATTTTTTGCTTCAGCAACCTTAAATGGCCCGTTGCTCTCAGGCTTACTTCGTATTGATCCTGCCTCTTTTCTTTGCTCAGACTGTCCTCTCTTTAGAACCTGGCAGATTGCTTCCCATCTTGAAAGACAGCTTAAATGCCACCTCTGGAAGCAACCCCAGACAACGTCTACCTGTCACTTAGCTGGGCCTGGTGCCCGCCTCCCCTTTCCCTGGTCCCCAGCCTCATGAAAGTCATGTGCACACAACTCCATCATCCCCTCTTGCTGGATTTATAGTCATTGGAGAAGGTGCTCACTTTGATAGTGAGATTCTTTGGCGGCAGTGACGGCCGCCTCATCTTTATATGTTCAGAACTAAAAGCCACGCCTGCCATCGAATAGGGCTTATGCAATGTTTGCATGAGTTGAATCAAAGGCTTTGAATCTGTGGACCTCACTAGATGGGTGGTTGTCAAGAAGAACCAAGCTCTCTGTGGATGGTGAACGTTGGTGGGAGTGGGGCACATAGTTTGAGCACTTTCAGTATTGAGATTTGTACCAGGCACAGTGGCATATGCCCACAATTTCAACGTCACGGGAGGATAGAAAGTTTGAGACTAGCCTAGGCGACTTTGTAAAACCCTGTCTCAAATAAAAAGTAATGAAAACGGGCTGGGGGTATAGTTTAGAGGTAAAGCACCTTTGGGGTTCAACTCCTAAAAGATTGGGGTCTTCATTATCTGATTGACAGATAAAGTTGCAGAGTGTCCTAAATTATAGTTTTCTCAAAATATCATCCCTGTCTTGTTATCAATGCACAGGACAATTGTAGTTTCTTTTCGTTAACTCTAAGATCTACAGATTTCCCAGAAATTTGAAAGAGTCAGCTTTGGGAAAGAGAACTGGTGTGTGGACCGAAGGCTGAAGAACTTCAGGTTCTTATATTAAAGTTATATTTTACTTTTCTTTCTGTCTGTCTCCTTTCTACTAATAGTCTTTTCTTTTTCTTCTTTCTTTCTTTCTTTCTTTCTTTCTTTCTTTCTTTCTTTCTTTCTTTCTTTCTCTTTCTTTCCTCCTCCTCCTCCTCCTCCTCCTCCTCCTCCTCCTCCTCCTCCTCCTCCTCCTCCTCTTCTTCTTCTTCTTCTTCTTCTTCTTCTTCTTCTTCTTCTTCTTCTTCTTCTTCTTCTTCTTCTTCTTCTTCTTCTTCTTCTTCTTCTTCGGTGGTACTGGGGATGGAACCCTTCTACCTCTGGGCTACACTCCCAGACCTATTTTTTATATTTTTATTTGAAAGCAGGGTCTCTTAAGCCAGCAAGGCTGGCTTCAAACCTGCGTGATCCTCCTGTCTCCGCCTCCCAAGTGCGGGGATTACAAGCATGCACCTCCATGCCCGACTCTACTAATTTCTTCTATTCTACATCAGTACCACCCACCACAAAGCTATTAGGATTTGCATCTAAAAATAATTGCATTGGAGACCTCTGCTTCTTCAAAGATAGAGAAACTTGTGTTGAATTTGGACTCTCAGAATAAACAACAAGAAAACTGGAGCTGTGTGTGGTGGTGCACGCCTGTAATCCCTGCGCTTGGGAGGCGGAGACAGGAGGATCGCGCAGGTTCGAAGCCAGCCGCGCGCCCTGGCTTAGGATACCCTGTTTCCAAATAGAAATGTAAAAATAGGTCTGGGAGTGTAGCCCGGAGGTAGAAGGACTTCCAGAAACCCCAGTACCACCAAAAAAAAAAGAGAGAGAGAGAGAGAGAGAGAGAGAGAGAGAGAGAGAGAGAGAGAGACCCTGTTTCCAAATAAAATATAAAATAGGTCTGGGAGTGTAGCCCGGAGGTAGAAAGGCTTCCAAAGTGTTTTTAGACACTGGATCAATGCAAGAGCCAGATATTGATTCCTGAAAAAAGGAAGTAAAAGATAGACTCTATGGCCACCTCTTCTTCCTGCCTGAAGGCATCCTATCAAAGAACAGGAAGGGGAACCCACCCTCCAGCAGAGCCCAGAGGTCCCAGCAAGCTGAACAGGCAGAGGTCAAAGTTTGGGAAGGCGAAACCACCCAGAATTTGCAGGACAGAGGGGGTTATGTGGAGAAAGAACTCCAGAGAAACGTGTAGGTTTTTCCTTGAGTTTGTTGTTGAAGCTCCACAGTGCAGGGCAAGACTCCAAGAGACCAGGACAGGCACAGCCAGGGAGCAGGAAGCTGGAAAATTTTGAGAGCTCACACAGGGAAGCTGGCGTTCAGACCAGCCAGGTGGAGAGAACTGGGTATTCTCTGTAGAGAATTCAGAAGAGACCCAAAGGGGTCATCGTTTAATAACAAGGGTAAACAGATCTTGAAGGAAGGCTCTGGACCAACATTTTCAAGACTTCTGCTTCTGGCCAAGATGTAAAAACCTGGACTTATTCTCATACCTCAAAATAACTAAAACACTGAAAAAATAGAAATCAAACAACAGTTTCAAAAATAGTCGATATCATCCAGCAAAGAATAACGATCCTTGAGAAATAAGAAATTCGGGGGAAATCTCACATTTCCCCCAGCGTGCTGCCTGACGGGAGTTTTCAGGCATAGCAAAGGAGGAGAAACCAAGTTGGGTCCTGGAAAACACGCTTGTTTGAGGAGATGTGGCTGAGTGAGGGAGGATAGGGCAAAGAGGGTTTGCAGGGGAGGGTGTCAGGGAAGAGAATTACACACAGAGGGAACTTAGAGGTGAGTGGCCAGGTTCCCACAGTAGCCACAGAGCACCGATGGGCACATACACTAGCCGCTGACTGCAGCAGGAGGCAGTGACAGGTGACAGAACACAGTGTATGGGGCTCATGCAGGACTGGAAACAGGACCTGGTCCCTCCAGATAGACAGGAAGAGATCATCATTCCTGGGGTGTTGGGTTGAGTCCCGCTCTAACCCTAATTCACCCCAGGACAAAAGTTGCTAACAAATATTAAGAGGAAAACCCAAGCCCTATGTGATGGCGCATGCCTATGAGCCCTGCAATTGAGAGGCTGGGAGGAGGAGTGCAGCAAATTTGAGGTCTCAACTGAGTGAGACTCTCCACAACTTTGTGAAACCATGTTTAAAAAAAATTTTTAAATAAAATAGGACTGGGGGTATAGCTCAGAGATAGAGCACCCCTGGGTTCAATTTCCAAAACCATAAAAAAAAAGGGGGAAACCCCAAAAGGATCAATTTTTTAAAGCAAATTAAGTGGACTCTAGGAAAAATTTTCCAGGAAATGCATAAGAATTTAATAACGAACATCCATCCCTCAACAGGGCAACATCACAATGTCTGACGTGCAATTTAAAAATACCCGATACGCAAAGAGGTAAGATCATGTCAAATCAACCATAGGGAGAAAAATAAAACGGGTTGAAACCAACCAAGGTGAAGTAACACAGATTTCAGAAGGACCATAAAAGAACATTAAAACAATCATGACTGCATTCCAGATGTTCAAAACACTAAGGGAAGTTTAAAATAAAATGTTCAGTAGAGACACTGAGGGTGTAAAAGGCCCAAGCTGAGCTTCTGAAGATGAAAAACTAAGGATGCTTGAGGGAAAAAATATCATACTAGGATGGGATTAACACCAGATTAGACCCTGCAAAACAAATTAGCGAAAACGAAGACGCACCCATAGAAGTTACGTGACATGGATCACGGTGGTGAGAAGAATTAAGTCCCCAATAGGGCAGAGTAGACTTCTGGTCTGGCTCATAGGTAGCTGAGAGGTCACTGCTTTCTCCACACAGCAAGTAAGAAAGCTCAACAATTTTTCTTAGATCTTTTCAGAGAGGTTAAGTCACTGGGAAAACCACTCCCTGAAAGACTAGAGACCCAGACAGGTGGCTATAGAAAATCACAGCTTGCAGGAACAGAAGCCCAAGAGCAGAAAGCTTCATGGGGACCGGCGCCCAAGCAGGGAGACCTCAGGTGGGAATGAAGGCGTGCTGGGGATACAGAGTGGGTGAGACTGAGATGGAAACTCCAGGGCCGCTCAGTCACACCCCTCTGCCCACTTTTGATGGTTTATCTCCAGGAGCTTGGCCTAGTTCTTCTCTTGGGCATAAGGAGAAAACATCATGCTTCTAGCACCAGAGGAAAAAAGTAGCCATTTTGATTTTTTTTTTTTACAATATAGGTTCTTTTTAAAAAAAATACATAAGTGCTTTATAAATTTGTTAAGATTTTTTTTTTTTGTGGTACTAGGGATTGAATTCAGGGGCATTTTACCTCTGAGCTACACCCCCAGCCCCATTTTTTTTTATTCTTTATTTTGAAACAGGGTCTCACTGAGTTGTGGAGGGCCTCACTAAGTAGCTGAGGCTGGCTGCGAACCCAGATCCTCCTGTCTCAGCCTCCCGAATGCTGGGATTACAAGCGTGCGGCCATCTCTCCCGGCTTGTTAAGAAGTTTTTCATTGGTGCATTGTAAGTTTACGTCATAACGAGGTTCAGCGTGATGGGAACGCACGTGCGCACGGCACTCGGTGTCTCCCTTCAGGCCCCACTCCCTGAACATAATATCAAAAGTGGGATTGATAATTTCATACACGAACATGGCACTACTTGAACTGCTGCCATCATCGAGTCCCCCTTTGCCCCTGCCTTTCCAAATCCCTCTCCACGATTCTTATTTATCTGAAGTCCTCTTAGTGTCCCGGTTTCTCTCTAGCTTTCACCTATGAGTGAAAACACGTCCCTTAATATGGTCTGCTCTAAAGAGAAACTTTTTCCAGAACTTAACCTGCTTGGGTTTTATCAGCACCGAACCTTACTAGCAGGAAGGTAAACACCCAACTCCAGGCACCCACAGCCATCCTGTTTCACCAGAGACAGAACAAATTGAGATGCCCCAGTGAAGTTCACAGTCCAGGGGCTCAGCAAAAAACGGAGACCTAGTCATAGGACCATAGAAGCCCCCCCCCACCACCACCACTGCGTTGCTAAGGCCGAGTTACTGCTGCTCCTTTTACCCAGTACACCACCTGTCAGTCAAAAGTCAAAAGGAACACTAAAATGTAAAAAAAAAAAAAAAAAAAAAATACTCAGACAAACAAAACCCTATCAGTTTTCAGATACTGCCACAAGGCTGAGGACTTGGCGTGCAAGGGATATTAAAATGAGTTTTTCAGAATGAAAAAAACGAGGCAAATTTGAGCAGAAATTTGAGTCTACATAAAGAAGGGCAGAATAAATGTACCAATGAAAATTTAAAAAAAAAAAAAGAAGGGCAGAACATCAGAGAAGAAATTAATGAAGGTAAAATAAACAACTTTTTGTTTTTATCATTCTTTTTTTATTGTTTTTGGTTGTTAAATAGTTTTAACAAGCCAGGCATGGTGGCGCACACTTGTCATCCCAGTCCTTGGGAGGCTGAGACTGGAAGATTGCTGTTCGCGGACAACCTCAGCTACTTAGTGAGGTCCTCTGCAACTCAGTGAGACCCTGTTTCCAAATAAAGAATAAAAATTAGGGCAGGGGATGTAGCTCAGAGATCAAATGCCCCTGGGTTCCATCCCCAGACCCGCAAAAAAAAAAAAGAAAAATTAGTTTTAACAATGTTTTTCTCGTTCTTAATTGATTGACTAGATAACAGTTGGTTCAAAATAGTCAAGAGCAACACTGTACTTGACTATGTATATTTATATTGTATATAACATGCTTCTATGTGCTTACTTACACATAAAATCAATGACAGCGATGGTACAGAGAATGGAGGAATTGAACAGGGAATATTTTGTTAGTATACGGTACTTTCACTATCTGTGAAATGGTAGAGTATTAATTAAAAGTGGACGTGGGCCAGGTGTGGTGGTGCACGTCCGTAATCCCAGTACTTGGGAGGCTGAGATAGGAGGATCATAGGTTTGATGCTAACCTCAGTGACTTAGTGAGACTCTCGGCATCTTGGTGAATCCCTGTTTCCAAATAAAAAGAAAAAAATGGGCTGGAGATGGGAGGTAGAATGCCCCTGGGTTCAATCCCCAGCACTAGAAAAAAAAAAAAAAGGAAAAAAAAAGTGGACTTGGAATGCTTGTTGATGCATATTTCAAACTTCAGGGTAACCACGAAATAAAATAAAATAATAATGGATATGCTGAAAAGGAGAGAAAATAAATTATACAAAATGTTCAATTAAAGCTACAAAGGGAAAAAAAGAGTAGAAACAAAGGAAAAGGGTAGTGAATAGGAAGCAGTGAGGAGAGAGAGAGGAGAGAGGAGAGAGGAGAGAGGATAGAGAGAGAGAGAGAGAGAGAGAGAGAGAGAGAGAGAGAGAGAGGGAGGGAGGGAGGGAGGGAGATGGAGAGGGAGGAGGGGGGAGACATCGGCTTATATCGATAATCCCTTTAAACATCAATGGTCTAGTCAAGTATAATCCCAGCACTTGGGAGGCTGAGACAAGAGGATCACAGTTTCCAATCACAGCAACTTATTGAGACTCTGTTTCAAAATAAAAAATAAAATGTTGATAGGCATGTATCTTGGAAGTAGAATGCCCCTAGATTCAATCTCCAGTACCAAAAAAATAAAAAATGAACAACTCCAAAACATTAATGGTCTAAATTCACCAGTTAAAAGACAGATGGTCAGAGCGGGTCCAAAAAAAGATATATAATGATAACATTAATCAAAATAAAGTGAGAGTAGGCGTATTCATTTTAGATAGAGAAGACTTCAGAGTAAAGAAGTTATCAGAGATAAGACAAGGACATTATATAATGTGAAGGAATCAGTACTTCAAGAAGACATAGTAGGTCTTAATAGATGAATCCACTATTACGGTTGGAGACTTCAGCACCCCTCTATAAGAAATGGACAGAGCC
>NC_137797.1:97422885-97615385 GCF_963383645.1 Muscardinus avellanarius
CAGTCCTATTTTTTTTTAAATTCTTTATCTTGAAATGGGGTCTCAATGAGTTGGAGAGGGCCTCACTAAGCAGCTGAGGCTGTTTTCGAACTGCAATCCTCCAGTCTCAGCCTCTGAAATGCTGAGATTAAAAGCGTGTGCCACCACATCTGCTTATTTTTTATTTTGACACAGGTCTTGCTAAGTTGCTGAGGTCCTGGCTAATTGCTAAGAGCGGCCTGGAATCTGAGATCCTCCTGTCTCAGCCTCCCATGTATTGGGATTCCAGGCATGGGCTACCATGCCCACAGCTCCTCAGTTCTTGATCACAACTGCTTATCCTGCAGGTCCTCAAATCCCTACTGGAGGCTTCCTAAATTCTTGCATGAGTTATTCAAGCAGGGTTCTTATCCCTTGTATCCTGGGGCCATGGTCCCAGATGTTCCCAGTTGTCTTTATTCTAAAAACAAGTATAGTCCTTCTTCTCTTTCTTTTCTTTTTTTCTTTCTTCATCCTTTCTTATCCTGCACAGACTCTAAAAGTCACACCATTTTCCAAAACTAGGTCCTCAATACATTATATTATTAAGGGAAGGAAGGGAGGTCAGTAGACTGCAGCCTAACAGCCCAGCCCTACTGTCTTCCTGTTTTTGTAAATAAAGTCTTATTGAAACATAGCTATGTCTGTTTGTTTAAATGCTGTCTATGGCCAGGTGCGTTGGTGCACACTTGCAATCCCCGTGCTTGGGAGGCTGAGACAGGAGGATTGCACGGGTTCGAAGCCAGCCTCAGCTACTTAGTGAGACCCTGTTTCCAAATAAAATATAAAATAGGTCTGGGGGTATAGCTCGGAGGTAGAAAGCCCCTGGGTTCCACCCCCAGTACCACCAAAACAAACAAACAAACAAAAAAACAAAACAAAAAACAAATGCTGTCTCTGCTTACTTTTGCTGTTCAGTGGCAGGGTCGAGTAGCTAGAATGGAAGCCACGTGATTTACAAAACCTAAACTATCTACTATTTGTCCCTTTACAGATCTAGTTTGTCCTCCCAGACTTAGGGCTCCTAATACTCCATACTGGTACCACCCTGCTCCAAGCTTCTGTAAAACTCCCAGGGAGAACCGTGTGGCAGCATTTGCCCTCCGGGTCTGGGAGTCTCATCTTCTGGCCCCGGATCACCATCAGTACACCGCAGCCCCACCCACTTCAGAGTTCCTGCTCTGTACATACTGGACTTAACAATCAACTATGAAACAGTGGAATTCCTCCTCTGTCCTTCTCTCCCTCCTTCCTTCATTTCTTCTCTCCAAAAAGGAAGAGCCAAGTGATAAACATTTAAGCTTCTTAAGTTTGAGTTGAAAGACAGTGCAAAGACGTGAGGATATTCTGGATCTAGATGCAGACCCAGACGTACACTCAGGCGTGCACGCACACATGCTTATGACGCTGAACCAGAGCCAGGCGAGCTTGGCGGGAGACACTGTCTGCTGATGGCTAATGACAGAGCGCTTCTCAGCTCTGGCCCTACGAAGAGGAAGAGGAACAAGGGTAATTCCAGCTATTACAGGCTCCTGGGCACCAAATGAAACATTGCTGTAAATTGTATATAATCAGGGAGGAAGACTTTTATTTCTCTGTGGTTATGAATGGGACTTTTCCTTCCTCTTGTCTAGAAACAAAAGAACTGGTTTAGATCTGTCTGGGGTAGTTTCATTTGGCCAAGACGACCAAAACTCTCTGGATGCTAACAGGGCCCATATCCTGTAATCAGGATCCATGTACTGGATCTATGTGTCTTTTCTTATTCCAAAAGCTGTCTTCTCCTTAACCACACAGTTTCTGTCTTAGGACCAAGCACATCCACTACAAGATGGTAGACATTTTCAGATGGTTGGAAGTGATGAAGATGGAATATAAGCTTCTGTTTATTTCATAACATTTTTGTGATTCTTCCCACATCATCTCTGCTCTCTGGGAGGTCATAATTTTGTAGGGGAGATCAATTACTTATAGGTAAACACAGAGCTACAGGGGTCCAGACCCTAAAGAAGCACAGAGAAGGGGGGATCATCAGATACTGTATATATCTTTTTTTGTGCAAATCAAGCTGGACATGCTCCCGCTAAGTTTTGCTATTTATTTACATTTATTATTATGTTCTTTTTTGCAGTACTAGGGATTAAACCCAGGGCATTCTACCTCTAAGCTGTACCCCAAGCCTGATTTCTTATTCTTTATTTTGAAACAGGGTCTCACTAAGTTGCAGAGGGCCTCACTAAGTAATAGAGGCTGGCCTCGATCCTACAGTCTTCCTGCAATCCTCCTGTCTCAGCCTCCCTGCCTCCCTGCAATCCTCCTGTCTCAGCCTCCCAAGTTCTGGGATAACAAGTGTGTGCCACCATACCCGGCTGAAGTTTTGCTTTTACATCATGGCAGGGCCTACTTGGAGGAGCAAAGCTGCTTAGCTATGGTGGCCATGAAGTGAAGGGAAGGAGTCAGGAATGAGGTGGAGCATACCCGGAAGGACCCACTTCCTCCAACAAGGCTCTGCCTCCTGAGTTCCCACCACCTCCTGGTCACCCACGAAATTACAAATTTATCCATGGATCTCACTGACAAGGTTAGACTCCTCATGGCACTGTCACCATGCAAAGGCTCCACGTCTGAATGCCACTGCCTTGGGGACCGAGCCTCTAACACATGAGCTCTTGGGGATATTTCAGATCCAACTTTAATACCATCCCTCACTTCCCTCCCTTTTCTCTTCCCTTTGCGCTTTTCTCCATTTAGTATCTAATGCTATTATTATATTCCACTCTGAGTTTGTCATCTATCTATAGTAGGTGATTCCTCTCACATATATAATTTTATTAGTTAATTTTTGCCATAATTTTTTTTATGGTACTGGGGATGGAACCCTTCTACCTCCGGGCTATACTCCAAGACCTATTTTATATTTTTATTTGGAAACAGGGTCTCTTAAGCCAGCAAGGCTGGCTTTGAATCAGCGCGATCCTCCTATCTCTGCCTCCTAAGTGTGAGGATTACAAGCATGCGCCACCACGCCCAGCCTAGTCTTTATTTTGAAACAGGGTCTGGGAGCTCGGAGGTAGAAGGGTTTCCAGAAACCCCAGTACCACCAAAATAATAATGATTAATAATAATAATAATAATAATAATAATAATAAATAGAGCTGGGGTGTAGCTTGGAGATAGAATACCCCTGAGTTCCATACCTAGTACTGCAAAAAAAAAGTGGGGGAGGGGCTGGTCGTGTAGCTTGTAGGTAGAATGCCCCTGGTTTCAATCCCCAGTACAAAAAACAAACAAACAAACACAAAAAAACCCCAACCAATCAACCGAGCACTTACATAGCACTTCTATACCAGGGAGTGTTATAAGTGTTTTATACATGCTGTTTTATTTAATTCTTAAAATAATACTATAAGATAATTTATTCTCATTATCTCCACTGAGAGAAAATCCAGATAAACAGAGGTTGAATAATAAGCCACAGTCCTGCAGCTAATAAGTAGAGGAGTCAAGGCTAAATTACAGGCAGTCAGGCACCAGATCCATGCTATGAACCACTACATTAAGTGACTTCTCAAAGAAGTACAAAAAAACTACTTTAAATGTGACATTACACGTCATCCTTCCAGCTGGTGGTTTGAGAGCCTCTTGTGGCTTTTGGTCCACGTAGAATTAATTTGTGTACTAAGCCTTGTGCTTGGTTGGGGTCATAAGAAGACATCAGTGCCTTCCTTGGATGCAGGACTCATTTTGAGGCTTAGGAACCTGTGCTCCAGCCTCCAGGAGGCAGCCTGTTGTCACTCTGTTATTCCTTCTTAGGTCTCTACTGCACTGGTTCTTCAAAGCTTTAGGGAATCTCCCTCTACTCTCTGTTCTCCGCTCTCTCAGCTTCAGCTCTTACTGCCCACAAAGAGTTCTTTTTCTTCCATTCCCCTTATAATTCCAATGTCAAGTCCAGACTCCTGAACGCAAAGTCATCAAAGGAGGTTGTCCACAGCAGACTTGCTTTTAGCTCGGCTTCTGGTATCATTTCAGTTACAGAATGCAAATATCTGTCCACATTCTTGAAATGAAGAAGAAAAAGTGCAAGGAATGAAAGATACGAATCATTGTCTCAATGCACAATCCCACCCTAAGTCCACCGTCACTGATTACCCATGGTCCATGCCCCTGAGCCTGTTACCTGGCCTCCATGTCCAACCCCGTGTCCCCCATAATCATCCTTGCTCTCATCACTGAGGTAATTTGCTTGAAAGGCAATTTTCCAGGAATTCTCTGTTTGGAAATATTCAGAAGGATGCTATCTGTTCCGGAATTAGATTGTGGTGATGGTTACATAACTTTGACAATATACTAAAAACCACTGGATACTTTAAAAGTTGGGTTTTATGGTGTGTGAATTATGGCCCAATTTGAAAAAAAAATAGGAAAGGTATTATCATCCTTCCTCCCAGAGTTAAAATCTGGATCCCAGGTCCTCAGGGTCTTCCACAGTAGCATATTTTATTGTTTCTCCAGCCTTATTCCCCAACACTCAGCTCTTTCCACCCTCCACACTGTCGTCCCCCCACACCTCTGGTTAGGGCCCGTCTCCCTGCAATGCAATCTCCTCCTTCCATTCATCTCTGTCTCATGCTTGCCTTAAGACCAGTTCAAGTCTCACCTCTGAGAAAACTCTAGCCTTTACTGACTTCTTCAGACTCTCTGCCCTCTTTGCATTTATGATATCCCACTTCTCTTTAGTTTATTCTACTGAATGAAAGAACTCATCTTTTTTATCTTTGTAACTCAGCATCCAGCACAGTGCCTAGCACTAAGCAGACGCTCGTTATGACTTGGGTAGGTCTGACATGTCTCCCCCAAACCCACGGGTTGAAAGCATGTCCCCACTGCATCACAGTTCAGAGGTGAGGCGTGGCTGGAGGGAGGGAGTCATCGGGAGTGTGGTCTAGGGGATTCTATATGTCCCTGGACCCTCTTTTCTCACTCTTGGCTTCTGGTCACCATAACTGAGAGCACTGTCCCTCCACCATGCCTTGGAGTAGCGGTTTCTGCTCTGGAGCCAGTGACTATGGACCGACCTCTGAAACCTCTGAACTCACGACGCCTAACTAAACATTTTTTCCTCTAAGTTGTACTTTGTCAGGTATTTTGATAATAGTGGAGAGAGTTGGCTGGAACAACACTTAAATAAGTGAAAGAGTAAGTAAATAGCCGGCCACTTTAATAACTTCTTTTTTTTTTCTTTTCTTTTTTTGGTGGTACTGGGGTTCCTGGAAGCCCTTCTACCTCCGGGCTACACTCGCAGACCTATTTTTACGTTTTTATTTGGAAACAGGGTCTCCTAAGCCAGGGCGCGCGGCTGGCTTCGAACCTGCGCGATCCTCCTGTCTCTGCCTCCCAAGCGCGGGGATTACAAGCGTGCGCCACCACGCCCGGCCACTTTACTAACTTCTGAATGGTCCAATGTGCCTGCCTTGGTTTTCCAACTGGATTGTAAGGTCCTGTGTGAAAGGTATAGGCCTTCATCTGAAACTGAGCACGAGCTCAGAACATGACATGTAGTTGACCTTCTAGCTGCTTAGTTACTAGATGACTTGGCAGAGAAAGCTGCCCCTTCTACACTTGATTGGTGATGGGCTAGAAGGGGAGGACTGTGAACGGGCGGGGGAGTCCCCAGGATGCCTGGCTGAATGGTGGTTGCCCCACCCTTAACCACAAATGGTTCATCACCCACCACTTTTGGCACGCACAACAGCATTTGGAAAGATATGTAGCAATTTACCCCTAGGGGCTTATTTTTAAAGTCAGTGGCTGAGAGTGCTTTCCGGAAGTGGGGTCAGACAGAGCTGAGAGCTCTGGGCTGCCGGTGGACGGATGGATGCTAGAGATACAGTGGCTGGTCCTTAATTTTGGGCCTCTGCTTTCTTTGGAGAAGGTAGGCTGAAGGGAAGGGATGACTTACCCAAAACAGATCACAGCTTCCGTGGAGCTATAACGATCTAATCAGAGTGTTTTCCTGCCGCTGATGTTTTAAGACTAGGGCTGGGCCAGCCCTAGAGAGCCACTGGCCTTCTGTGCACTCATTGGAAAATATGAAAGTTTGATCGAGGGCTATATATGCCTTGTACTTTGCTACACACGTGGGGATGAGGGGGGACAGATAAGTAAACAGGTAATTGTGGTAGTGTGATAAGTGCAATTATAATGGCAAAAGGATTGGGAATCTGGGGCAGGGGAGTCTTGAAGAAGCGGCGCCCAGGGTGAGACCTGGTGAAGAAGTAAAGGTGGTCAAAAAGAAAGAAAGCATTGCGGAGCCTGGTGTGCAGTACTCTGAACTGTACGACAAGAAGATGCCACGTTCACAGATCTGGAGGCAATTCAGTCTAAAATCATCAAATAATGGACCATCAACTAACCCTAGCTGGTCACCTGTTTTGTAGTTAAAATCTTATTTGAACACAGTTCTACTTATCCGTGTCCAACATTGACTGTGGCTGTTTTGCACTGGAGCTGTAGAACTGGGAGCCCCCAAAGCCTCAAATATCCATTGCAAATAGATATCCAAAGCCGGTGACACTGCTCACACGGGATGACACTGCTCACACGGGAGGGGCACTGCTCACACGGGAGGGGCACTGCTCACACGGGATGACACTGCTCACACGGAATGACACGGGATGACACTGCTCACACGGGATGACACTGCTCACACGGGATGACACTGCTCACACGGGAGGGGCACTGCTCACACGGGATGACACTGCTCACACGGGAGGGGCACTGCTCACACGGGAGGGACACCGCTCACACGGGATGACACTGCTCACACGGGATGACACTGCTCACACGGGAGGGACACCGCTCACACGGGAGGGACACTGCTCACACGGGAGGGACACCGCTCACACGGGATGACACTGCTCACACGGGAGGGACACCGCTCACACGGGATGACACTGCTCACACGGGAGGGGCACTGCTCACACGGGATGACACTGCTCACACGGAATGACACGGGATGACACTGCTCACACGGGAGGGACACCGCTCACACGGGATGACACTGCTCACACGGGATGACACTGCTCACACGGGAGGGACACCGCTCACACGGGATGACACTGCTCACACGGGAGGGACACCGCTCACACGGGATGACACTGCTCACACGGGATGACACTGCTCACACGGGAGGGACACCGCTCACACGGGATGACACTGCTCACACGGGAGGGACACTGCTCACACGGGATGACACTGCTCACACAGGATGACACTGCTCACACGGGAGGGGCACTGCATGGATCCAGGGGACAGTAGTAGCCTCGGATGCAATTGGGGGACACTGAATAAAAATAGGGGGACAGTGTAAATACTGGGGGCATGAGTAATTTTTTTCTAAAAAGGGGGCTATAAGTTAGTAAATTGGGGATCTGTGAGAATATAGTTTGGGGAGAGGAACTGGAAAATAGCACAAAATGAGGCTAGAGAGGTAATCAAGTGGTAAACGACGAAAGGTAGACTATGAAAGAGATGACTTACCCAAACCAGAGCCCAGCTTCCATAGACATATCACAACCTGATCAGCCAGTCTCTACATTTTTTATGTTTTTATTTTTTATTTTATTTTTTTAAAAAATTTGATTACTTGCTTTATTACTATATTTTAAACAAATTTTTTATTGAACATAAATGGTATATAATTAAACTATATTTGGTGCCCTCTCCCCCCCGCCCCTGTTTTCCCTTCCCCCCTCCCACCAAGGGCTGAGCAGTTCCAAGAGCTCACCCGACTTTAAAAGCAAAGAGGGAGCAACTGAAATGTTTAAAGCAGGAAAACAGCATGATGATATTTGAATTTTGGGGAATCAAAGTAAGATTAAGATAGGAGAAGAGGCAGCCAGGTGTGTTGGTGCACACCTGTAATCCCAATATTTGGGAGGCTGAGATAGGAGGATGTCAGGTTTGACGCCAGCCTCATCAACTTAGCAAGGCCCTCAGCAACTTAGATCTTGCTTCAAAATACACATAAATAAAGATAAATAAATAAATAAATAAATGGCTAAGGGTGTATTCCAGAGAGGTAGTATGCCTCCCTGGGTTCAATCCTGGTACAAGAAGAAAAAGAAAAGGAAAAAGAAAAAGAGAGAAGAGAAAAACTGGAACCCAGGGGCATTCTACCTCCAAGCTACACCCCCAGCCCTATTTTTTTATTCTTTATTTTGAAACAGGGTCTCACTGAGTTGCAGAGGGCCTCACTAAGTAGCTGAGGCTGGCCTCGAACAGCAATCCTCCGGTCTCAGCCTCCCAAATGCTGGAATTATAAGCGTGCGCCACCACGCCCGGCTGGCATTTCCTTTTGATTCTTCTTTATATATTTTTTCTAAAAATTCTTTTCATTCATTTCCAATGCACTTGTATTCACATAAACACTTCTGTAACAGATGTTTTATAGTCTTGGTTATATTTCTTTTCTTTTCTTTTTTCTTTCTTTTTTTGTGGTACTGGGGATGGAAACCAGGGACCTTCTACCTCTGGGATATACTCCCAGACCTATTTTATATTTTTATTTGGAAACGAGGTCTCTTACGCCAGCTGAGGCTGGCTTTGAACCTGCGCAATCTCAGTCTCCCAGGTGTGGGGATTACAAGCGTGCGTCACCACGTCCGGCTATTCCCAACATTTCTATTATCTCAGAATTATCAGAATTATCATCAGCATCTACTGATTGTTTATTGAGAGCTGACATTTTTCTGGTTCTTTGTATGGAAAATATTTTTAAATCGTACCCAGGACATTTTTACTACATTATCAAACACTAGTTTTGTTTCAACCCTATAGAAAAAGTTGCCCTTCTTTCTTAGCAGACAACACACATGCAAACTAACCTTTGTGAATTATGGTTTCAATGCTAGTTCCATTTTCAAAGACTTTGCAGTATTACTTGAATTTGCCTGACATATGTACCATTCCGTGGAGTCTGCAGTCTGGGTGGTGGTCCACACCATAGTTTAGTCTTCAAGGTCTTTGGCAGGGTATTTAGGACCAGGCTATGCTGGGACATCCCTGGGACAAGCACAGGAGTTCACAGACAACTTTTGGGGTCGATTTCTGCCTCTCCCCTTTTGTGATTTCTCTGGTATTTCCCTGTGTCTCCTATTTTTAGTCTTCTAGCAAGATGACTGGGTATTTAGCTTCTCCCACTTAGTTGTGTAAATCCTGAGACTGGTGTGTTTAGGGTTTTATTCATTTTTTGTTCTGTTTCCTCAACCTGGGCAAGCAATTTCCTCTACCTTTTGGCTATTTACCACCAATTTTTCAGGCCTTAGACTAAATGTAATTTCCTCCCGAGTATTTTCTTTTATTCTTACATTAACCATATTCTCCTTATTTTCTCATAGGATCCATCATGATTTATAATTACTTATGTGTTTGATCATTGATTTCATATATGCCTCTTTATGAGACAGAGAATGGGATTATATTCTTCAGTGCCCCTAGTACCTGCCTTGTTCATCATTATGCAGTGTTTTAGCATGACACACCAAAGATATTCGGTGATTATTTATTGGAAACCGAATTCTATCCTTCCTTCCACCCACACGTCCGTGTCCTACCTCAGCTGGCCAGAGATCTGAAGATCCTCATATTCTGGTACAGCCCCGGTCCTAAGAATCGAATTCAATCTTATCTTTTTGTAACTTTACGATTTGTAAACCATTCTGACATCCTTCGTTTCCGTGTGTGGTCCTATGAAGTAGAGAGGAGAAAAGGTGTTAATCACACTTTACCAATTGTTGGGAGCCATTAAGGCCTTCCCCTGGATTGGCGTCTCTGACTCAGCTGACTGTCCTTCGCCCAGAGTCAACAAGGTTTGGGGTTATGGAAAGTTCAAAGAGGTCTGAGAGAGGGTCAGGTGGTGATGACACGAGGGTACTGATAGGCCTATCTGTAATGATGTGTTTTGTATTGGTCTGTATTGTATTCCGGTGGTGGTAGCACGAGAATGTTGATTGACCTGTAGCTGTGTATAAATACCTCTGGAAAAACAAACCCGGCGTCTGCGCAATAAAGACGAGATTGACCCAGGAGCTGCGTTGGCCAGGAGCGTCCGCGCGATAGAGAATACTGACCCAGGCATAGTCGTCGACCTGTAGGAAATATTGACCCACGAACAGGGGTCGACAGGTTCAGATAGTAGGCTGGCGGCTCCCCCACGTTAGGGTTAAAAACCCTTCATCCTCGTGCCTCGCTTCAGAACCCCTGCTCTTGCCGGCTGGCCTCGGCAACCAATAAGTAAACTGAAATGGAAAAAGATGAAGCAGTTTGTCCAGAGTCACAGCTAGTTAGTCGTGGAGCTGATGGGTAGGGATTAAATGAACATGTCCTTGGGTAAAAACATTTTAAGCTGGCAGTTGATTTCTCTTAGCACTGATCATTTCCCCGCATCTGTCAGGAAGGCATCGTTGATGTTGAGAGGTCTGTGGTGGCTGGATTGTCATTCAAGTCTCTTTCAAAAATTTAGAGGTGTTTAAGAGGCTGGCGTTATAGCCTAAAGGTATGATGCTCCTGGGTTCAATCCCCATTATTGCAAAAATAAAAAATAAAATGAAATGTCCCCCGGAGAAGCTCATGTGTTAGACAATGTAGCCAGTTTGGGGAGCTGGGACATGGCGAGGGGTAGTGGGGCACTGGGGGTGTGGCCTCAGGGACTGTATCTGTCTCTGGCTTCTCCCTCCTCCTCTCTTTGTCTCTCTCAATGTCTCTGTCTCAATTTCTCTCTCCCTCAATTAATTCCTCTCTCTCTCTCTCTCTCTCTCTCTCTCTCTCTCTCTCTCTCTCTCTCTCTCTCTCTCTCTCTCTCTCTCTCTCTCTCTCTCTCTCCCACCCTGCCCTGCCACTGAGCTCTGAAAGCATGTGCCCCAAATAATTCGTTCTTTTTCTAGGATTGTCCTTGTCGGGTATTGTGGTCACAAAGACACAAAAGCTGCCTAAAACAACAGGAAACATCTGATTAGCTCACTCAGAAGAGCCGTCAGGTGAAAGCAGAAAAGCATTTCCGGGCACCTTCTTCATTAAAGCTCTCTGTGGGCAGGAGACTTTAAACCCCATAACTATTCATACTATTGTCATGTCTGAAATCTGGGTTCACCTGATACAGCTATGTGTGTCCTTCCTGCCCCACTCAGGGCAGGTGAGTCACCTACCCTGTGACTTCCTCCTGACGCTGTAACCTGCCTCGTCCTTTGTGTCCGAAGCTGTTCCCACTCCTGGCACAGGTGGCCTCCTGTCTGTCTGCCACGCGGATTTGTGCTTGACCTATTGAGAGTGGCAAGAGCCTTCTCCATGCCAGAGAAAGGCAGGGCTGGGCAGGCTGCTCTCCGTCTTTGCAGCATCCCTCTGGCCAGCGCGTTGCTAATGTTTCTATTTTGACTCCCCCAGCGCTCTGAGTCTGATATATTCTGTGCTGACTCTACCCTGGGTACATGCTGGCTGGTGCCGTGAGTTACCGTGCGTTCTTTTACCAACTCACTTAGGCCGTAAGCTCCCGAGGACGTGGTGTCTAAGTGACTTAGCATCTACTACCTAGTGAGAGGAAGGAAGAAAGGGAGAAAGGTCAGGCAGGAAGGAAGAAAGGAAGGAAGGGGAGACAGGAAGGAACGGAGCACGGTAGGATAATAGCAGCAAATATTTATAGGGTGACTAGCTGCCAGGTAGTGTGCTTTCTTATTTAATCCTTCCAACCACTCCATGAGGTGGATACTATTATTAATTTTTCCTTAACTACGGATGAGAAAACATGCTTATGAGGGTTAGGTAATGTGCCCCATCGAACAAGCACAGTGAACACCCTGGACAGCCAGCGTGCGAGGCAGGCTGCTGTAACGACAAGGACTGCTCCTGGCCTCTGACGCTATGGTGTTGCTTGAGGTAGAGATGTTTGAGCACAAAGGGGCTGCTCATAAGAAACTAAGATTCATTACAAAGAAAGGAAAACAGGAGAGACAACTAGAAAGCAGGGGGAACAGCAGAGGAAGAGACTCACCTCTGTTTCCCCCCACCAAGAGTCATACCTAGCCCGTGACAGACAGCACAGCTTCTACTTTATTTCTCCTCATCTCCAGAAAGATTGCTTGCTTATTTTGGTCATGTGCTCCGGCTCTCATTCTCCAAGGGCCAAACATACCCGCGGATAGTGGCGTATGTGCTTTTCAATTCACATTCTTCACAGTGGTTCTATTGGGTTGCTGTGAACACTTAGTGAATACTGAACCGCTGCTTCCAGGACGACGCAGGGCTGGATTCCTGCAAGCCTCTGCCACATCCGCACCAGTCAGCCCACGTACCATCTTGCTTTATGTGCGTTTCTGTTTAAATACAACTTGTTTAATATATGGTGTCGGTTCATTAACGTTGAACTCTCGACCAACAGCATTATATTGGATGTTTCCTTGATGTCTGGTGGAGCTTACCTGACAGGTACTTCCTCCCTATGTTACCATATGTCACAACCTTCTGGAGCTTACAAACACCATCAGGCACTTTCACACTATGCCTGGGAGGCATTTTTTTTTTTTTTTTGCGGGTCTGGGGATGGAACCCAGGGGCATTCGACCTCCGAGCTACACCCCCTGCCCTGTTTTTTATTCTTTATTTTGAAACCGGGTCTCACTGAGTTGCGGAGGGCCTCACTTAGTGGCTGAGGCAGTCCGTGAACCGCGATCCTCCGATCTCAGCCTCCCGAATGCTGGGATTATAAGCGTGCGACACCACGCCTGGCTCCTGGGGGGGCATTTTAAACAGTGAATACCAACTACAAGCACAAAATTGCAAAAAAAAAAAAAAAGAACTATGTAGACCATGAAAAGAACATTTCTTTCCATTATGAGAACTGAAACAAGATAGCAAAGTGTCTCTGTGGCATGTGTTGAGCAGCTCAAACTTTTTGCCACCCTGTGGATGTTAATTAGAAACCCTGTAAGTCCCACCAAAGGCCCTGTGTTGGGGATTTACAGCACACGTGTAACTCAGATTTGATGAAACTATTGTTTTTGGTTGCATGCTTTTGGAAATGACTTTATTAATTATGGAGTTCAAAATAAATTTCCCCCATAGGTGAATCACAAATATGGAATCCACAGTTAATATTGACTATGTGTGGCATCAGTTTTGTTCAATGTGGTTTTTAGAGTTGGTTGATCTTAGATGTGGCTATATCGGGAACTGTTTTCCTGTGGGAAAACCGGGAAAGAACAGCAAGAAGAATCAGAAGTATGATAATAAAAATCACATCAGCTGGGCTTGGTGGCGCACCTGTAATCCCAGGATTTGGGAGGCTGAGAAAGAAGGATCACAGGTTCAGGGACAGCCTCAGCAACATAGTGAGACTCTCAACAACCTAGGAAGACCCTGTTTCAAAACAAAAAGGGTTGGGGGTATAGGCTGGAGTCAGAATGCTCCTGGGTTCAATTCCCACTAAGAGAGAGAGAGAGAGAGAGAGAGAGAGAGAGAGAGAGAGAGAGAGAGAATGAATATCACATGATATTGCCAGGTGTGGTGGTGAACACCAGTAATCTCAGTACTTGGAAGGCTGAGACTGGAGGGTTGCAGGTTCAAGGATAGCCCCAGCAATGTAGCAAGACTCTCAGACAACCTAGCTAGACCCTGTTTCAAAACAAAAAATAAAAAGGGCTGTGGGTGTAGCTTGGAGGAAAAAGTGCCCACTGGGTTTAATCCCCAGTACCTCTCCCCCCCCCAAAAAAAAACCCCACATAATGATCTTAGCTGTGTATCTTTGAATAGGACATCACAGCACATGCTGGTCCTGCAGGGAACCTCAGAGGCAACTCATCCAGTACTCAGTGCCTGGGAGTTTTCATCTTGGTCATTAGATTGTCAGCACCACAGGTCACAGAAGAGCCTGGACAGCTTGCTATAAGCCCCAGCACCTTTGCAAAACCTTCAAGAGGCTGGTTCTGCCTAGCATTGTGGTTCTTAGAGGTCGATCTCCTACATGTGCTTTTTCACTGCCCTCCCTTTGTTAATAAGTTCTCATGGAAATATTTTTAACTAAAGTTGTGGTTCCCAGCCTGGGGTTCCTGGACTTAGTAGTGCCTTAAGGACACCAGGCGTGGTGATGCACCCTTGTAATCCCAGCATTTGGGAGGCTGAGACAGGAGGATTGTGGTTCTCAGACAGCCTCAGCTACGTAAGGAGCTTTACAACTCAGTGAGACCCTGTTTCAAAATAAAAAACAAAAAATAGGGCTGGGGGTTGTGGCTGGGAGGTAGAATGCCCCTGGTTTCCATCCCCAGTACCGCAAAAAAAAAAAAAAAGTTATTAAGCTATTTAAAAACTCTTTTAAAAATATTATTGTTATTGTTGATATTATTATTATTTGGTATCAGAGATTGAACCCAGGGGCATTCTACCTTCAAGATATGCTACCAGCCCCTTTTACTTTTTATTTTGAAACAGGGTTTCATTAAGTTGCTGAGGTTGGCCTTGAACCTTCAATTCTCTTGTCTCAGCCTCCCAAGTACTGGGATTACAGGCATATGACACAACATTCAGCTATTTTTTATTTTGAAACAGGGTCTCACTAAGTTGCTGAGAGCCTTGCTAAATTGCTGAGACTGGCCTCAACCTGCAATCCTCCTATCTCAGCCTCCCAAGTACTGGGATTAGAGGCTTCATTACCATGTCCTCCCTTAAAAGAATGAAAAATAAAAATAGGGCTGGGGGTGTAGCGAAGAGGTAGAATGCTCCTAGGTTCCATCACCAGTACTGAAAAAAAAAAAAGAATCTTTTACATCAAAAATATCACAGGTTAAATGAAATGCCAATTTTTTGAAAAATTAGCAGAAATAATATAATGCTAATTCTATATGATAATGTTATATATCACTTCCTTATTAGAAGCTTATCTCCAAAGACAAGTCTTTAACAAAAAACAGATAGCTTGCTGGGCGTGGTGGCACACACACACACACACACACACACACACACACACACACACACACACACACACGCTTGTAATCCCCGCCCTGGGGAGGCGGAGACAGGAGGATCGCGCAGGTTTGAAACCAGCCGCGCTGGCTTAAGAGACATGTTTCCAAATAAAAATATAAAAATAGGTCTGGGAGTGTAGTCCGGAGGTAGAAGGGCTTCCAGGAACCCCAGTACCACCACCAAAAAAAAAAAAAAAAAAAAAAAAGATTGCTTGTTTGCCAAGTTTTCACTAGTAGGAAGGTTCCAAGATGGTCAAGGATAGAAACCCACTAATTTAAATAACACTAAATACATGGTTCTTTTTGCAAATAGATATTATGAAGTTTTGTTATTATTTCACATTTATGATATATTAATTTTGGTACTGGGGATTGACCCCAGGGGCATTCTGCTCCCAGCTACACCTCCAGACTGATTCCCCCCTGCCCCCAGTATTGGGGATGGAATCCAGGGACATTTTACCTCCGAGCTACACCCCAGCCCTATCTTTTTATTTATTTATTTTTTGAAACAGGCTCTCCCTGAGTTGCAAAGGGCCTCATTAAGTAGCTGAGGCTGTTCTCAAACCATGATCCTTCTGTCTCAGTCTCTAGAATGCTGGGATTACAAGCATGCACCACCACGCCCGGCTTTATTCTTTATTTTGAAACAGGGTCTCACTAAGTCGCAGAGGGCGTCACTAAGTTGCTGAAGTTGGCCATGAACCTGTGATCCTCTTGTCTCAGCCTTCCAAGTACTGGGATCACAAGCCTGCACCCCCATGCCCTACTATGATAATTATTTTGCTAGTCCTTTTGAGGAAGGCAGCCCAATTTCATCAAAATAAAAAAGTAAAAAAAAAAAAAAAGAGGAAAGAAAAGTTAAAAAGCAACCATGTTGAAGTAGAAACTGAACAGTAGCTGCACTCTCAGCTTTCTCTATTCTTTCGCCGCAGCTCTATGGATTCTCCCGGAGGGCCCTCTAGACTAGAAATACTTCTGTGAACTCAGCTTTCTTGAGCGAAACTGTTTGTCTTCTTGGGAGAATAAGTCGCGATCAAGTGAAGGGGCAGAGGTGATGGGCGTGCAGCCTCGAGATCAGCTTACGGCCAGAAAGCAAGTTTCTTTCCTGCTGAAATTCTTTTTCATGCATTTCTTCCATTTTGGTCGACACACAGCTGGCGCAGCGCTTCTAGACCAGCGGCAAGGCCAGAGCCCCGTTGGGTCTGGTGTTTTTTGAGCAGGAATGGGAGAGGGAACCAAAGATCGGGGCAGAACGGAGGCCTGAGGCTCAGCGCCCGCCTGCTGTCCACAGCGCACTCTGAAGGCTTTGAGGACCACGCTGCCATCCTTCTCAGGAACAACTGGCTGCTTATACAAACAGAAAACCAGGCTCCGGGAGATACTCCTCACCAAAGTCGGGCTAACACCCCTACATTCAAGGGCTCACCTTCCTGGCTGGACACTACTGTTGCCGTCTGCACCTGACAGGAGGATGCTCTAATGCCCTCTACTCTCAGCCTGCTGAGGTGCCTTCTCAGCAGCCCTGGTTTGGATCTTAAATGTCCTCCGAAGAAAGACCAGGTGCTCAGTGATGGGCTTGTGGTGCTACTGAGAGGCACTGGAACCTTGAGGAGGAGGGTCCCAGTGGAAGGAAGTTAGGTCCTTTGGAACACGCCCTTAAAGGAGATATTGGGATCCCAGCCCCTTCTTCTCCCGGCTTCCTGGCTGCAATGAGGCAAACGGTCCTCTGCCACCTGCTCCATCTGTGATGTGCCATGCTGCCACAGGCCCAAAGCAACAGGGCCGAGCAATCAGGGCCTGAAACCTCGAAAACTGCGGGCCAAAATAAACCTTCCCTTTTGTTAGGTCGATCATCTCAGGTGTTTTGTCACAGCGACGGGAAGCTGACTAACACAGCATCTTTATAAAGTGCACTTCCCTTCGGAAAGCCCTCTAGAACGCTCAGGAAAGATCATCATCGTCCTTCTGGGCCCAAATGCAAAATTCTGAACTTCCTCATTTGAATGCATACAATTTGAAATTAGATATTTGTTACAATGTCGGTGTTTGGTGTGTTTAGTGTTTGTTTCCTATCAGTGTATGTAACACCACGGACATAATTTCTCCAATCTTACTTTTCCTGTGTATCTTATAAAGCCAATTGAAAAATGAATATTCAATAAATTTATCTTGATTTTATAGGTTGATATTATCTTTAAATTGCCCTTAGATGGAAGCCCTTCAGATAAAAGTTACAAGTAATTTAACAGAACTGCCTGGTAATGACAAAGACGAGCCAGTTGGTCCGTGGCATTTACTAAACGTCTGTAAATGAATGTTTGCTCCTGCACCCTAACATCCTCAGTTACAGTTCTGCACACAGATTCTCAAGACCTCTCTATCAATGCCGTTTATTAGTCCCACTGCCCTGACCTCTGACTTGACCTGTATAGGAAGTAAAGCAGTTTCTAATGCTGGCTTCTGCCTTGGCCTGCTCTGCAGTGAGGAGGGAGGTACGTGGTACGTGATTTTCCCGAAGTGTAGGCCGTAGAGGCAGAACGTCTGCCTCCCTAAAGGAATCGCCAGCCTCCCTGACAAAGGACCTGGAACGTGTCACTGTGGAATGGACATCCCGCTGGCATGGGTGTTCTCCTTGGGGTTGTTACTAGAGCACATTTCTTCCTTGAGCAGAAAATCAGGACATGTTGTTATGGTAAAGAATTTTGCAAGACAATTCTTTTCTTTCTTTTTTTTTTTTTTGCGGGTCTGGGGATGGAACCCAGAGGCATTTGACCTCCGAGCCACACCCCCTGCCCTATTTTTAATTCTTTATTTTGAAACAGGGTCTCACTAAGTTCCAGAGAGCCTCACTAAGTAGCTGAGGCTGACCGCGAACCGCGATCCTCTGGTCTCAGCCTCCCGAATGCTGGGATTACAAGCGTGCGCCACCACGCCCGGCTTAATATTTTCTATAATAGTTCTTACACTTATATATATTAGCGGGGCGCTTTTTATTTGGACTTGATGAAATTATTGCTTTTGTAATTGTCTGTTCACTTTTGTGTGTGTGTGGGGGGTACTGGGGATTAAACCCAGGGAACCTCTACCACTGAACTACATCCCCAGGAAACAGGGTCTAAATTACCATGTACTGGATCTTGAACCTATGACCCTACTGTCTCAGCCTCCCAAGCACTGGGATCACGGGCGTGTGCCACCTTGCCTCACATTTGTTTAATGTAGTCACTACTCAGAGCGAAGATGTCACAGAAAGGAGAAGTAAATACTGTGCATCAGAGAGAGACAATGGAAAAGGGGAAAGAGAGAAAGAAACGGGACACAGTCATCCACAAAGAAACACACAGGGCTGAGGAATAGCTAAAAGCTGAGAGTGGAGGAAGGAGGACAGGGAAATGAAAATCGCCCTCACTGTCCGACCGTCGCAGTGTTGCTGAGCACTATCGCCAGGTGCCGGTTTAGATTAGTTTTACATCAGGCTGGCAACAAGGAACGCTATTTCCCCAGCCCTGTGAAATGTTATTAATAGACAAGGGCATGGTCACAGAGGGAAGATGAGACAGAGGTAAAGAATTCAAAGCCTCTTCTGACTGTTAACTTACACAACCTTAGAAAGAGTAGATTAAAAGCAAGGTTTTGAAACAAGAGCATTTAAAATAAGCGCGTTCATCTCATGTATTTGTGTTTCTACAAAAAGATTTTCACAAGGAACTCATACTTGGGATGTGTATTTCGGTGCTTTTAAATTATGCTTTGGCAAATGAAGTAGAAGGGAGATCACAGTTGTATGCTTAATCAAGGCTCATACCTGATATGTGGTTCAAGCCTTTCTGAAAAGCCAAAGATTTCCATGAAAATGTGGTCAACGGTCTTCTAGAGCAATTTCCCATGTGTAATAAATAGGAAGTTTTAACTTACTACCATTCATTTTAGGACATAAAAATTGAAAAAAATTTTTCATAAAGAGAATTTAAGAATAAATGTTTCAGTAAGGGGCTGGTCACTGGTCTGTTCCGTACATAAAATTTCTGGAATGTTTAACAGACATGTATCATGCCGTGACTTGTGGCTTAGGTTGCAGGTTCTCTTTCTTTTGCTTGACAGGATTCCAGCATAGCTCAAGTTCCTGGAGAGTTTGACAATCCGCCTCTGCCAGTGTGTCGGTCTGTAAGAGTTTAGTGCTTGGATGTCAGGGTGAGCGTTGAGGAGACCCGGAAGATCTGGGGGAGCATGGTACTCAGTTGATAAAACATTTCTTCAGAAATACTCTGTCGGAGGTAAAAGAAAAAAGGTTTGTGCTCGTTAAATCATCACTGATTATTTGAAACTGTAGAGGTATTTTACAATACAGACCACTTCCTAGATATGGACTGCAATATGTCAAAATGATCTCTTATGACTGGTTTCACTGCGGAGCTAGGAACGGGGCTGTTTTTCTGACCCCAGTTTCTGAGAACCTAGGTTGTTTTTGTCAAATAATAAGTTTTATTACTAGAAAAATCCCTAGCGAACACCAGTGTGATCAGCAATAGATACCACTAATCTTACACATGAAATTTTTTGTACATGCCCGTCTTTATGCACCCTTCGTAATCTATATAACAGGAGGTGGAAATAAAGCAAAGACAAGTTAAATTTTGGGGTTAAATAAAAGCTTCCTTGAATGGTGACGTCTTTGACAATAATCTACGTGCCTTTATAGCATTCAAACACTTCTTTTCCTAAAAAAAGTAGGAAGCAGGTAGCACTTTATATTATATTTAGGAGCTTAAGGCAGCACACGTAGGTATATAAAAGAGATTAAGCTGGGGTGAGATCTATTCAGATAACACACCTGTGGTACCAGAAATTGCACGGTCCTAGAAATCCCTCCATCCCAGGAAGCCATTTCCATCATGAAACCTGAAACAGAACAGAAGGCTTTGCTGTGCTGACCTTCCAACCCGCCAGGCACTTACTAAGATTAACTGAAATTTTGTCGTGGGGCTTCATGCCTCAGCTTTTTAGGTAGCCACTTGCCTATAGGAAAAGCTAAGCCTAAAGGACAGACACACTTCTCTGATCCCTAACTCTCCGTGCCAGAGAGGCTTAGCAATGCTGCTAGCATTCTTTCTTGTTTTTGATTTCTCAAGTACTAGTTGGCCTTCATACAGTGAAGTTGAAAAAGACTATTAAAAGTTAATTAAACATAAAGCTCTTTTTCTTTTTGAAGAAAATAAAAGGCAACAGAGAACAAGCCAAAATCAAAACAAAATAGAAATAATGTTCAAATATCCTCACATTCTAGGAAGACTGGAGGTTTTATTTTGTGGCTGGAAACAGATAAATTACAAAGCCGGCTACGAAATATTTGATTAACTATTTAACTGAGGTGCCAGATGATGGAGGCTGACTTTCGTATTCTTCCTTCTGGGTTGCCCTGCTTTCAGTATTTGGGACGGAAATGCGGATGGTGGCTGATTCTTCCTTCTGGGTTGCCCTGCTTTCAGTATTTGGGACGGAAATGCGGATGGTGGCTGATGCGAGGTTCTGCTCACCTTTGACACACTTAAACACAAGTTCTGCTCTCCTTAAGCACCAGGGTATAGTCATTTCCTAAAAACAGAAACAAAACACATCATATGTATTTAACAGAGTTGGACAATTGCTTGCTAATCCCAACTGGATTCCCTCTGGTTTTTAGGACTAGGACTTCTAGCTGTTCGACCACACTTGAGAAAAGCAAATTAACTTAATAAGCCCAGCAAAGCACGATTTGTAAAATGAACATGTCCTCGAAACTTGCTACAGCATTAATTTTAAAGATGACTATACATGATGTAGGAATTCCACCTACTACTTTGATATCAGAATGAGCAATTAAATTGTATAATATCTATATAAGCATTAAAATAAAATGTTTTTATTATATAATATGCTATTAGAAAAGCAATGGAAATAAACAAATAGTCCTCTCAGCCATCTAACAAAGAAAATGCATTTATATTTTGATTTTGCTTTCTAGTCTTTGGTCAGATGCACACACAAATCCCAGGGTCTGAGTACAACAGAAACATTTCGTAATTTCCCGGTGTGATTAGTGAGCATGCCACTTTAGACTCTGTTTCTTTTCACAATCATTGAGATTATTTTCTCGTGCTGCAAATCTTCACAATCACAAGTATAAAAACGTGTTTATCATCTCATTAGGATGATTCTCGCATTTTTTGCATCTCAGGATCTTTTGTATTTTAAAAAATTACTGAAGATTCCAATAAGCTTTTATGTAGATTATTACTTAGAAATTAAAACTGGTAAATACGAATCTCATTTTAAAACAACAATGATAAATCCATTGAAGGTTAACATAAATGACATTTTAATGAAAAACAACTATATTTTCCAAAACAAAAAGAATTTAGTGAGAAGAGTAACGTATTCTTCAAACACAGTGATCAACTAACGTGTGGTCTGTGTCCATAACCCCCATGCCTCAAGTCTTTGTGTATCTGTTTTCATGATGTTTGGCTGTTTCTACTGATTCTCAGTCATGGAGTCTCCTTTCTGTAAGGGTCTACTTACCTTTCCACTTATGTTAAATATTTTATTCAAGAATCATATGTAGGAATAGAAATACTAAGTGCAACTGAGTATTTGCATTACTTGAAAATATTACCCTAAAACATATTTTTTAAAATGCCATAGTAAATCAGTCAAGGAATTATTACTATTCACATCATTTTAATGACACATTCATTTATATACAAAAAGCATTATCTGACAGTAACTTGTCTTATCACCTATAGATTAGTTTACTGTCAGATATGATTAGGCTTTGAACTACTGCAGTAACTATTTCACTAAGGTCGAGTGCCACTACTCAATGAGGCCAAGCATGTGAACTGTAGGCATGGAGCTCTGAACACCAACATAAAAAAAATTTACATTATCCAAGTGCAATAAACTCAGGATAATAAAAGAGGGAAGACTGCAGCACCAGTTAGAATAGGGATGGCAGATGGGGAAAGATAATCAAGGAGTTGACGAATCCCTTAATCAAGCAGAGGGGAAAGTAGATGGGAAAGGAAATAACCCAGGCCCTTCATTGCCCTACTTGTCCAAAGATCACCAAACATCATCCACTAAGGAAGCTCGCTTGCTCTTTGTATATTTGTGGTTAATACAGTGGTCTGTAGCAAATATCTATGAGATAAATTAAGAACTTCACACTCTTCAGAGTGCTGTGAATTAATGACAAAGGTTTTTTGTTTGTTTGTTTGTTTGGTGGTACTGGGGATGGAACCCTTTTACCTCCGGGCTACACACCCAGACCTATTTTTATATTTTTATTTGGAAACAGGGTCTTTTAAGCCAGCGAGGCTGGCTTCTAACCTGCGCGATCCTCCTGTCTCCGCCTCCCAAGCACAGGGATTACAAGCGTGTGCCACCACGTCCAGCAATGACAAAGTTTTAATGACAAAGTTTTACTAATGTTATTTGGAGAACACAACAAAATAGCAATCATGGCAGAACCCCAGAATGGCTTTGAAATGACAAATATATTCTAAAAATCAGTTTAATTTTCCAATGACATACATCCTCATCTTTGGTTTACTTTAAAAACTTAATGATTCTTAGCAGTGTATAAATCTGAAAGAAAATACTACTAGACAGCTACACATACATGCATGTGGAAACACACACACATGAGTTGTTTTCAAATTTCTCACATTACTATATAGTGACTCTATCCCAAGCTTAAGGTAGACGCTTCCAGTTTTTTTATTCTGTCATTTTATTTCTGGTTAAAACAAGAACCTGAAAAAGTTAATTTGGGTACCTGGAAAAGGCTAAACTGTAAATTTTAGAAGTCAACAAGGTGTTAAGAGGACGTGGCTTGTTGGACATGGCCACATCTATGGTTTCATGACATGCCTGGGAGGATGGCTGTGAAAGAAATCTACAGAAGAAGCTGGCTGGGTCATGTGAAACATTTAGGATTTTGAAAATGAGGCAGAAGATTGGGACTGACTGGTATACTCTAGGTGATAAGTGGGCACTACAGTTTCTAAGTCTATGAAATTAAAATCTCAGTTCTGATTATGGTTGAGATAACACCTTCTATCTGAAGTTAATGACCACAAGTTGGTACTCAACTTGAATCTTTGGTTTAGGGTAAGGCTGAATTGAGGATGTATGTATGTTTAAATCTTCACTGGACGCCCTAGAAATTAGCTGTAAGAATTTTCTGAGTTTATGCACCAGAGGGGAAGATTCCAAGACTGTTCCTTACTTCTCAAGTGTGTGTCTCTGAAGTACCTGAGATGTTGTACTAATCATTTTCACAGCCATTATCTGAGGGTGAGAGTATGGCTCTCTTTCTTATTTTCCACATTAAAAGCCAACAAGGTAGTTACAACTACTTTAGAAAAAGATTTGGCTATATCTGCCAAAGTGAAATACACACACACACACACACACACACACACACACATATATATTCTTTTTTTTTGTGGTGGTACTGGGGGTGGAACCAAGAGGCCTTCTACCTCTGGGCTATACTCCCAGACTTAATATATATTTTTATTTGGACACAGGGTCTCACTAAGTTGCTGAGAGCCTCACTAAGTATCTGAGGCTGGCTTCGAACCTGTGCGATCCTCCTGTTTCAGCCTCCCAAGCGCAGGGATTATAAGTGTGCGCCACCACGCCTGGGTATATATATTAAAAAAAAAAAAAAAATATATATATATATATATATATATATATATATGTCCTTATTAGGTCTCAAGATAAATCTGTATTAACAATTCCATCCCTAAGTATATTTCCAACAGAACTGTCAAATACATATTGGAATGTTCAAAGCAATACTAGTCATAAGCAAATTATAAAAACTACCCAAATGTCCATAAATAGTAGAATGGCTTAATAATTGTGGTCTAGTCATACGATGGATTGATATTTAAGAATGAAAATGAACATCTATGTCCACACACAATGCCATGGATATATCTAACAAATATAATCCTGAATAAAAGAAGCCAGATACAAGGTAAATTACAAAGCCAAGCCTAACTAATCTATGCTTTGAGGTAAAAATAGTGGTTGCCTTTGTGAAAGGAGTGTATCTTGAGGGAATAAAAAGGTAGTTTCTTGGGCACTGGTAATATTCTGGTTATATGAGTGTTCAGTATGTAAAAATCAGAGCTGAATACTTATGTATACTTTTCTGTGTATTACATTCCAATAAAAATAAAAATAAATAGCATCTTCAATGATAACAATTACAAAATAAAAATCCTTAAGCTCCATAATTATTCCACAGGTTAACAGTACACACACAAAAAAAAGAAAGCCGGAAACTTAGGATTCCTGACTTACAGATCCATTCCACATCTATTAGGTTACATTAACTCCAATACGACAGGACTGTCAGATCACAAATATCTGTAGAGTAGAACTGCTATATCATTCTTCTTGCCAAAAGATAAATTTTTTAAGCTACAAGTAATTTTTATAGCCTGCCCCCCTCTATCTCTCTCTCTCTATCATCTATCTATCTTTCAGACTCTCATTACCTTGTACACACTAACATGTGGCAGGTGAACTTCTCGCAATTGTTAGGGGAGGAAAACAACACCTGTGAATGCTGTGGGATGCTTGCATAAAAGCTAAAACTCACATTACTGCCATATCCTGTGCAGTGTCATCTGAGTTTGTGGAATAAACTTCATGACCTTGAATGCATGTTTAAGTACAACAAAGGGGAGGGTCACGGTTCACTGTGCTCTGTGTATTAAACTGGACACTTGGGAAACAAGCTTGGTGTCCGCAGCTGGCTGTCCCAATTTAAACCATGTGACTTTGTGACAGCGTGGGAGAGCGAATGCGGATCGTATCAGATGTCTGGAAGTAAATCTGAACTTAGTGACTTTTGGAAACACTGTTTTTGAGGTTGTTTCCCACCTACATATAACCATTTTTATAAACTGGTTAACCAGGAGTCCAGCTGCAGAAACGTTTGTATGTTTCTTTTTGGCAGGAATTCATCATAAAGTTTGTTACTCCCCAAAGACTCTTTTACAGATGGCCTTGTCAGTGGGGCTAACTTAACAATAGCTAAAAATTCCTGATGGAACTAAAATGGCATAAAGCTACAGGGCAAACAAACAAAGAAACCATGTTTGTCCATTCCTCCTGATGCCATATTAGGTCTGAGTGCGGCTGCAGGAGTGAGAGGCGTGGGAAACGAGGAAGTCCGATGCGGCCCCCACAGGATGGTGCCAGAATTCTCCTAAACCAAAACAATATTGTGTCCTACGAAGATGCACCAGACTATGTGGTAAATGAGAAATCCTTAAAAATCATCCTGTCTTAGAGGAAGTTGTTTTAGTGTTCAATGCAGGATACCGAATTTAAAATGGGGACTTTTATAGTCCAGTGAGCCTCAGTGGGGACTTAGCCTAAAATGTCAAACATTGAATCTTTTTTTGCACTACAGCCCACAAGATAGCATTTCCACAAACTTTTAAAAAATTTTAGTAAATAACTTTTAATAATCAGTGATCAAACTTCCTTCCTGGAATTCACAATCTGTACTTAGCAGCCATCAAGACAGCCTTATAAAATGTCTCAAGACACAGGAGCAGAGGTGCTGACAGGGGCCCTCATCAGAGGCGACCACTGCCTCTCCCACCACGGGTCTCCCCAGGGACTCGTCTCCCCTCCCCGCCAGGACTTGCCTCCCTGGGGAACTCATCTGCACCTTTTTGGCTTGAGAATCCTTTGTTCCTTCGGACTATCTGAAGCTGAATTTTAGTCTTTGCATTATTTCTACAACGTGTGTCCTCTCACTGGTTTATTTCTGTGAGTGCGGGTAGAAAGCAGGAAACAAACAGTTGTGGAAAGAGACTTTTCAAAATTAAAAATGTTGCCCAGTGCAGGGGCACACATCTGTAATCCCAGCTATTCAGGAAGCTGAGGCAGGAGAGTTGCACGTTCAAAGCCAGCCTCAGCAGCTTTGCAAGACTCTGTCTCGAAATAAAAAATAACGAGGGCTGGGATGTAGCTCAGTGCCCCTGGGTTCTACCTCCCAGTACTGCCAATAAATAAATAAAAATAAAAACTGCCACATAACTTACACTGCAAAAGGAGTGATCATACCACATCTTAACTGCAGAAACCACTACTTGTATCACCTAAAGAGCAATCCTTGAGAAAACGTTCGACAGAGGCCAGGGTTGGCTTCTTCCTGTCATCAAGTGTCTCTTACCTAGTTTTTCTACGTATGGGACAGTGATAGAATTCTCTGGACAAAGATGCTTAAGGATTACTCACTGTTTTATGTCAGTCAATTGCAGGATCCAGAAAGGGAGGCGAATATCCAGTAGTCAAAAAGGGGGAGGTATTTTTAAAGTGTGAAGTGGATTCTTAAACAATGTGACCATGCAGCATAGTCATGAGATGACAAGCGTTCCTGGTCCGCTCACCTCTGACATGTCATGCACCAGCAGGAGAGGGATGCTTATTGTAGTGATGTCATGGGTGCAGCAAACCTTGAGGATGTTTCGGAGGCCCATAATAGCGGGGTCACGAGCAGTGATATTTCCCGATTTCACATTGTCATCCACGCAAAGATGGAAAGCAACGTGGATTTCTGAGAGATTAGAATGCCGAGTAATATAGAATTCTCCTGTGAACACCAAATACAGTCATGATTTTCAGATTCGTGAATCACTCGTCAGTGGGCATTATAAATAATTACAACAGGCAGCCAATCTGTTGAGCTGGGAGGGGCATATTGGGAGTCTATATGGGTCCTAGGAAGAAACTATGATTCCTGCTCCTTAAGTCTTAGAAAGAAGATACAGAAAATGAGGGATAATAGCTAATTCTTCAAGAGGTTCATAAGTTGGTATGAAGTAGCCACCATGTAATAGATATATCAAACAATCAACATCTTTATTTTGATGTAAATGCTTAAAATGACCATCAAACTTAACATGTAAAAATATGTTACATGATTACGTGCTTTCCTCAGACCCTAATTCTGCTCTCCCTCAACTTGACTTATGGGACCAATTTAGTTGTTTAGGTCAGAAATACAGAAATTGCCCTCAATTCCTTTCTTTCCTTCAGTGCCTATACCCCAAGTCACTAGAAACTACTTTCAATTGTACATTTAGAAAATATACCACAAAAGCCGGGCGTGGTGGCACACGCTTGTAATCCCAGCATTTGGGAAGCTGAGACCGGAGGATCGTGGTTCACGGACAGCCTCAGCTACTTAGGCCCTTTGCAACTCAGTGAGACCTGGTTTCAAAATAAAGTATAAAAAATAGGGCAGGGGTGTAGCTCAGAGGTCGAATGCCCCTGGGTTCCATTCCCAGACCCGCAAAAACAAAAAAAAAAAGAAAAAAAAAAGAAAATATACCACAAGCTGGGCGTGGTGGCACACACTTGTAATCCCAGCACTTGGGAGGCTGAGACAGGAGGATCATGCAGGTTCGAAGCCAGCCTCAGCTACTTAGTGAGGCTCTCAGCAACTTAGTGAGACCCTGTCTCCAAATGAAATATAAAATAGGTCTGGGAGTGTAGCCTGGAGGTAGAAAGCCCCTGGGTTCGTTCCACCTCCAGTACCTACCTACCTACCTACCTACCTCTCTCTCTCTCTCTCTCTCTCTCTCTCTCTCTCTCTCTCTCTCTCTCTCTCTCTCTCTCTCTCTCACACACACACACACACACACAAACAACAACAACAACAACAACAACAAAACAACATATACCACATCTGAGCATTCTGCTTTTATTGCCGTCACCCTAGTTCATGTTCCGGTCATCTCTAACCTAGATTTTTGTAATAGCCTTTTAATTGACCTTTTTGTTCCTGTTCTTGCCCAACTACAAACTATTTCTTTGCCACAGCCCAAATGACTTAAATATAAGTTAGATTATATCACTCCCCTATCCAAATCACCAACATGCTTACACCATAGTTAGAAAAAGAACCCAGACTCTTTATCATGGTCTACAGGGCCTACAAAACCTGGACGCCCCTCTCTCCAGCACCCTCCTGTCTCATCCTCTCCTCTCTGCTCCAGCCACGCAGGCCTTTGCTCAGTTCTTCAACATGCAGAGCTTGTTCCTCCCAGCTCAGGGCTGCGCCCAGAAGGCCTTTCTCCAAGATCCTCACATGGCCGACTTCACCAGTCACATCTCCCATCAAATGTCACCTCCTCAGAGAGGCCTCCCTTGAGTCCTGCCTGAGGACTCCCCACCCCACCCTCCCCTTTACATCATTCTGTTTTACTTTCTTCTTAGCACTAAAATTCTTTTGTTTATGTAGAGGCTACTGCTAGGATCCACGACTATAGGGATTTTGTCTGTAGCTTTAATATTCTATTTCTAGCTTGGAGATGGTGTTCAATAAATTCTTGCCGAGTGAGGGAATGAGTGTTTTACACTGACTGCTGGAACAGAGGGGCTCAAACCACATAGCCATGCTTTCTACAAACATTCCTTTTCTTATGTAGCTCTAAAAAAATTTCAACAGTTTTATTTTCTGTAGTTTCTAGCAATATAAATAAAATACAAAGACTATGTTTTTTACAAATACATGTGCCTTACAGGAAGTCCCGAGGTGTCCTGGGAAGTGTCATCTCATCTCTATCCTTTTACCTTAACCCCCGGCCTCATAAATTCTGCTCCTTCTTGCCTCGGTCATAACCTGAGGGTTTTACTTTTAAACATGTAGAAGGTTTATATTTAAAAGTTCTTAAGCTGGGCGTGGTGGCGCACGCTTGTTATCCCAGTCCTTGAGAGGCTGAGACAGGAGGATCACAGGTTCATGACCAGCCTCAGCTATTTAGTGAGGCCCTTCACAACTCAGTGAGACCTTGTTTCAAAACAAAGAATAAAAATATAGGGCTGGGGTTGTAGGTAGAATGCCCCTGGGTTCTGTCCTCAGTACCACTAAATAAGTAAGTAAATAAATACATAAATAAATAAATGATTGTTCTTAATATATTCTGGCACTAGATTGAACATTCTTAGCTACCAATGTACATGAGCTGTACCCACATGTGCCTCTCACAAGACCCAGGCATAGATCTTCTTCTTTTTTCTTTTTTTAAAAAAACTTGAACAACCCCTTGGACAATTACACAGGAGTGGTATAGCCGGAATATGTTTTCTCTAATATGCCCAAACCAGGGAATATTAGGAATACCAGAGGTACTGCAGACAATGGAGGGGAAACCTCAGCAAAGCTAGAATGAAAGGAAAGGAGAGGAAGAAGGCTGAGGTTGATGCATGGAGGAGCCACATCCAGATATGTGTAAACTTAAGAGTAGAGCATGGCGAATCTGGACACTCATTGTCGGGAGGGGGGAAGGGGAAGCGGGCAGAGGGGGAGGATACCAAGCACAGTCTGAATGTATGCCATTTTTAATATGTTCCATGTAAAAATAAAAAATAAAAACTTGAGTAAGATAATTAGATAAACAGAAAAAGATTAAAGAAAAAAAGAGTGATAGAGATAGCAAAATAGACAAAGAAAAAGTAAGAAGGAAATTGTCTGGTGAGGAACAGTATAGTTATAATTTCTTAGGAAGGTAAAGAAAGGCACAGGCCACTGATCAGACCCTGGTGGATGTATGAGACCATTGCCTTTGGGGCCAATGAAGTGTCTGATGTCCTGAACTCCTACTGACAGTTCAGATGATGGACGTCACGGCACTGAAGACGGCCGCGGTCCAGCACTAGGTGGATGACTCTGTGGACAAGTCAGGTGCTCCTAATCCCCCCTGGCACTGCCTTGTCCGACCTTCAGTGACTCGCCAGTTTGGTCTCATTTTATCCATTAATAAAACGGGGGCCAGTCCTGGAGTTGGCAGCAGTAACAAAATTAATATAATAGAGAAAGGATTGGGTTGGATGGCGAGGAGATCTGGTTCTTAGTACTTACTAGGTGAATGATCTTGGGCAAATCAATTCAACTTATCTGTTACTCTGTATATAAAATGGGAAAAATAATGCCTCACTACTTAATGAGAATTCAATGACATATAAAACATAATGACTTCGATCATAATAAACTACTACTGACTTAAAAGTATGTAAAGTCTAAAATTTTTAAGTAATTTGTGATTTAGATCTTTCTTCATATCCTGAATACCTTGATTGTGCAGACATCCTTTAAATAAATAGAAATTAAGATATCTAACTGAATAATTGAATATTCCTTTCTAACTCAGACATATGACATATCCTCCTAATTTTAAAGTTATAATGACACTAATCTTTAGATTTTTTTGAAAAAAGAGTAAGAAAGAAAAATAATTATGCCAAAAAAACCCTAAATTAAAAAAAAAAAAAAAACTAGCCGGCTATGGTGGCACACACTTGTAATTCCAGTACTTAGGAGGCTGAGACAAGAGGACTGTAGGTTTGAGGCCAGTCTTAGCAATTTAGCAAGACTCTCAGCTACCTAGTGAGCCCCACTCTGTTTCAAAACACATGATTAAAAGGGGCTGGGAGTGTAGCTTGGAGATAGAATGCCCCTGAGTTCAACTCCCAGTACCACAGAAAAAAAAAAAAAAAGACATCAGTATCTCTGGAATAGCAGTAGGATTGAACCATTTTAAGAAAGCCACAGAATAGGAATGATTTAAATTATGGATCTATGTAGAGAAATTGGATAAATCATTCACTGAAGGTATTTTCAGATGGAGAGGAGAATGGTTTCCTGTTCCACAAAAGTAGAGGAAACAGAATGTGGCGATTCTAACGTTACCACCGAAGGCAGGCTATCTAAGAGTGGGAGGAAACTAGGAGGCGGAGGACCACAACCGACTGACTGGGCGTGACAAGGTGGATGCCAGCAATGGGTATGGTATTTGCTTAAATTAACACAATGTGATCTACATGGTAAGGACCTGAGGACTGATAGGTGAGGGGCTACTTTAAAGGAGAATAGGAAACTGTCAAGGGATGGCTACATCTGAAACTGTAAAATCGACCACTTAGTTCAAAAGACTGAACACTTGTAAAGTACACAAACGGGATGTCCTTGCTTCAGCGTGTCACACACACATGCTACTCAAGGTCGTCAGGGTGAATTCAGTCGGAAAGATAGTCTGTATTCCAGTTGTTAAAACATATCCGAGAATAATAAAAGAAATGGAAAAGAGAAAAAATATGGGAAAATGGAAATAAGATTCTAAGTCAGAGGACCCATGTTATTTCTACAAGTTCAACTACTTTCAATTCTTTGTACTATTCCTTATATTTCAGAGTCAGAATGATCTTCAGGTCCATTTTTTTGAGAAATTACGATACAACATTTCAGAGCAATTTGAACTAGCAAGTAACAACAATAAGACAGACAACTTTTTGAGCAATTTGTCTCTTATTGATATAAAAAAAATCATTACTGGTGTAAAAAATAAAAATGTACACTGGAGAATATATGTGAAAGTGTGTAATAGAGATGCAAAATATTTCAAAGCGATAAACTGCAAGTGTTTTATAATGTAAACCACAAAAATTTAAGCTTCAAATCTATGATTTTAATGTATATGACTAAAATAAAAACAGTACTTACCAGGTAAAATATTTAAATAATTTCTCTCAGTATTCTTACTCTTCTCATCAGTACCTCCATTTTGGTTTCCAGAATCTATTCATAAGAAAATGCAACATGAAAGACTGTAGCATGCAAAAGCACGTTATCACTATTATCTTCACAACAACCACAGTAAGAGCAAAAGGTTTTTAAGTGCATTGATGTGAGCTGGGTGTGTGAACGGGCGCATGCGTGTATTCCCAGTACTTGGGAGGCTGAGACAGGAGGAGCTCAGGTTCCTGGGCAACCTCAGCTACTTAGGCCTCTGCAACTTAGTGAGACCCTGTTTCAAAATAAAGAATAAAAAACTGGGCTAAGGGTGTAGCTAGGAGGTAGAATGCCCTGGGTTCAATCCCTAGTACTGCAAATAAAACAAAACAACCAAAAAAAGCTCTCTATGCACCAGGAATTCTACTGTGTGCTTTATAACAGTTACATGAATGGTCTCATTTAAGTCTTGCAAAACCCCTAGAACCAGAACCCTATGAGGTTGGTACCATCGGTATCTTCGTGTGTGTGTGTGTGTGTGTGTGTGTGTGTGTGTGTGTGTGTGTGTTGTGCGCACGCACGCGCTGAGGATTGAACTCAGTGCCTTATGAATGCTAAGCATGTGCTCTACCACTGAACTGTACCCTCAAGTCAATCTTCATTCTATGTAAAAGGAAACATACATAGATAGTTGAAGTAACTTCTAAGGACGCACAGATAAGAGGTGGAATCAGGTCTTGAACCCACACGCTCAGATTCTAAAGTCTAGAGTCTTAACCAAAGCAGATTCTCCAACGGTTTATTTTCATGTGGGAGGCTCAGGGCACTAAGTTAACTACACATAAAATAACTTCATTAGGGAGTTGTGATGTGGCCATCTTTATTTTTAGAATCTGAGTCACTGTTGTTGATATAACTTGTTCAGGACTACAAATAAATGGTTAGTAGTACCAGGAATCACTTTATACTCAGCTCATTCCTAAAGTTATTTTTTATCTGACACTATATACAATTAATGTCAAAGTTATATAATACTCTGTATCAAATGGAACTCTTTTCAGATATCCAACAGTTTTTCTGGCTTTATTTGAATGCTATAATATCTCTTAGAAAGAAAAATGCTGGTAAGTTGGAAACATTATGACTGAGTATTAAGGCTGAACACAAATTACATATATATTTTTAATAGAAGATACGTCTAAATTTTATCAAGTCAAATGCAAAATGATTACTAGTTCTCAAAGCAGTTATCTTTAGGAGGCTGTATAATCCCTAGAAATGATAAGGAATCTACCTGGGATGGCATTCTGCATTAGAACTTGAAATGAATAAACAGTAAATGCCAAAATATTAGGATTTTTCAAATGACCTGATGAAAGTAACTTAATATTTTTGTCTAGTGGCTACTTTGGTGAATTGATTTATGCTATCTTATCTTATAAACACATATACTTTCTGAATAAAAAAGAGAGGCACAGAGAGACAGATGGCTCTATGTAGCTAGAATCTATATTTAATGTAATATTATTTCTAATATGGAGCCATGCAATTGATGGGCTTTGAATAAGTGTCTGATCATAGCACAGATTGTAAGGACAACACATAAAGATTCTGTGTTCACATGAGATATGGACCAACAAAACCCCTGTAAGTAAATGAGAGAGGGCAACTCCCAGCCCATTCCCCATTCCAAGTTTCAGTGTCTTATTTAGCAATAGGAAGATGTTGGCTGTTTTTATTTTTAAAAATGTATATAACATGTGCATAAAATCTTTGGCTTGGTTTCAGGGACTATAAAAATACAGAGCTGGTAAAACCACAGTAAGAAAACCAATGGCATGCCTCCGAATAAACAAGTACTCGTGTATCAGGATGTAAACGTGCAGGACAAACACGCAGGCGTGCACAGCAGAGCCGGAGAAAGTGTTTTCGCAACACTCTTCCATAACATGCAGGCTCCTTTAGGAAGTTGGCTTTTATATAACCCTACTTGCTTCACTGACTCACTTAAACCACAAAGTAGTTGCTTGAACAAGAACAAAATAATACCCTGACACACACTCAGTGCGCCGACCGCGGGTGGTTTTAAGACTTCCTGTCATTTACTGCACTCCCTTTCACTCAGACTTAGAATCCTCCTCCTTTCCCACACCTGTCATGGTCTCAGTCGCCACGCTTTTAGTTACGGCTAAGAATAATAGCAAGATGCTTCTGATCATAAACACACCTTCCACATGGTCTTAAATGCCTAGTACTCCAATGGGTAGCTCCTAACTTTTGAAACCTTCATTTTCCAATTAAAAACACCTGGATTAACCTGTAATTTGAGCTACAGTTTTCTTTCTTTTCTCTATGTCTTCCCTTCACTCTTTTTCTATGTGTAGATAGAAAGCCTCTGAAGAAAGACATTATGAACTCTTGTTATAATTTCAAAAGCATTTTCCAGTATGGAGGCTCCTTAAAAATGAAAACAAAAAACAAAAAACAGGACTCTCAGATGATTCCAACCCCACTTTTGGGTATATATATCCAAAGGAAACGAAATCAGCATCTCAAATAAATATCTTCATTTAAGTATTCTTTTTCTAAGTCTGGAATGATGAGATCTCATGCCGTCTTGCGCTGTCACGCCCAGGACATGAACCATTTCTACACCCTCCATTTGCGCACTGTATGATACCTACCCGTCAGTCACTTAGTAGCCGTCTCAGTTACCAGACTATCATAATAACACGGTGCCGTGTTCAAGTAATCCTTATTTTACTTAATATCAGCCCCGAAGCATAAGAGCAGTGATGCTGGCAATTTGGATATCCCACCCACCAGAAGCCATAAAGTGCTTCCTATCGGTGAAAAGTGAAAGTCTATCACAGGTATGCATGCATGTGTAGAAAGAAATAAAGTATGCATAGAGCTCAGTGCAACCTGTGGTTTTAAGTACCCACGGGTGGTCTTGTATTATATCCCTGGTGATGAGGGGGGCTACTGTACTGTATAATCTCACTTATACGTGGCATCTAAAACAGCTGACCTCACAGAGAGTAGGAAGGATAGCTCATGCGAGGGATGGGGAAGGGAGAGCAGGGTGATGTTGGTCAAGGGGCACAAAGTTTCATTTATGCAGATGAATAAGTCTTGGAGATCTGATGTACAACAAAGTGATGTGCAATAAATCTGTGAAGAGGACGGACCTTAAGTGTTGTTACCACAAAACATATATTGGCAACCATCTTAGCTGATGAACATGTGACAGTGTAGAGTGATTTTTATATGTATTGTACATTAAAGAATTAAATTTTACACCTTGAATACATATTATCTTAATTATCAATGACTGTCTCAATACGTTTATAAAAAATTTCCAGAAAATTTCCTAAATGGTTGTAAAATGCTATATTGCGAATATAAAAATAGCAGTAATTTGAGGGCAAATCGAGTAACTCACTGACTTTATAGTACGTAAGCCAAGAACATATAAAAGTGTATTTTGTGCTTCCTTTAACTCTGTTTTCAGTGCTCTCTGTAGTAATAATTATGTGCATTTTATAGACAGAAAACTTGGATCAAAAGATAAACTTTCCACTAAGTGCCCATTTCAAGTATCACTATACTGCAAAAAGATTTAAAATCAATTTAACGAAGGATGTGTGTGTGTGTGTGTGTGTATGGTACTGGGGATGGAACCCAGGTGTATTCTACCTTGGAGCTACACCCCCAGCCCTATTTTTTATTCTTTATTTTGAAACAGGGTCTCACTGAGTTGCAGAGGCCTCACTAAGTAGCAGAGGCTGGCGGAGAACCGTGATCTTCCTGTCTCAGCCTCCCAAATGCTGGGATTACAAGTGTGCACCCCCACGCTGGGCTAACTAAGGATCTTGAGGAAAATTAACCAAAAAAAGAAAACTAAGAACAGAATTCAAGCTTTTGAAGATCTTCAATCTCATTCTCAATTTTTTTCCCCAGCTTCCACAATATCATTTTCCAAAGGGTTCCAAGGATCACTCATGTGCCATTAGAATGACTGGGGACAGTGAATACCGAAAATGAGTTTTAAGGATTTGAAGATTGGAGTTTTACTGACCATGTGCTTCTTTCAACTTGCTTCTGCGTTGGGTTCTAGCATAAAGCGCCACCTGCTGGACAACTTCTAGCTGCTCTTCAATGCGGGGAAAATGGAAGTCCGTGCATTCTTGGCAAATTGTGGCAAAATCTAAAGGGCCCAAAGCATTGACAAACTTCTAAATCTTAACTACCAGATCTTTCGTGTTTACTTACAGAAAACTAAAGTTAAGAGAAATAGAAAATTAAACTCCCAAGTATGATTTCTTGATTTTCAATATTAAGCCTTAAGTTAGGGCATAGTAATTTTGTTTTGATCAGAAACTTAACCTCTCAATCACTCGTAAGAGTAAACAATTGGTAGAAAAGGAAACTTTAATATAATTCAAAGCCTTCTCTAAAAAATAGATACATCACTAATAATTTCTCCTAAAATTTCTATAAAAGAAGTACTATGAAGAAGGTTCTTATATTTATAATGGGTAAAAATTTTATTCAGGCTTCCTCCAAAAATAGCTGCATGTTTCAATATATTTAATGTACTCAAAAATTTAGATAATCATAAAAGTGAGGTATACTAAGAGGAAAGGAAGAGTTTCACATTTAAGATACGGATTATTTAAAAAGAGATGAATGATCGAGAATTCACTGAATCAGGATCTGCTTCTACACTGAAAAATACATTTATATCTTGATTATCCTTTTTCACTCTTAATTTAATTTAATTTAATTTTATTTTTTTGGTGGTACTGGGGTTCCTGGAAGCCCTTCTACCTCCGGGCTATACTCGCAGACCTATTTTTACATTTTTATTTGGAAACAGGGTCTCCTAAGCCAGCGCACGCGGCTGGCTTCGAACCTGCGCAATCCTCCTGTCTCCGCCTCCCAAGCGCGGGGATTACAAGCGTGCGCCAACACGCCCGGCTCACTCTTAATTTTAGAAACGTATTATATACAATAAAATTTTAGGAAAAGTTAAATGTCCTGAAGCATTCTACCATGGCTAAAGTATGAAATAAGTCCAAAATGACTTCGGCCAAGTATGATTATTACTTTGTCTACTTGAATGTTGGGGTGATATACAAAGGTAGTTTTCCCATAATTTCTTTTGTTGTTGGAATGGTGTTACAAAGAGAAATTTCGTGAAATAAGCATGTCTAATGTCAACTTACCTCTCTTAATACCACTATATGAATTAATTCGGTTATCTACTAGTAAAACCAGGCCACAGAGAGATGTAGAATAAAGTGATAATGCTGTTTGGAGCCGATGGAGCTTCACGCCACTTCGATGATTTCTTTTATGTTTACAGAAGTCCAGCATATCTGCTCTCAACAATCTTAAGTTATGCATGGTCTTCAGCTGGGCTCCTGGGGGTAGGAAAGAGTCCCAGAAAGATCCTTAAGTAGCTACAAAAATCCTGAATAGCAGAATACAAATCTCTATTACAAGAATCCAGATAAGTCTGTGCTAAAAATAATAATTTAAAATGGGCAACTTCCCACTTTAATAATTTGTATGCTGGGGATTTAATAATTTAAGCTTTCTAGCTGGAAAAAATAATATACAAGCTAGAACAGAAAACTTATAGCCAACAAACTATAAGCTTCCTTGAAGTAAGGTGTAATTGGAATAACGATAACATGAATAAGCTGAGTGTGGTGACACACGCCTGTAATCTTAGTACTTGGGAGGCTGAGACAGAGGATCGCAGGTTCAAAGACAGCCTCAACAACCTAGCCTTCAGCAATTTTGTGAAACCCTGTTTGAAAATTTAAAAAAAATTAAAATGGGCCGGGGTGGGGTAGCTCAGAGGTTCAATGTTCCTAGATTCAATCCCTAGTAGCAAACACACACACACACACACACACACACACAAAAAAAAAAAAAAAAAAAAAAAACCCAAACAGAAAACAACAACAAAAATTCCCTATGTAACACTACATGCTAGGGATTTTTCTCTTACAATAGAAAAAAAGGTTCTGAAGTTACAATACATTATAATTGCAAAAAATTAATATACTTACCTAAGTGAATGGTAAAACTTTCTTCTAATTTTCTCTGTTCCTCATAAATCCTTCCAACTGCTTCCACGGATTCTCTGAATTGACTTGGCTGAACTTTAATTTCCTCACTGAAATTTGTAAAATTATTCAAATAATTTTATATTCAAAATATATTTGTCAAAAACTTTTCTTAGAGGAAATCAAACGTGAGAGAACTGGCAGCTCAAAACAGTGCCTGATTGATCATCAAACTCATCTTTAGCTGATCACAAATAAGACCAGAAACACAAACGGGTTCTAAAACTGCGCCTGTTCTTCCCTCACAGTAAGTATTGGAGGTTATTCTTTTCGTTCAGTACAATGTCAATAAAAAATTACACTTGTCATCCCAGCATTCGGGAGGCTGAGACCAGAGGATCGCGGTTCGCAGACAGCTTCAGCTACTTAGTGAGGCCCTCTGCAACTTAGGGAGACGCTGTTTCAAAATAAAGAATACAAAATAGGGCAGGGGGTGTGGCTCCTAGGTAGAATGCCCCTGGGTTCCATCCCAGACACGGAAAAAAAAAAAATACTTTAAGAAATTTCTTAGTGGTCTTGGATAATGATTAAATGAACTTATTAGCTTATTACTTTAAGATTAAATTATGCATATTTAAAGATCTATCCTACATCTTATACCAGGGCTAGCTCTAGGCAATATTAGAAAGCCTGTGAAATGCTAGCAATGAAAATTCAAAAGGCAGATAAGATAAATAATAAAAAAGATGAAGTTCATTTTAATGTGCATATATCCTCACTTTTTTAACCATTTCCTGTTATCTATCTATCTATCTATCTATCTATCTAATCTATCTATCGTGTGGTTCCAGGGACTAAACCCAGGGGCATTCTCCTTCTAAGCTCAGCCCTACTTTATTTTGCTATTTGAAATCAGCGTTTCCTCCAAGTACTGAGATTACAGGCATGTTACACCATGAAGAGCTTCCTGTTTTTATTTACCCTCTTCCCTCAAAACTTCTGCTTTTGCTCTGCTGTGCTCTTTCTACGTCTTTAAAGGGTTTCCAAAGAGAAACTATAATTGTACAACTATTCTATCTAAATTTCATGGATAAAAGTCTACACAAGTCATCCACTCTAGTGACTAAGATTTGGGTGCTAATCCCAACAGCCTCATTAGTCTCACTGAGAAATAAACTAAAAATTTAACAGCTTCTTAAAGGCCAAGTATGGGTTAGCCTGTCCTTTTAGAATGGTTAGGGGCCACAGGCTCGTTACTTGCAAACACTTTCCTATTGGCTTTCACCAAGTGCTTCTGAGAAAAGACTGGGAGAAAGAGACAAGCAAGCACTCTCAGGACACAAGCAGAAACGCAGAGAATGTCTACACCCAGGGCTCAAATATACGTGGCTCGCGCAAGATTGAGCCGAACGAAGATGACAGAACCGGACAACAGGTGGATGAAGCGAGCTGCTATTGGCCTCGCACGGAGCTAACCGTGGAGCTGACCTCCCTTCTCCCAGTCTGAGCAAACTGCATAAAATGCCTTTCCCCTTTCTCTAGCATTTGCATATTTCTCATGCAGGCAGGAGGGGGATCTACTATTTTAAACCAATCAGACACCACTCCCTGGGCCCCAATAATTCACATATAGTCGCTATACAAAAGGGATTAAAAGAAGCATAAAAATATCTTGACTTTCCACTGGTACCTTAAAAATACATGCAACTGACAAGCTTCAACTTTACAGTAAACAAACTAACGATGGATTTTTATACAAATAAGAACAGCAAACGGCGAATACCTGAGAGAGCTGTTGTTGGGGTTTTTTAGATCTTGGTACAGTTTTATCACCCATTCCTGATACTCTTGCTTCTGGATGGCTGTTGATTGTTTTAATTCATTTGACCATTTATTTTCTAAGTCCTAAAAGAGACAATGTGCTAACTGGTTATTTTTAATTAAAAAAAAATAAACAAGTAAAAGAAAATGCAACTACTTTTTTTTTTTTTTTTTTTGCAGGTCTGGAGATAGAACCCAGAGGCATTTGACCTCTGAGTTACACCCCCTGCCCTATTTTTTATTCTTTATTTTGAAACAGGGTCTCACTAAGTTGCGAAGGGCCTCACTAAGTAGCTGAGGCTGTCCGCGCGGTCCTCTGGTCTCAGCCTCCCGAATGCTGGGATTACAAGCGTGCGTCACCACGCCTGGCTTGCAACTACATCTTAAAAAGCCATTGTATTTCACTTACCTGCTGGGATTCAAAATGCTGAGCAGCCAGCGAATTTACATCTTGATCTGTCAGTGACTTTCCTAATTCCTGCATCACTTTTTCCATTTCAATACCCTGTCTAAACATAAGTTAGCAGATTAGATATACACATCAAACTTTCAAGATAGGTGACCATATCTGATTCACTGAAAAACTCCTACAAAGTGAAATAAACCTTGAATTTTATAGAAATATGTCGAGGAACGAGAACTATAATACCTGGAAACTGCTGGAAGCTGGGTGTGGTGGAGCTCACTCTGTGTTCTCAGTACTTGGGAGGCTGAGACAGGAGGATGGCAGGTTTGAAGCCAGCCTTGACAGCTCAGCATGGCCCTTCACGACTTAGTGAGACACTGTCTCCAAATAAATCAAATCAAGCTGGGGGGTTAGCTCCAAGATAGAATGCCTCTGGGTTTAATCCCCAGTGACACACACACACACACACACACACACACACACACACACACACACACACACTCCAAGTACACGGAATCCTTGGGAATGGAGATGTGCAAACAGTGATGATCATGTCATACTGGCATAATTTCTACAGCTCCTTCCTTCCTTCCTTCCTTCCTTCCTTCCTTCCTTCCTTTCTCTTCCTCTCTCTCTCCCTCCCTCTCTCTCTCTCTCTCTCTCTCTCTCTCTCTCTCTCTCTCTCTCTCTCTCTTTCTTTCTGCAGTACTGGGGATGAAACTCAGGGGCATGCTATCTCCTAGCTATACCCGAAGCCCTATTTCTTATTCTTTATTTTGTAACAGTGCCTCCCTAAGTTGCAGAAGGCCTCACTAGGTAGCTGAGGATGACTACAAACCCAGATCCTCCTGTCTCAGCCTCCCAGGTACTAGGATTACTAACGTGTGCCATCATGCCTGGCTACAGCTATTTTTTAATTTAAACTTAATGCATAAGCAAAAGTCAGAATCCAAGTGCTCTTTCAACTACCATGGCTAATGTTTCATTTGAAGTTTTTCTCAAAGAAAATACTCTGCAATTCCAGCTTAAGTAGATTTTCTAGTTAATTATATATAAACGGAAGTGATTTCAGCCTCTGATAGTTCATCTGTATTATATCTAAAAACTGCCAAGTAGGTTCTAAGATTCAAATTGTTAAGTTACAAAATTATCTTTAAATGAAAAATACAATCTGAAGATAAATTAGAGTCTAACCCGCACTTATCAAAAAATAAGAATGCAGAAATCAAGACTGGTTTTCTCTAAGGGAAAAACTAATTAATGATGTTAGAAGCAAGGATAGCTGTTATTTATGGCAGAATAAGAGTAGTGACCAGAGGGCATAGGGAGGCTTCTGCAGTGCTAGCAATGGCCTACTAAGTGACCTGGGTGACAGTTACATGGATGTGCTTACTTTGTGAAAATGTTTTGAGCTATACACCTATGGCTTGTTGCCTTCTCTATATTTTTGTAAATATGTTCATTAGAAAAATTCAAATTCAAATTATCTTCTAACTCAAATACATGTTAAAAGTTTGTTCTGAAATAATTTTCAAATAAGATAAGAATACAACGTACATATAAACTAAGAGTTTACTACCATTCTAGTTAATTTAAGTAAGTTGTTCTTTAAAGTAAATTTATACTTATTTATAACAAGAAATGATAATACTTATCTATGTGACAAATTAAACTCATTTATATAAGATAGCTATATGAAGTATATACTTACATTTCTATATATACCTTCTGGTATTAAATATTCAATAGAGTTTCATCTCTACTTAGTTCTAATGCAGACAGCCCTATTAACTTTTTAATAATTAACGTGGGTCAGGTGAAGATTATGCTTGCAAGTAAGATTTTTATTTAGAAATAGAAATAACTCCTAAATGTTTATAAATACAGATATAAATGTATATTCGTATTTTATATTACATGTGTTCCCTCTAGTGGATACAGTGTATCATTGCTATCTTGAATCTGATTTACTAAAAAAAAAAGCAAATTTTTTATAAGGGCAAAAAAATTAAAAAGACAACCTGCATTTGAGTTAGAAGATAATTTTTCAAAAACTACAGTTTTATTTTACCCTAAATGTGCCCTAAATGAAGTATCTAAAAACATAATGGTGTAATATACATTGTCTGTGATTAAGATCAAAGGACATTTTACTAGACTTTGGGTGAAATCCTAGCTCTTGATGAGCTCAGTCTATCAGATGTAACAACTCTGTAATCTTTCTATTATCTTAAAGGCATTCAGAGAAGAGAAGAGCATTATAACTGTACTGAGGGTATGCTGGGAAACTGTTCTCTTAAAAATATAAAATGGCATTAAAATGGAAGGGAAAGTAAGCAAATCTGTCAGTTCTGTTTATGAACAGGATAAACGACGTAGGCACCACCATTCTGGTGGCCTTGCAGAGGCACTCGTTGATTTTAACTTACCTATTCATGCTATTCACCTTCACAATAAATATACTTCACTAGGGGAAGACAGATTATTTTTTTCTTTTTAAGCCAACAGTTTGGAGATATGTAACATAAACTACAAAACTGTTCTGACAATAGATGCGTCCAAATATTACTTATTATGTTTAGAAAGAAAAACAAAAGGCCCATCAGGAAACGTGGCTAAAGAATACATCAAACAATAAGATAAAACAAACTCCTTCGAAAAACCCATACCACTGTAGCAAAAGTAGAAAGTTCCAGCAAAGGCAAGTAATTAGTAAGTTAATTCAGCTCCTCAAAAGGTGAAGGGTCATGTGGAGCAGAAATCTTATGGTTTAGGAAAAAAAGAAAAGTATAGACTCTTGATGCCCAAAAGACTGTATTGCGGGAGTTCTGTGGGTTCAGAGCCAGTCTCAGGTACTTAGTGAGACCCTCCAAAACTTGACTAGACTGTTTCAAAATAAACAATAAAAAACAGGGCTGGGGTATGTTGCTCAGAAGTATAATGGCCCTGGGTTCAAACCCTAGTTCTGCAACATAAATAAATAAATAAATAATCCAATTTGTCCATGGACACATTACTTGCTTATTTAAGCCAAATTATGAAAATAATAATAGTAGCATTATGTTGAAAATCAAAGGAGAGAGGTCATCCGAAGCACTCTGGAGAGTGCCTGGAGAAAAGCAAGCCTTCAACAGAGATAAGCAATTTTCTTGCTAAAAATAAGAAAATGCATCATTTGTTTAGGTAAATCACTTGAGAAGGTCTGTAAACCTACAAGGACACTCCCGGCTAAAATTACATATTTAAATATGCAAGAAAATCAGCTAATATTAAGGAATTGTTTCTATTTTATCTTGATACATTTTATAAAACTGAAAACAAGTTGTTCTTCAGGCCATCTTACTTGACAATGTCCCTTCAGTTAAGATCATGCATGAAGTGTGAAATACCTCTCTCTTAATTTTTTCAGCTCCACGTCTCGTTCACCAATCAGCTCTGAGATACTAACAAAGTAATTATGTTCCAGATTTAGGAGTGTTTCAGAAGCAGGAGAATGGATTAGATCGTGGTACACATCTGCAAAGTCTTCATCCCAGCTGGGCTCTTCAGGCCTGGCGTGCTCTAACGTGCTCTACGAGGAGAGACAAAGGCATCCCTCAATCATGACATGGTTCTTTTATTTAACACACTATTAGAAAAGTATGTGTACTATGATTCCATTTTTTAATGTCAGACAAGGACAGAAAGACCCTCTATTTAGACATGTGTGTAGATGTATAGGATTGTCTGAGGACAGAAAATAATCTAGAGAGATATAAACTAAGTTATTACTATGAGTTACTTAGGGTCAGGGATCAGATTCTAATGTGGAGAAGAGATAAAAGTACCCATGATAAAAAGTGAAAAGTATGCTATGATTTCATTTGTGGAAATCACACACACACACACACACACACACACACACACACACGGATAATCAACAAGATTTAGCATGTTTGTTGATTATCCTTGTGTGTGTGGTAGGTATTTTAGGACAATGGGATTTCTGATGATCTTTACTTTCTTAATATTTTAATATATCCTATAATATAATAATTTGCATGTACTAATTATATGATCAGAAAATTTCATTATTATAAATATACTCTAAAAAGAATTTATAGGTTGTATCTTTAGAAAATGAAGCTATCTATGTAGTCAACTGTGTCGCGATACATTAACCTTCAATACTCAATTCATGTATATCTATGGCAAGGTAAATGTGTACTTTTCTTTTCTTTTTTTTTTTTTTTTTTTTTGGTGGTACTGGGGTTCCTGGAAGCCGGGCTACACTCCCAGACCTATTTTTACATTTTTATTTGGAAACAGGGTCTCCTAAGCCAGCGCGGGTGGCTGGCTTTGAACCTGCGCGATCCTCCTGTCTCTGCCTCTCAAGTGCGGGATTACAAGCGTGCGCCACCACGCCCGGCCTACCTTTGCAATTTAAAAATCCTCATAAAGTCCTGAACAGCCTTGGAACACACAGTTTGACTGATTTTCTTACCTCGGCATAGGCTTTGGCCCACGCGCTTGCCAGCTGGTGCAAGTCCACTTCCCCTGACTTCACAGCTTCCAGCGATGCCTCGGCATCGACATCGTAGTCCCTGAGGGCTTCTTCCTCTATAAACTGACTCAGAGCTTCTTTTAAATCTGTAAGAGGGACGACAGGTGTGATCATCAGCAAAATCCAGACCCAACGAGGGAGTGTTTTACCTGGCTAAGCATTCCAGTGCAAAGCTTTATCTTATTAGGCTAATATCCTGGATAGAATCTTCGATTCAGATAAAATGGATTTAGCCTGCTGTGGTGGCACGCAGTTGCAACCCCAGCATTTGGGAGGCTGAGACAGAAGGATGGCGGTTCGAGGACAGCCTCAGCTACTTAGGGAGACCCTCTGCAACTCAGTGAGACCCTGTTTCAAAATAAAGACTAAAAGAATAGGGCTGGGGGTGTAGCTTGGAGGTAGAATGCCCCTGGGTTCCAGCCCCAGTACCGCAAACACATACACACACACACACACACACACACACACACACACACACACACTCAAACTCAAAATGAGTTTAGGGGGTTATTTAACTCAGCTCACAGCAATCACCTTACTTTATTACAGGTAATGGCATGGAGAAAGGTCAAAATTCTTTTTTTTTTTTTTTTTTGCAGTACTGAGGATGGAACCCAGGGGCATTGTACCTCCAAGCTACATGCCAGCTCTATTTTTTATTCTTTATTTGGAAACAGGTCTCGCTAAGTTGTGAAGGGCCTCCCTAAGTAGCTGAGGCTGGCTGTGAACTGCAATCCTCCTGTCTCAGCCTCCCAAGTACTGGAACTACAAATGTGTACCACCGCATCCCAGCTCAAAATTCTTAACTCTAAATATAACCCCAATACTCATTAAGTAATGTTAATGTTTTAAGCCTTTTCAGTTTAAAGCTGAATAGATGTATGCATAAAAAGAAAAATGTAGATTCTGAGAGACTGAAAGTTACCACATGTAAATGAAAAAGAGTTTCCAATATAACCTTGACAGGTGCACTGTTTCATATTTTGAATTTAAAAGAAAAAATGTATTAAGCTGGTTTAATTCAGATCATCTATGGTTTCAATTTTAGAGAAACCACTTAAGAGTCTGGCATAATGGGAAGAGAATTCAGGAGTCAGGACGCCTGAATTCTGGCCTTGCCTCTCACTCTGCCTGTGACTTGAAACCAGTGGCCACAGCCTGGAGTCTGCATCAGAATCCCCTGGAGGTCTTGCAGAGAGTGACTGCTTCAGTGCTGCACCCAGAGTGTCCTATTCAACAGGAGCAGAGTGGATCCTGAGAATTTATTCTCCTCTCCTTCCTTGGATTGAAGTGAGGACCATCCTATCACCAAACTATACCCCTAGACCCCTCTTTTTAAGTTTTGAGACAGGGTCCCATCAAGTTGTCCAAACTGGCTTCAAACTCGAGATCCTCCCGTCTCAGCTTCCCAAGTACTGGGATTGCAGGCACGCATCACCATCCACAAGAATTTACATTTTTTTTTCAGAACCGGGAATTGAACTCAGGGGTATTCTACCTCTAATCTACACCCCCAGCCCTATCTTATTTTTATTTTGAAACAGATCTCACTAAGTTGTGGAGGGCCTCAGTAAGTTGCTGAGCCTGGCCATGAACCTGCAATCCTCTGTCTCAGCCTCCCAAGTACTGGGATTACAAGCGTGCACCACCACATCTGGCTAAGAATTTATATTTCTAACAAGTTCCCACGTGATGCTCTTGCTGCTGATTAGGTATCACATTTTGAGAACTACTGCCTTAGGTAAATAATTAGCCTTTTAAAGTCAAATTTCCTTATTTATATGGTACGACCTTGCTAGAAAATTTCCAGGTTCTCGTACAATACTAGCATTCTATGAGCCAACATATTCTCATTTAAGATTTTTCCTAGTATATGAGATAGAACGTGTGCGTGCGTGTGTGTGTGTGTGTGTGTGTGTGTGTGTGTGTGTGTGTATGACTGAGTATTGAACCCAAGGGTGCTCAATCACTGAACAATATTCCCAGAACTTTTTTTTTTTTTTTGAGACAGTGTCTTGCTAAGTTGCTAAAACTGGTCTCAAACTGACAAACTTCCTGTCTCAGCCTCCCAAGTACTGGGATTACAGGCATATGCTACCATGCCTGGCAAAACACAAGCCTTTAAAAAACATAGATCACAGAGCCGGGTGTGGTGGCACGCTTGTAATCCCTGCGCTTGGGAGGTGGAGACAGGAGGATCGGGCAGGTTCGAAGCCAGCTACACAGGCTTAAGAGACCCTGTTTCCAAATAAAAAAAGCCTAAAATAGGTCTGGGAGTATAGCCCGGAGGTAGAAGGGCTTCCAAGAACCCCAGTACCACCACCAAAAAAAAAAAAAAACCCAAAAAAACCCAAAACAGATTACTTTATAAAACTAATTTATGTAAGTTAATATTAGTACTCCTTCTGTTTCATGACATCTAAGGAAATGATGACCAGATCACTAAAAGGCCAACCAATTTACCAGTATAACTATAATTATAATACCATAATTAGTGATAACTGAAATAATTTATGACTCTACTTAATTAAATCCCGAGGCTGAGATTTTATCCAGATCTTGTAGCATTTTTCACCATATAATTTAATTTTTATATTAAATTGCTTTATAAATACCTACAAATGTTATAAGTAAAAAAAAAATAAAACAAAGTTCTGGGGAGTCTTTTTTATTCTTGGGAGCAGTCAATTCTTATTTTATGTTTTTATTGCTTCTTAGGTTTATACTTTCTAATATAAAATTTTTGATGAAAGAGAAAATAGGAAAATAATAAAGTGAAATTACTTTTTTAAAAAAGCAGTCCTTTCCAGGCATCGTGGCACGTGCCTGTAATCTCAGTACTTGGAAAGCTGAGACGAGGATCGCAGGTTCGAGAACAGCCTCAGCAACATAGAGAGACTCTAAGCAACTTTACAGGACCTTGATTCAAAACAATAAGCCGGGCGTGGTGGCGCACGCTTGTCATCCCCGCGCTTGGGAGGCGGAGACAGGAGGATCGCGCAGGTTCGAAGCCAGCCTCAGCTACTTAGTGAGGCTTTCAGCAACTTAGTGAGACCCTGTTTCCAAATGAAATATAAATAGGTCTGAAAGGATAGCCGGGAGGTAGAAAACCCCTGGGTTCCACTCCTTGTACCACAAAAAAAAAAAAAAAAAAAAAAAAAAAAAAATTTGCTGGGCATGGTGGCTGGCGCACGCTTGTAATCCCCGCGCTTGGGAGGCGGAGACAGGAGGATCGCGCAGGTTCGAAGCCAGCTGCGCTGCCGTAAGAGACCCTGTTTCCAAAATAAATAAATAAATAAATAAATAAATAAATAAATAAATAAATAAATAAAGGGCTGGAGGTGTCAGAAGTGGAATGCCCCTGGGTTCGACCCCCAGTACCACACAAGAGTCCAAACCAAAGCAGTCCTTACCATTTTCTATGAAGCATGGTAAACCGTGCAGCTGCATGAGACGTCCATGCAAATGACTGGCATTCTCCTGAACAGGAAACTGGAGGGGCACTCTTAGTTCCAAACACTCACTCCCTACTTTGAATTTATATACAAATTCCCTTTCTTTGTTGTAGAATCTTTCTCTGCTTTTCTTCATATTTTTTGAGTTGATTTCTGTAGAAGAACCCAACAAAAATTAGTATGGCATAAAACTGCGATGCTTCGTCATCGCTGCACCACCTCTGAAAAAACACTCCACCGCCCAAGAGACTTCATCTGTGTGGCTCTGAGCCAACTCTTCCAGGTTTCTCCAAGTCTTTATCCCTGTACGTTTTTCATCATGATTAAAATACAGTGCTTCTTTTTTAAAAATATAAGCGCTGTTTCTTTTAAACTTCACTTAGGGAAAATGTTATGCTCAAAAAATATTTTGTCATCGGGCAGGGTTCTCAATATTAGGGAAGGAACAGGAAAGATGAGCAGGGAAGCGTCTCAGGAAGAGATACGCAGGTGGGCAGATACAGAGCTTACAAAACAATTAGTGAAAACAAAACAAAACAAAAAATCAAGGACCAAGTAGTGATTCTGGAGATCTTACAGGTTGTAGTCAGGAGAGCTGATAGGAAAAGGGTAAGAAAGTGTCAGAAAGATCTCCATGTGGGAAGAAGATATGTAGAAAATAGCAAGTACAGGATGTCCACCAGTACTTTTGTTCGGCAAACTGAACAAAATTCAGAAGGAAGAAACTCTAGTTAAAGGGAGTTAAGCATCATCATCAGTTAAAAATTGACTGATAAACTGGGCATGGTAGTGCACGCGTGTAATCCCAGTACTTGGGAGGCTGAAACAGGAGGATCACAGGTTCGAGGACAGCCTCAGCAAGTAGTGAGACTCTCATCAACCTAGTGAGACCTTGGTTCAAAATGAAAATAAAATAGGGCCGGGCGTGGTGGCGCACGCTTGTTATCCCAGCATTCGGGAGGCTGAGACCAAAGGATCACAGTTCACAGACAGCCTGAGCTACTTAGTGAGGCTCTCCGCAACTTAGTGAGACCCTGCTTTAAAATAAAGAATAAAAAATACGGCAGGGGGTGAAGCTCGGAGGTCAAATGACCCTGGGTCCCATCTCCAGACCTGTAAATAAATAAAAAGGGAGAAGGAGCTGGGCATGGTAGTGCACACTTGTAATCCCAGTACTTGGGAGGCTGAAACAGGAGGATCTGGGTTCACAGTCAGCCTCAGCTACTTAGTGAGGCTCTCCACAACTTAGTGAGACACCATTTCAAAATAAAGAATAAAAAATAGGGCAGGGGGTATATCTTGGAGGTCGAATGCCTCTGGGTTCCATTCCCAGACCCGCAATAAAATAAAATAAAATAAAATAAAATAGGGCCAGGGGTGTAGCTTGCAGGCACACTCTCAAGGTTCAAAACTCAGTGCCACAAAATTATTTATTTATTAGCCCTCAACTTCACTCCCAGTCACTAGCTTTCCTTAGTTAAATCAGTTCTCACACCATTGTCTACACTGAAGTCATAGTAATCTGCCTTTAAAAAGGGAATCTGCTCATCTATTCATGTTGGTCGTGTGTTTAAAATCTTTCCGTGACAGTCCATTTCCCTCAGGATAATATTCAAACGCCTTAGCCCAGTTTACAACTCCTGACTCATTCTCTGAGTTGTACCTATACTCCTCCTCATGAACACACAACATTAGAAATTTTAGTGTCCAGCCATACTGAACTTCTGTCAGTACCAAACTTCTCTTTCTACTCTAAAGCTTTCCACATGCCTTCTCCTTCCCTGGGGCACTCCTACTGGCCTTAGAAGTTTTGGATCAGCATCTCATTACTCATTCTTCAGGTCTCAGCTTAGATAGCCTCCAGGAGGCATGTGTCAACTCCTTAAAAGTATACCGCGTCCTTAACACGGGTTCTCATGTTACTAGTTTGTATTCCTATGAATCGTGGTGCAATCATGCTCTATTTCCTACTCTTACTAGTTTACTTTAAGTGGGAGGAATTCTGTCTTATTATATTCCACGTGCCAAACAGGATGCTGGGAACAGAATGACAAGAGCTAATAAGTAGCTGTTGAATTGCCCGGTGCTTTTATTTTATGATGGCCACCGGCAAAAGAAAAAAAGACAACAACTCCTCATACTGTGCTTTCTTTCTTTCTTTCTTTCTTTCTTTCTTTCTTTCTTTCTTTCTTTATTAATTAATTTATTTATTTTTGCAGTACTGGGGGTGAAACCCAGGGGTATTCTACCTCCAAGCTACACCTCCAGCCCTATTTTTTATTTTTTTATTTTTTATTTTTTTGGTGGTACTGGGGATGGAACCCAGAGGCCCTCTACCTCTGGGCTACACTCCCAGACCTATTTTATATTTTATTTGGAGACAGGTCTCTTAAGCCAGCTGAGGCTGGCTTCGAACCTGCATGATCCTCCTGTCTCAGCCTCCCAAGCGCAGGGATTACAAGCATGCGCCATCATGCCTGGCTTAGCCCTATTTTTTAAATCTTTATTTTGAAACAGGGTCTCACTGAGTTGCAAAGGGCCTCATTAAGTAGCTGAGGCTGGCTGCGAATCCAGATCCTCCTGTCTCAGCCTCCCAGATGCTGGGATTACAAGTATGCACCACCACACTCAGCTTATATTGTGCTTTAAAAAGAGGTCACCTGACTGAATGCAGAAGAATGATTACCAGGGACTAGAAAGTTAGTAGGGAGTGGGGGGCAGAAAGGGGGCTGAATATGATCAACTTCTGCTGTATGTACACATGGGAATATCGTAGTAAATCCCATTCATGTACACAATTGATATGTATTAATAAAAAAGAGGTCACCTGAAATATTAAAATAACTCATAGAATTTTTTTGGAGGGAGGCTGATGACTTGAATTATTCTCAACATGTTTGTAGGCTGTGTGCAAAAATTCGAGTCTATTTCATCCTAATGCAAAGATGCTTATGTATTACTTACGGAACTAGATGAGTAGGTAAATAAATGAAAATGTGTATAACAGTGTTAGGAAACTGGCAGTAACTACGCAAACTACAGAAAGGTCTGTTCTATAATGCAACAAGTCTGTTCCTAAGTATATATCCAAACACACACACACACGTAACTACCAAAACTACAAAAGGTATGTTCTACGATATCTCTCTCTCTCTCTCTCTCTCTCTCTCTCTCTCTCTCTCTCTTACTAAAAAACACCCAGAAGACATCCTCTCTGGCCTGGAAAATATTAAGTTGCTGAACCCTAACTGATTTCCTTGCTACTACTGGACCACCTCACTCTTCCACACTTTAGGCTCTCTTATCTTAAAACTCCCCACTACTGCTTTCCAAAACTTTTTAGGATGGCATATAAATCCCTACATGTTTACATCTCCAGCTTTATCTCTACTGTGAGTATCCCGAGGTCGAGGGCTATCTCTTATGTAACGTTGACCCTTCTATGCCGCATACAGACCTTAGAAAAATACTTTCTGAAAGAAAGTGGCGTAGTGATAAGAGAATCACCTTATACCCTGTCGCTCAAATGGTTCAAATTCAGGCTCTGCCATTTACTTGCTGCCTGAACAACTGTCACATAAAATGATCAACAAACGAAAGCCAGCAATGTATCAGTACAAAAATCATAGGCTGCTGAGTACACAGGAGAAAACCAAGAGGTAGTAAAGAAATACTGTAGCAAGGAATTGAAAATTGCATAAATATGAGGTTATAAGTTCTAATCTAGTTGGGATCCAGTACTTTCAAAAAACACAACCATCAACTCTGATTTCAATCGGTTCAACATTTAGATTTGTATTTCCATAAATCAATACTTTAGTTCCATTTACCTCCACTATTATTTTATTTTTAAGCCACGGTCTATTCTGAACCCAAGCCTCCGTTTTAGTAGCTTGTGAAATCAAAGAAGGTTCCCTGCACGAAAATGGAATGGGAGAAGGGCTGGACCGAACTCAGCCAGTGCAGCAGAGGCGCCGCGGCTCACAGGAGCGAGGGAAAGGAGGACTATTGGGGAGAGAAGCTCCAGCCAAATGATGGGGCCAGCCCTTCGCTAGGGGCGGAAGGGGGGCTCCATCTGAACCGACATCCCCTCTCTAGTTCAGAGCTCACCTTGCCTGTTTGCAAACCGGTCCGCCCAGGGAGCTGTCAAGCAGCGGGGCACAGGGAGCGTCAGCTGACTTACTGACTTGTTTTACAGCCAGCAGATCCGTCACGGCAGATTCGCTCACACTTTGTTCCCCTTTCTTGGCACTTTTTAAAAAATTCTTCGGAACAAGTGACCTTTTGTTACAGTATATCTCAATTTGATCATTTGAAAGGTTCAAGCGTTGTATTTCTGCCGTTATCGTGTATTTCAGAGACGAAGATAACGTCGCTTTCGTGACGAAAGTGCAGCTGCAGAGCACAGGATGGATTCCGGCCGACCGGATGCGGAAGAGTGTGCCTTGGGAGGGCGTGGGCAAGCGCGTTCTTCTCAGGGCGCATGCGCCTACTCTGGCTCGTGATTGGAGGACGGAAGGCGGAGGGGCGGAGTGCGGTTTTGAGCGGGAATTGAAACTGCCACTGCTGCCGGCAAGAACGTGAGATCCGCAGGTTTCCAGCCTCTAAGAGAGGGAACATGGTGCGGCCTATTAGGTGAGGAGTTCGTGAGACTCGGCGGGAGCGGGGGAAAGAGCAGGTGGTCACTGTGAGCAGTTTGCACACGGGATGGAAAGGAAAGGGCCGGTAAGGTGGGGCAGCGGTGGTGGGGGCGGGTGGACGGTCGCCCGGAAAGTCACCAGCCTCCGCTGAGAGCCACTCGTTGCTCGGAGGTATTCTGGCGTCTTAGTTTTTACCTGTTCCACGCCTCCCTTTGCGCTACTGCCCGTTTTAAGTCAGACCTCGTTAGTGCTGACGCCTCGACAGTGGTTTACATTTTCAGCGGGCTCCTGCGTATTTATTTGTTCGCTGCTGCTCCTTTGATAGAGAAAGAGTAGCTCTGTTTCATGGATTTAAGACTCCGAGGCATGCAGGCTAATATACCCGAGTTACAGCTAGGTAGCAGGACAGTGCTCAAGCCTAGGTCGTTTGCCCCCCCTCCCCATCCTGTTTTCCATTATCCCATTGGCAACTATTCGTCTACTTAAGCACAGTTGACTACCGTAGAAGGCTAGGGCAACTCATTTAGTAAAGTTGTTGAATATATTTACTTCTGTACGAGGTGCTGGAAGTTACATTCTCATAAAAGGCGAGGTTAAGGGGCTGAAAATAAACAATCCTGTGTAATACAATAAAAGGAGGGAAACCTTGCTTTAAATGGGGTAGATAGGATGGGTCCCTGTGAGGAGATAATATAAGCCCTGAAGGACGAATGATGCGCTAAGGAGTTAGCCTTGCAGATCTGGGTTAAGCCGGGTAGAGGGAGTAAGAGCCGAGGCCCTGAGCTTGACCATATTTGAGGGGTGGACTGAAGCTGTAGCCCTAGCCAGCAATGGGGAGAATTGCTGGGAATTAGGTTAGGTAGACTACTTAGGAGTTTGGATTAGACCCAGTAGTCACACACGCCTTCTAGGGAAAACAAAAAAAACCCTGCCTCCTCTGCCTAAACTACTTCATGGACCCAGTCACCATATGCTGTGGACACAGCTTTTGCCTGTCTTGTCTCTACCTCTCCTGGGAAGAAGCAAACTTCTTTCTCTTGCCCTGTGTACAGGGAACTGTCACAGCAGAGAGACTTCAAAACTGGTATTTGTGTGAAGAAGATGGCTGCCTTTACCAGACAATTCAGTCTCAGACAATTCCTGAGCTCTGAGGAACACGTGTGTAACCCACAAGGAGCCAAAGAAGACCTGTGGAAAGGACAAGGGTCTTCTTTTACACCTTCCCAGCTCACTGGAGCTCACAGACACTGTCCCCTTGAAGAGGCTGCTGAGGAGTACTGGTGGGATGTGTGTCCTCAGAAAAAGCTGATCATACAGCCAAGCACAGAAAGAGAAGGGACATGTGTTTCCTCTAATATGCCCAAACTAGGGAGCAGTGGGGATACCAGAGGGACTCCAGGTAATGGAAGGGAAATCTCAGCAAAGTTTGAGTGGAAGGATAGGAGAGGAAGAAGGCTGAACTTGACTAATGAGGGGTTACATCCGAATATGTGTAAAAGTATCAATACAGCATGGTTACCCTGGACACTTATTGTTGGGAGGGGGAAAGGGAAAACGGGGTGGGGGGAGAGGGCACCACGTACAGTTTAAATGTATACCATTTATTTTCAATTTAAAAAAAAAGAAAAAGTTGATCAAAGAACCGGAAGACCCAGGAAAATGAGCATCCATGGGTAGAAGAGAAATCGCCATGTACCTGCCTGCACCAAACACCAGTGGGATGCCACTGCCAGGGATACACACAATTGTGATCGACGCTGCAGACCTGAGTAATAGCCAGCATGCTAATTAGTGTCTTATGCTTAGCAAATTACCAACCCACTCCTAAATAAAGATCAGGCTTGGGATTTCAGTGAAAACTTAATGTTTCTTTCTAAGATTTGGAGGATCATCTGTTCTTTACAATCCAAACTAGCTATCCTGGCAAATTCCTCTCTCCTTAGGGCAAAGAAACAAATAAATAGAATAACTTATCTTTCCCAGGTATATCATTTCTGGAATTATAAAGACAAAGAGTTTAATGTTATGATCCTGGCCATTGATGGAAAGGAGAATATGGTTTAAAAGGCAGACACATTAGATATCCAGATATAGTCTCTTCTAGTTTATAAATCTCTTTATTGTAATTGTGAACTTCCTATTAGAATAAAAGCATTCATACTTTGCTCTGAAAAAAAAAAAGGAAAAGGAAAAGCTGATCAGGACTGCAGACCTGACGTTGCATCTAGTTCTTTACATGGAAGAACATTTGGAGAGACTACAGCAGGAAGGTTTAAAACAGACAGCAGCCGGGCGTGGCGGCGCACGCTTGTAATCCCCGCACTTGGGAGGCTGAGACAGGAGGATCGCATAGGTTTGAAGCCAGCCTCAGTTACTAAGTGAGGCTCTCAACAACTTAGTGAGACCCTGTTTCCAAGTAAAGTATAAAATAAGTCTGGGAGGCCGGGCGTGGTGGCGCACGCTTGTAATCCCCGCGCTTGGGAGGCAGAGACAGGAGGATCGCGCAGGTTCGAAGCCAGCTGCGTGCGCTGGCTTAGGAGACCCTGTTTCCAAATAAAAATGTAAAAATAGGTCTGGGAGTGTAGCCCGGAGGTAGAAGGGCTTCCAGGAACCCCAGTACCACCAAATAAATAAATAAATAAATAAATAAATAAATAAGTCTGGGAGTATAGTACGGAGGTAGAAAGCCCCTGGGTTCCACCCCCCAGTGCCATAAAAAAAAAAAAATACAGCAACTCAAGGGAATTGAAACCAACATGGTTCAAAATGAGAAGTGCCTAAAAGATATGTATGAGGAACGGATGGCAATATGCCACAAAATAGGAAAAGGGCTGCAAGATTTGGGAGACCTACTGACCAGGAGTGAGTTGGTGCCAGGGCAGATGCCCCCGCTGGGCACAAACCAGTGCTGAAAGCAGGATCCATCACAGGACTGGTAGACAGGCCCCACTAATTCCAAATGAAATTTTCCTTCAGTAGTGAAATAAGCAGTCATAATATCAGGCTCTTTGATGTGAGAAGGTTGGTACTTAGACATGGCTGTCACGATGCATCTTGAATTCTGACAGGTCCAAATATTTTGCTGCATGGGGACCCTAGGACCCTAGCTCTGGGCAACATTACTGAGAGATGGATATGGACAACTCTTGGGAATGGGCTGTAGGAGTCTGTAAGGATTCCTGGATAAGCAGTATTGGCACAAGGCTTGACTCTGAGAAAATATTTCTTGTATGTGTAAGCATGGATGCCGTTACAGTCTCTTGGCCCCCTCCCCAGGGATTTGTCAATATATAGTGAAATCTCTGGGACAGGTTGGTGTGTTTGTTGATTCTGAAAAGTGGAGTTGTGAGTTTTTTAACTATTGCTAAGAGTTCTCTTATTTGGAGGTACCTTGCTGGCTTCTTGGATTCCTCTGTCCTTTCTTTTACACTGGCCACAATGACCAGGGGTGAGTCAGGAGCCTGACTATACGCCTGAGAACTCTCTATCTAGGGAATCCGGGGTTGTAGGAAATCAATAACACTGTATTATCTTTACTTTTTCCTGTTTTTTTTTTTGTAACTGGATTTAATTAGTAAAAGATAACGTAAAACGCAAGAAAGAATGCATACATAAGACAAAGCACCATATGCAAAAGTAATTTATAAATGCCCAATCCCAACCAAACAGTATGTAAACCGTAATTGTTAGTTATATGGTTTATCCTTTATGAGCTAACTAAATTAATTTATTTTTTTATATCAGGTATAATATGAACCATTTCCCTGATGTAAAATGTAAATTATATTTTATATTGAAATATTTTTAAAGGAATCCAAACCATTCAAAATTTCTCTAAAGAATGAAGGCAGAAAATGATATTTGTGTTAATGAATTATTTCTTTCTGTCTTGGTCATAGAAATAAGAAACCTGTCAATTACTCACAACTTGACTCTGATAGTGATGGTAAGTAGAGCTTCTTAATTTTGTTTTTAAAAAATTGGGGAATTTATTTCCTCAGATGTATATGGCGTATGTAATTTAAATGTTGAGCGTTTTCTTCAGGTGCATATGAAAGATAACTGGAAAAATAAGACTGAAGAAAGGTTAGATTTAAGCTCTGCCCTTTTGATTATATGTTTACATGTCTTAGCTAAGAGAACTTTGTGGTGATACACACTTGTCATCCCAACATTTGGGAGGCTGAGATAGGAGGATCATGGTTCGCAGAAGGTCTCAGCTACTTAGAAAGGCACTCTACAACTCAGTAAGACCCGGTTTCAAAATAAAGAATTAAAAAATAGGGCTGGGGGTATAGCTCAGAGGTAGAATGCTCCTGGCTTTCATCCCCAGTACCACAAAAGAGAGAGAGAGAATGAGAGAGAGAGAATGAACTTTGATCCAAAAGTTTGAGAAACATTACGATTACATTATACTTTGTGTGTGTGTGTGTGTGTGCGCGCGCGCGCTGGGGATGGAACCCAGGGACATTCTACCTCTGAGCTATACTCTCAGCCCTATTTTTAATTCTTTATTTGGAAACAAGGTCTCACTAAGTTGAGACTGGCTGCAAACCTGTGATCCTCTTGTCTCAGCCTCCCATGTACTGGGATTACAAGTGTGTGCCAGCTGTGCATTATACTTTGAAGTAAGTTTCTTTTCTTTTTTCTACTTCACTTTTCTTATTCTTGGTGTTCGAAATCGAACTCAGCACCCTGCACATGGTAAGCAAATATTCTGCCACTGAGTTATAACCTCAGCCCAGAAATAGATTTTGTATTTCTTTCCAAGATCACTGAGTTTTCTGAAAGTCAAGCATTTTATTTTTTTGTGGTACTGAGGTGAAACCCAGGGGCTTTCTACCACTGGGCTATACTCCCAGACCTATTTTATACTTTATTTGGAAACAGGGTCTCACTAAGTTGCTGAGATCCTCACTAAGTAGCTGAGGCTGGCTTCGAACCTGTACGATCCTGTCTGAGCCTCCCAAGGGCTGGGATTACAAGTGTGTGCCACCACACCCAGATTAATTCAAACGTTTTAGTATACCTGGACTTGAAGAAATCTGTTCTGCTTTGGGCACATCCTTAAGTGTGTCTACAACTTGAGAAAAAATGGTATGAGCTATGGCTTTTAGCTTTTTATTAATGTCATCAGTATGCCAGCAGATAGTTATAAATTGCCTGTGGGTTCTGCATATTGGTTGGGGTGGGAGGTACTTTCTGTATGGTATCATTCCTCTGTGGGGAAGCATTGAATAAACAAGATATATTAACAAATGCTAAAGTATAAACATAAATACCTTTGAGCCGGGCGTGGTGGCCCACGCTTGTAATCCCCGCGCTTGGGAGGCAGAGACAGGAGGATCGCTTGGGAGGCAGAGACAGGAGGATCGCGCAGGTTTGAAGCCAGCCGCGCGGGCTGGCTTAGGAGACCCTGTTTCCAAATAAAAATGTAAAAATAGGTCTGGGAGTGTAGCCCGGAGGTAGATGGGTTTCCAGGAACCCCAGTACCAAAAATAAATAAATAAATAAATAAATAAATAAATAAATAAATAAATACCTTTGAGCTTTGAGCTATACTATACCCCAGCTAACCCAGCCCTATTGCATTTTCTTTTTTTAATTTGAAACAGAGTCTTGATAAGTTAGGACACACTGGCCTCAAACCTGTAATCCTTCTGTCTAAGCCTCCCAAGTAGTAGGACTACAGTTGTGTGCTGCCACACACAGCTCAGCAGTGTTATACTGAGTGTCAAGAAAACAACTACAACAGTTATGAGAATTAATAGGATAGAAAAACCTATAAAAAAAAAAAAGAATTGGACTGGGAAGAATATTTCTTTTCCAGAAATTAAGAACTAACTCTGGTAGGGTCACAGGAAGGTCATTATGGCAGTTGGGGGCAGGGGGTGGGGAAGAAACCAACTACTCTCCTCAAAGAGGAATTCTTCTTTTCCTCCTCTGAGGCTTTTTACTTTCCTTAGCTTGATTAACATACTAGGAGTAGGTATTGTGCCTTTAGAAAGATCTTTGGCTACGTTGTGAATTTATTAAAAATTATTTCCTTATCCCAGCCACTTGGGACCCTGAGGCTGAAGGATCACAAATTTGAGGCCAGCCTGAGCAACATAAGGAGACCTGTCTCAAAATAAAGTAAAATAAAATAAAATAAAATGAGTTGAGGAAGTAGCAGAGTGCTTGCCTATATGTGTGTGAGGTCTAGATTCAATCCCTAGTACTGCCCCCCAAAAAGCAAACATTCATTTTCTTATAGTTTTCAATGTAGTAAAATTCTGTAATTCTTCTAATGGTTTTACAGGCTTTTAATTAATAATTTCTTCACTTGACATTTTGTGCAGTTTTTCTTGTGTTGTTTTGTTTTAGTGAATTGATTTTCAGTTGGTACTTTGAAAAATAAAGGCCACAAGCTGGGCGTGGTGGCGCACGCTTGTAATCCCAGCATTCAGGAGACTGAGACAGGAGGATTGTGGTTTGTGCACAGCCTCAGCTACTTAGTGAGGCCCTCTGCAACTCAGTGAGACCCTGTTTCAAAAATAAAGAATAAAAATAGGGCTAGGGGTATAGCTTGGAGGTAGAATGCCCTTGGGTTCCATCCCAAGTACCGCAAAAAAAAAGAAAGAAAGAAAGAAAGAAAGAAAGAAAGAAAGAAAGAAAGAAAGAAAGAAAGAAAGGCAAAGCCACAAAAATAAAGAGGCGTTGAATGAAAATAAAGACCAACAATGCCAATAATGGTTTTTAAATGGAAATGAAACAATTTGCTAACCTATAAAACTTGAGCACCCTGTAATGAATTTCAACTACCAAGAAAATACTTTATATTGAAATGTTATCTTTATGTTATCAAAAGTTTGGTATCAGACAAATGAAACTGTTATGTGAGATTATCATTTTTAATTTTGGATAAATTGCTATAATACTAGATGTCAACCACTAAGCCAAGCAAGCATGGGAAGGAGGGGTGGGGAGAGAATGGGGTGGGGATCGGGTGGGGGTTGACTGGCGATGTGTGCATGTATGTCTACAAAAGTTTTCTTTGTATCCCACTATGATGTATGAATACAGTGCACCAATAAAAAATTTTAAAAAATACTTTCATTTATTTTTAATTCCACATAAATAGATGACTTTGTTTCTGCAACTGCACCTTTAAATAAGAAATCCAGAACAACACCAAAGGAGTTAAAACAAGACAAAGCAAAACCTAGCTCGAAGAATCCCCAGAAAGAAGACATTGTGCTACAAGAGAAAACTCCTAAAAAAAGGTGAGAGGTAAGACAAAGTAAATATATGACATTAGATATGTTCATTTAAAAGACACACAATATCAAATTCTCAGTTTAAATTAGAATCTGAGCAGAATAATAGATCTTATTTAGTGCACATTGGGGGATGGGAACATATCTTTCTGAATTAAAAATGAAATTCATAGCCTGGCGTGGTGGCACATGCTTTTAATCTCCGCGACTTGGGAGGCGGAGACAGGAGGTTGCGCAGGTTCGAAGCCAGCCAGGTTGCGCAGGTTCGAAGCCAGCTGTGCTGGCTTAAGAGATCCTGTTTCCAAAAAAAAAGAAAAACAAAGTATACAAATAGGTCTGGGAGTGTAGCCTGGAAGTAAAAGGGTTTCCAGGAACCCCAGTACCACCAAAAAAAAAAAAAAAAAAAAGAAATTCATAAATGGAATAGCAAATATCTGTTTAAATATTAAGACAACAGTAACTACCACCCTGTACCTGTCTCTGCAGTCCTCAAATCTTACAAAATTACTTTGTTAAAAATACTTGTAAGCTGGGGGTGGTGGTGCACCTTTGTAATCCCAGCATGTAGGAGGCTGAGACAGGAGGGTTGTGGTTTGCGGACAGCCTCAACTGCTCAGTGAGGCCCTTTGCAACTCAGTGAGACCTGGTTTCAAATAAAGAATTAAAAAAAAAAAAAAAATCAGGCTGGGATTGTAGCTCGAAGGTAGAATGCCAATGTCCCTGGATTCCATCCCCAATAGATAGATGATAGATAGATAGAGATAGATAGATAAGATAGGTAGAGAGATTGAGAGACAGAGAGAGATAGGGCTGGGGTGTAGCTTGGAGGTAGAATGCCTCTGGCTTCCATCCTCAGTACCACAAAAAAAATAAAATAAAATAAAGACAGCTTTAAAATTTTTTAAACCACATATTTTTCTGCAGATAAAAGACATTTTCTTCTTGTGGTTTGTTCAGCAGTGAGAATATCTATGTTTCTATAAACCCTGGAATTCCCTTAGTTGGTACAAGAGGGAGGAGAGAGTGAGGGAGGAGAGTCCTCCAGACTTGTAATATGGAGAAGAGGTCAGATAAGGAGTAGCATGTGCAGTATGTAACATTTTATTGCTACATGTTTCTTTATGAAAAGCCAATTAGCACAGAAAAATTTACCCCATGTCATGTTTTTTTTTAGCTAAACTGTTTTTAGTTTGTGAGATTTTTGTATGACATTGTAAGATTAGTGAAAAAACAACACACTGGTGGAAGAAAATATTTGCAAATCATATAACTTAAGAGGCTTGGATCCAAAGCATATAAAGAGCTTAAACTCAACAGTAAAAGGGCTAATAATCCAACTAAAATGGGTAAAAGATTTGAATAAGCATTTCTCTAAGGAAGATAGAAATAATGAATACGCACCTAGAAAGATCTACAGCATCATTTGTTGTCAGGAAAATATAAATCAAAACCACAGTACAGCAATACTCATACCTACTAACTGATTTAATCAAAGACAGTAACAAGTGTTAACAAAGACATGGAGAAGGAGAAATTGGAACCCTCATGTGTTGCTATAAAATGGTACCAAATTGAAAAACAGTTCCTCAAAATGTGAAACTTAGTTATTACATGATCCTTGGTATATCACCAAGGAGCTTGGAAATGCGCTCACATAAAACCTGTATGTGAGTATTCATATAATATTATTCATAATAGCCAAAAATGGAAACAATCTAATATGAATTGATGAGTAAAGAAATTACATCTTTTCAATGGGATACTGTTTTCAGTCATAAAAAGAAATGAACTATTGATAAGTGTAGTAATTTTGAATAAACCTTGAAAATGTTGCTGTGAATGAAAACACCCAGACATTACAGGTTACATATTACATGATTCCATTTATATGAGACGCCAAGAATAGGAAAATCCATGGAAACAGAAAGTAGATTTGTCGCGTCCCTAGGGCTCTGACCAGCAGAGCCTAGGGAAGAAACACACGGACGCCGACTCTGTTGATGAAGCTCCTTCCTCTTTAATGCTCTCTCAACGCCCTCTCAGGTAAAAACAACATCAGTCTTCTATCCCCTCCTCATCACTCCACCAACCCTCCTCCCTTCCCCGCTAGGGCATGCGCATTTTCAACCTTCTCTTGGGCAGGCAGGTGGTAGCACAAGGCGCTGCGTCACTAATCCGTAAGGCGCCTGATAGGGCTCACTGCGCAGGCTCAGGGCACCGCCAGCCTCGTGAGCCTCGTGACTTGGCTGCAAGCCCAGGCGCCATCTTGAGTCCACGCTGGCAACAAGCCTGGGTGCCACCTCCGTCCAGCCGAGTGGGCCCCGACAAGATTAGTGAGCCAGGTATGGTGGTACACACCTGTAATTTTATTACTCTGGCGGCTGAGACAGGAGGATTGCAGATTCAAGGCCAGCCTCAGCCACTTAGTAAAACCCTGTTTCAGAATTTTAAAAACAGGGCTGGTGGTGTAGCTTAGAGGTAAAATGCCCTGGGTTTAATCCTCGGTACAAAAAAAATGTATATATATACATATATATGTATGTATGTATTAGTGATTGTCAGGAGCTGGAGGACAGGAAGGACTACTAACTAATATCAGGTTTCTTTTGGGGGTAATACTTAAAATTAGATGTAATGATAGTTTCACAACATTAAATATACTAAAAACTGCTGAATTGTATACTTTAGAAGGGTGGATTTTGTGGTATCTGAATTATAGTTCAGTAAAGTTATTTAAAAAATAAAAATCCTAGTTTGCACTCCCACCAACATTGTAAAAGAGTTCCTCTTTCCCCACATCCTCTCCAGCATTTGTTGTTATTTCTTTATGCTTGCCACTCTGATTGAGGTTAGATGGAATCTCAGCGTAGTTTTTATTTGCATCTTCCTGATGGCTGATGTAGAACATCTTTTCATGTATCTATTGGCCACTTGTATCTCTTCTTTTGTGAAGTGTCTGTTCAGTTCAGTTGCCCATTTCTTGATTGGGTTCTTTGTTTTGCTGGTGTAAAGTCTTCTGAGCCATTTGTATATTCTGGATAGTAGCCCTCTATCAGACTGGTGGCTGGTAAAGATCTTCGCCCATTCTGTAGGCTTTCTCTTTAGGTTCTTGGTGGTTTCCTTTGATAAGAAGAAACTTTTTAGTTTGATGCCATCCTACTTGTTAATTCTTGCTTTAATTTCCTGCGCTTTGGATGTCTTGTTGAGAAAGTTACTGCCTGTGCCTATATGTTGGAGTGTTGAGCCTATGCCCTTGTGTGGAGATTCCTTAGAAAATTGGGAATAGATCCACCATATGATCCAGCTCTACCACTCCTGGGTATTTTTCCAAAGGGGTTGAAATCAGAGAACTACAAGTAACATATGCATACCCATGTTCATAGCAGCACAATTTGTAATAGCCAAAATATGGAACCAACGTAGGTCTCCATCAACAGATGAATGGATTGCAAACTTATGGGAGATATACACAATGGAATTCTACTCAGCTATAAAGAAGAACAAAATCATGGCATTCTCAAGAAGATGGAAAGACCTGGAGAGCATTATGTTAAGTGAGATCAGCCAAGCACAGAAAGAGAAGGGACATATGTTTTCTCTAATATGCCCAAACTAGGCAGCATTGGGGATACCAGAGGGACTCCAGATAGTGGAGGGGAAACCTCAGCAAAGCTAGAAAGGAAGGAGAGGAGAGGAAGAAGGCTGAGGTTGATTAATGGAGGAGCTACATCTGAATATGTGTAAAAGTAGGAATATAGCATGGTTAACCTGGATACTCATTGTTGGGGGGAGGAGAGGGCACCAAGCACAGTCTAAATGTATATACCATTTTCAGTGTTCCACATAAAAATAAAATTAAAAAATATAAATCATTATATATATGTATGTATATATATATATATATATATATATCCTTCAAGGTACATTATTAGTACTTCTTTCTTCATATAACCTTATGTATCTTTATTTTTCTGCCTTTTATATTGCTTAGCACTTTTGATCAATTTGAATAGAGACTTCCTCTAATCTGCCTTAAATGAGGTAATTATTAGTATGCCTGATTTCCTTATCTCCCTCATTATATAACAGATTCCTTGAGGGTACTTTTAGTATTCCAGCAAGTGCAGTGCCTCTTACACAGTTAAGTGTTTAGTGAAATAATTGGCTAAAGTCTAGATTGGGAAGAATTGGTGTGAAAAAAAATTAGTGTAAGAACTATAATATCTGCTAAAGGGTTATGGGTGAAGTCAAGAAAGATCTCTAGTGGAATCAGTGTTTGAATTCATCTGTCTTAGGTTAAACAAATGTTAAAGAGACATTAATTAAAAGGAAGAGGAAGTGCAGAGGCTTAGGCTTCTGCTTCAGACCTGTCACACTGTAAATTACATGGCATTGCTACATTTCAGGAGTCTTGCCATCAAAGTCAGCTAATGACGATATTGTCTAAAAACATTTTTGTGAGGTTACCAACTCTTACATGACAATATAAGAAAGCCTCGCACTTTGCTCTGTAGGTGAGTGGGTACTGATGAAAGCTGGGTGTTGCCTGTGTCTTTCAGGATGGCCTTGGATGACAAGCTCTTCCAGAGAGGGTTGGAAGTGGCTCTAGCCTTGTCCGTGAAGGAACTTCCAGTGCTCACCAGCGATGTGCAGGAGTCTCAGGATAAAAGTAACTTTAGTTTCTGTGTACATATCATTCGAACCTTACAGTTTTTTAATCATTTCTTTGGATAGCCCTTCACAAGGAAAGAAAAAAATGTGGAGACTTTGCAAGTAGAGCAATTTGTACAGTTGGATTTAGTTAATTATATATTCAGCTATTTTCATACAGACATACATACATCTTTGCTTAAAACCCAAAGCAATCTTAAGGACCTATAGTATGAGCCCAGATGTCCAATTAAATGTGTGTGTGTGTGTGTGTGTGTGTGTGTGTGTGTGTGTGAGAGAGAGAGAGAGAGAGAGAGAGAGACAGACAGACAGACAGACTGACTGACTGACTGACTGACTAGGAGTGAAACTCCAAAGGCATTCTACCTCTGAGCTATATCTCCAGTCTTATTTTATTTTTTATTTTGAAACAGGGTCTCACCTGGTTACTGAGAGTCATGCTAAGTTGCTGAACCTGCCCTTCTCCTGTCTCAGCTTCCCAACTCTTAGGATTACAGGCATGCACCACCACACCCAGCTCCAGTTACATCTTAGAATACAGTGAAGATTAATCTATTGATCAGATGATCTGATCGAGAATCCACCTCCTTTATCTCTGAACCTAAATTAGTTGGATATCACTTAATGATGGTATTCTTATTTACAGAGGTGAGACGTACTGGTCTGGTTAGGCAGTTCAGTAGACCTATGAGAAGGACTTCTAAATGTCTCAGCATTTTTGCTTTGACTTTTTCTGGCAACTGTGCAACAGATGGTAATGGTGACCTTCTGGAGAAACAGAAGTTAATCCTAGAAAAGGCACTTAAATTGCTAAGCTGCCTTTTTCATTAAATTGTTTTGACTTAAATTATTTTATGGCAGGAGCATTATAGCCCGTTGTTTTATTTAGGGGTAGAAGTGAGGTGTTGGCTTTTTAAATCAGTATTGCTTACTATTTAAAAATAAATGAGACAGCTTTGACTAATGAGATTGAGAAATCAAAGAAACTTCAAAAGAGATTTGTCACGTATTCTATCTAAAATTGACAAAATGAAACTCATCTCTTTTAAGACATTTTAAAATGTATAGCAGGAGTTCCTTAGACAGCCACTGAATAATGTATTTTATAGCAGTGGGATTTAAAAGTACCAATTATTATGACTTAAAGGCTTCTTAAAAAGAATGAGATCATTCGAGAGATTTGAGAAAATGAATTGTTAATAAAAGCATGGCTTTGCTTACACAGAAGTAACAGCTAATATTTATTGACTGTTGCCTATGTATTACCATTTCTCCACAGGATTGACATTTAATCTCCCTTATATATCCTATATGACACCTTTTATCCTCATGTTATAGATGAGAAAATTAAGTCTTACAGGATAAGCCTGTTTACATGGTAGAGCTTGAATTTGAATCTAATAAGTTTGTTTGATTTCACAGCCCAAACTCCTAACCACATGCCAACCTCTCCATGTAAAAATCCTTGAGCTAGTTAGGGTTTGGGATCGTTTATCAGTATGTTGATGCTATTACAGTTTAGCACTCGTTTTCCTTTTTGTAGACATTGGTTGATTAAGGTGCCTCAGAATTATTTTTCTTCTTCCTGATATTTAGGCATTGAAAAACATGACCATGGCAATACCAAAGTAATGAATAAATCTCCTCATATCTCTAATTGCAGTGTAGCCAGCGATTATTTAGGTAAGTTTTTGATATAATAATTGGTTTCCTTCACAGTGCTGTTTTTAAACTTTGTTTAAATTCTGCATCTGAAGCTGTAACTAAGGTCTTTAAATGTGTCGGGCTCTTTTTATCTTGGCCTTTGTTTCTTTATGTTTTGTTTTGTCCCTTGTGGCTACAGACCCATTCTCCTTCCTGGTAGAAGGTTATAACTATCCATGGCTTCTAGTTCTGCAGCAGTTGGTTACAGAGGAAAGGGGCTGCATCTTTCCAGGACCACTCTGGGAATTCTTGAGGAAAGACTGTCTTCATTTGGGTCTTGGACCTATCCTTAAAACCAGAGTCTATTGCCAGGGGTCTGATGTACTGTGACTGGCCCAGCTTGGACTATGGAGTCTGTTACTAGGACCTGGGGAGGGATGGACCTGGACATGTGAAATAAACAGACGTCTAAAGCCTGCTCTGCGGTTTTTAAATACTAGCTGCCACAAGAAGTTTTCCATTGGTGTTTATTCTTCTCTTGAAGATTTGGACAAGATTATGGAGGAAGATGATGCTCGTGGCGTTGAAGGGAAAAGAAAAGCAGCATCTAAAGCTGCGGCTCAGCAGAGGAAGATGCTCTTGGAAAGCAGCGACGGCGACAGCGCCAACGACACCGAGCCAGATGTTGCAGCTGGTAAGTCGTGTCCTGCCTCCAAATTCCGCACGTAAGTGCAGGGCCAGGCTCCAAGCCAGGCGCCCTCGAGTTCTACACTGCAGTTGTGCCCTGCTACTGGAAATGCTGTAGGACAAAGGCGTGTAAGAAAAAAAGGGGCTTTTGTTGTGCCGCAAAAGCCACAGATGGCGGTGAGGTGGAAAGACTCACTTTCTAGAACAAAGATGAAGTATGTAATGTAAACTTCTGTTTTAGGCGAAGATGCTGAGGATGATTCTGATTTTGATGACAGTGAAGATGATGAGGAAGACTTCACTGTGAGAAAAAGTAAAGTTATTAAAGAAATTAAAAAGAAAGGCGTGAAGGTAAAATCCCCACTAGAAAAGAAAGAGAAGAAATCTAAATCCAAATGTAATGCTTTGGGTAAGCTTGGTCCAGAACACTTAATTTTATTAAAGAAATGTGATTGGTTTGCTCGCTGCATTTCTGTTTTTTAATCTTTGCCTTCGCTCTCCTTAACATTTTGCTAATCTTTACTTCTCGTTAAAATATGGAAGGGAGCAGGGCAGGGGGTGGGAAAGGGAAGAAAGAAGAGGATAATGCTGAGCCCCACTCCCTGTGCTGGTGTTAGATGTGTATTAAACACCCTAGTACTCACAGCCACTGGCTGCTGCGGACATCATTACCTCCTGTGTCTTATGATGGCAAAATGAGGCTCGAAGAGGTTAAATATTCCCTAGAAGTCTCACATCTGATAAGTGAGGGGCTGGACTTCCAACCTAGGTTTTTCATTTCAGGGGCTAAGCTTTGTCATCTGAACCACATTTTCTCTGGACAGTTATAGGACAGCTTGCATGATTCTAAGCTCTTGCTTTTGTGCTCGACATAGTCTTTGATTTGAGAGACATTTTGCCACATGTTTAGGGCACTTTCTGGTTTTTGATTTTTTTTTCCCCCTCCCAAACAAACCCAATAGGAAACCATTTTTATAAGGAAACTTTTGGAATCTGTTAGGACTTGAACACAGAATACCTGCTTCTGTTAAAGAAGCTAGGATAGTTTTGAGTTTGTAATACATCAGAGATTCTTGTAAAATACAATTTTTATTAACTAAATATTTTATCGATACCAGTTTTTTTGCCTTAGATTATATATGTGTGTGTGTGTGTGTGCGTGTGTGTATACATACAAATGTATTTAATTGTTTTTGAAGCTGAAGTTTTTACTACCCAGACATTGTATTTATTAATAGGAGTTATATTCACCTTAAATAGCATAGTGTTAAGTATTTATTAAGGATTAAATAAAAATTAAGTGCTGATTAAGTAATTTTTCTCTCTATTCTTTTGAATTAGTGAACTTTAAATTACAATATTTTCTTAAATTGAAAAATTCAGCCAGGTGTGGTGACGCACACTTGTAATCCCAGAATTTGAGGCTGAAACCGGAGGATCGCGGTTTGTGGACAGCCTCAGCTACTTAGTGAGGCCCTCTGCAACTTAGTGAGACCCTGTTTCAAAATAAAGAATAAAAAATAGGGTAGGGGTATAGCTCAGAGGTAGAATGCCCCTGGGTTCCATCCCCAGACACACACACTCCAAAAATATTGGCAAATTCATCTCGTTTCCACAAATTACATTTTAACTGTAGAATCTTATAGAGATAAAACTTGTATATTAGTTTCCTAATGCTGTTATGACAAATTACCCTAAATTCCATGGCTTAAAACAACAGATATTAGCATGAATGACGTCAAACAATGTGCATTATTTTAGTTTAAGAGTCAGAAGTCCAAAACGTTGATCCTCCTGGGGCTCACTCTGCCCCTTCCCTCTAGCGGTGCCCGTGTCATTGGCATGCGGCCCTGTTCCATCGCGACTTTCTCACATCATGTCACTCTGACTCTCCCGCTTCTCGCTCTCACTTGTTAGGACCCTGATCATTGCATTAGCCCCTCCAGTAATTCGGGGGAATCTCCCCAGTTCAAGACCCTTAATCACATCTGCACAGTCCCCTTGCGTGTAGGTAACACAGTCACATTCTGGAGGTGAGGGTAGAGACATTAAAAGGGGTATTCTGCATATAAGGTGAAAGAGTCACTAATGCTATTAATAGATCTCATATTTCCTATAGATGTTTGTTTGTGCTTCTTCACCAAAAGACACAAAAAAATGAAAAAGAGACATTTAGCTTCCTAGTTGGGATTTACCATTTCAAGTCTTTTTTATGTACCTTCCAGCAAGTTGCTTCACAAAGGACAATAGTATATAATAAAGTAGATTTATTTGTTAAGTAACAGAATAAGAATGAGGAGAATGGATTGTTTCTAGTTCTAATGATGTGTTGAGAAACCTTTGAGAGTCATATCTAGCACATTATAATTTTTCCTTTTTTTTTTTTTTGGTGGTACTGGGGTTCCTGGAAGCCCTTCTACCTCCGGGCTACACTCCCAGACCTATTTTATATTTTTATTTGGAAACAGGGTCTCCTAAGCCAGCACGCGCGGCTGGCTTTGAACCTGTGCGATCCCCCTGTCTCTGCCTCCCAAGCGCGGGGATTACAAGCGTGCGCCACCACGCCCGGCTATAATTTTTCCTTTGACAGAGAAAAACTTAAAAGCAGTGCTGTCCTATATAGTAGCCACTAGCCACATGAAAGACTATATTACATTTAAGTTAATAAAGTTAAATAAAATTTGAAAGTCAGAAGTCAATCCTCAGTTTTTTGTTTTGTTTTGTTTTGTTTTATGTGTGTGATACTGGGGATTGAGCCCAGGAGCATTCTACCTCTGAGCTATAGCCCAGCCCTATTTTATTTTTTATATTGACTCTCCCAGCCTCCCAAGTACTGGGATTACAAGTGTGCCCCACTGTGCCTTCGTTTCGCCAGCCACATTTCAAGTGCACAGTAACTATGTGACTAGTGACTACTCTACTGGACAACACAAAATGTAGGAAATGTCTATCATTACAGAAAGTTCTACCAAATAGTACCTACCTAGGGAATATGTGTATAGTAAAATCATTGTTTTTCATTTAGATGCTCCATAGGTATTATCTAAAAGTGAGTCTGATTCTATTCCCTTCTCCATCCCTCACCCTCTCCCTGCCCCCATGGTTCTGGTCGTTGTGTGAGTAAGTGGCACCCTCAAGCAGTGCATTCAGGGCAGGAACTAGAGGGTCATGGGCTGTTTCTTCAACTCCATCTCCTCCTGCCTCCTTCCAATTACTGAAAAATATTGAATGTGCTGTTAACGTGCCTCCATTCTCCACCATAGCTCAGGTCCTCAGCACCTCTCCCAGATTACCATGATAGCTGTCTTTCTAAGGGGTCCGTTTTCCCTACAGCACCACCAGAAAGATCTTTTCAAAATGCAAACCCCTCCTGAGAAAGCGACCAGCCAGACTCCTTTACATGGCCTGCAGAACTCTCATAAGTGATTGTTCCCTTGACCGTGGCCCTCACCTTTCCTGTCCCTGACGTTCCTGTTCCGGCCGTCCTGAGCCAGGACTGGCCCTGGAGCTGGCATGTTCTGCTTGGCATGCTCTGCTCCCTTTGCCTGGAAAACTTCCCTGAAGTCCCCGTCACCTGTCTCTCAGCCTTGATTCGGCCAGTGCTTCCTCCTCGCCTCCCTGCAGCTTCTAAACAAGTCGATTCTAAGCTCCCCAGCACACAGCATTAGATGCAGCTCTTCACTTTTCCATCCTTCGTGGCAGAGTCCAGTGGCTTGGGAGCAGGATCCATGGGTTACATAAACGTCCTCTGGAGCCCCAGAGCCTGTTGTCTTGCTGACGCATACTGATGAGACGCTGTTTGCAGCAGTTACAGTGGGCTTTAGAGTCAAGGTGGCTTCTGATCCCGGCCCTGACACCTTCCTAGCTGTCAGACTACAGGCAGATAGCTTCTGTTTCCTTCTCTGACAGTGGAGGTGGTAGTGTGTATCAGAGTCATCTCAAGGGAAGGAAGGTAGTGTGTGTGCAGCTATGTTGCCTGACATGTAAATGCTCATAAAAGATGATGATCCCTAAGCTTTCGGTAAATGTTGGTGAACTTAATAAGAGTTTTTCAAATTTATGATACTGCCTTTTAAATATTTTTAAAGTCAGGAAACTTCATAGTTTTTATATGTACATGCTAGACTTGAACTTTATCTTCCCTAAATACAAACTTTTTTACGTATGTTTTTCAAATAAGTGACTTCAGGAGACTCTGCTGCACCTGCCATCAAATCAGACTCTCATTCCTCGCCCAAGGAGGTTTCGCTCCCTTCAGAAGCCACTAGGAAACCATTGCAAATCCGCAGTCCGTCAGCCGAAGGCAAGAAACCCAAGTGGGTCCCGCCAGGTATGGTATACTTGCAGGCAAGGGCAGGGGCTCAGAAAATTACCAGTGGTGGATTTTTTTCTAGTGACTTTTTTTTCCAGTTATAAATGTTGAATATGAACATTTTACCTTATTACTCCATGTTCTTCGAAACCATTGTTTTTAGTTGCTGAAGTTATTCCTCATTTAACCATTCCCTAATTACTAGGCATTTAAATTGTGCTTTTTGTCTTTTATAAATAAGGTTATAATAAGTACAAATAGCCTTATTTTAGAAATATGTGGGCACAGCCCTGAGTATTTTCTTAGGATAAAACTCTCTGTAGTGGAATTATAGTGTCAAAGGGTATAAACAATTTAGATGCCTAATAAATATATTTCTAGCAACAAATCTTTTGCTCGGGACCACCTGACCTTCACAGTCTCCCTGAAGCCTTGAGACTTTCATGTGGGAATTCCATCATTTAACCAGTTCCTTAGCAAACGCAGTCTCTGGCTCTTACAAACTTGGCTTCTCTGGTTTTCTTTCACTGCACAGCCAAATCTCACTGACCTTTAAGAATTCCTTGGATTTGTACCTTCTTGTTGTCACGAAAACCTAATCCAGACCCAAACTGTTGCTGCTTTCCAGCTAGTCCTGGGCCAACCTCGTCCAGCTACAGGAACCCTACAGGATCCATCAGTGAAATGGATTCACGTTTTTGTCCCTTAAGCACATTAGCTGTCCTTTCTGGGCCGTTCTTTTATCAGTTTTCTATCTGCTGTGTCTTTCTTCATTTGTCTCCCCCCTTTTGAGTCCTTCCACACCTACTTTACTTCTTAGAATGACCTTTGATGATGGGGCCATGCTGATCATCTCCTAGTAACAGCGAAGTGTTAACAGGCAGAGGAAGGCCCCTTTGGAAAGCTGCGTGATTGCTCAGTTTATCTAAATCTTCATTTCATCATTGGGAATATCAGGAACTAATATACTCTTTAAAGTCTTCTCTGGTTTAGAAATTCTAAGATGTTTAATGGGGACTTGTCTCTTTGGAGAAAAGAAGGTGGTAAGTTAGTACAATCATGCCACTACATTATTCAGAGTATCCCTTTGTACTTCTCTTCTGAGAATAATTAGTGATTTCTGCAATGGAAGAAATTGAAGAGAAATGATGACTATAGGAATTAAAAGCATAATCAAAAAGGCAAAATGAGATAATAGAATGATGGATAAAAACGTATCATAAAGCACACAGTACTTACAGTTCAACGTGCAGCAGAGTCGGGCAAGTGATAACGAGTGAACTTGGCCCCGGAGTAGACCTGGGCGAGTGGGGCTGTGTTGGACTTGAGGGCTCCTGTCCCTTTTGAAGGAAGTCCGCTCCATCTGGTGAGTTCCGTGCAGGGCTATAGGTCTGGTGTTGTCAGAGCTGATATTTTCCAGAGAAGCCAGAAGTCCAGATTTTAATGCAAAAATCTCCTTGTTTTGAAATTTGACCTTTTTTTTTTTTTTTTTAGCACCAAGTGCACTAAGCAATACATCTGGGCTAGATTTGGCCCTCGGTTGCCAGTTTGTTATCTATCTCGTACAATATGAAAAGACCATCCAGACCCCAAAAGGGAAAATGAGCTAGGCACATAGATCTACAGTGCCCCAAGAAATGCAACTACAAAATAATCCTATTTGCCATTTTAAACGTTACTTAATAATTGAAAAATAGATTCATTTCAAGGAGTACTTATGAAAGTTGTAGATTTTTCTGTTGCTATAGAAAAATTATTCTTATTTCTATTACTATGGAAAATTTAATTTTTCTATTAGTATAGAAGAATTACAAGCAGTGTTATTTGCTCCCAACTTTTCTATTTCAGCTTTGGAGTTTTGATTCATTACACTGACTTCTGGGAATGTTTGGAAATAAGCCATAGGTTGAGTATTTCTTATCTGAAATGATTTGGACTAGAAGGTTTTAGATTCTGAGGTTTTTTGGAGTTTGGGTTCTCAGGTTATTAATGCTCAGCCTGTACTCTATGTGTGTGTGCTACTGGAGATTGAACCCAGGGGCATGCTTCCTCTGAGCTACACGCCCAGTCCTTTTTAATTTTGAAACAGGATCTCACTACCTTCCTGAGGCTGGCCTCAAACCTGAGATCCTCCTGTCTCAACCTCCCGAGTGCTGAGATTGCAGGCATTTGCCACTGTGCCCAGCTCTGTACTCCGTTCTTTCTGCTCTTTAGTTCTTGGCATTATTTCGATGTAGCTTATTGCTTAATAGACTCTGGAAAGCAAGACAATACTTAACTACTTTTCATTTTTCTGTTGTATAAGTTAGTCTTTGTTACTAGATTCCGACATCGTACCAGAGTCATGCCTTACGTTTTCTTCCAGCGGCATCGGGGAGTAGCAGCCACGGCAGCAGCCCACTGGCCGGAGCGTTGGTTAAGTCCCCAAGTCAGAGTCTCCGCCTTGGCCTGTCCAGATTAGCACGAGTTAAACCTTTGCACCCAAATGCCACCAGTAGCCAAGTGCGGTAGCAAAGAAAGGACTGATTGAGAGGACCACAGTTTTGCAAGTGTGTTTACATTTGATTCATGTCTATAGTTGAGGAGGGCATTGTAATATGGAAGAATCCTTTAACCTGTCATATAAATGATCTCCACCGATTTCCTGATTGTGTTCTCTGAAGAGCTACTTGGAGGTTTGTTCATAAGAATGAGCTTCTGATGCCATTTCTTCGGAAGAGTATTCTGTTTTCCATCTATCAGAAGTCATTGTCATTAGCGGTGGTCCAGTTGATGTGCAGGAAGCCCGCGGCACGTGCTGTGCTCTACTTTCCTTCCTACCCTGGTCTAGTTCACACGCCTTCACTTCAACTGTTCAGGGAAATATTCTCACTTCTTCCAGGAGACATTTCTGAAATCTTATAAGCTACTTAAGCTACATTGTTAGTTTTATTGCAAAGGATGTTTTGTATTTTAACTAAATCTTCTTACAACAAGAATAAAGAATCATTTTACTATTGAAATGGGCCCTGTGCTATGGCATATGTCTCCTACTTGGAAGATATTTATTTCATAACATAGAATTTAATGACATTTTATGAACTCGTCATTGTGAAAACCTTTAATAAAAGTTTTTGAAATGCTCTTTTCTTTGCTACCATTGCATCCACCTGTCTCTAATTGTCTACCTTTCTTGATAAAATGAGAGTTTTGCAAAGAGTATCCATAGCTTTTTTGTTGTGAACACAAACAAGAAGTTGTATGTTAAAGTAATAACTTTATATTATGCCAGTACCTTAATATAAATTAGTACAAGTATTTAGTTTTCCCTGTTATGATATCAGATGGTAGAGTTTTTCAAACAACTTAGGTTTATATATATTGTGAATAATAGTAGTAATGCTTATATTTATGGTGAGAATTCCAGCTCATCCCAACCACTATTTAATAAAAAATGTACAATACCTAGCTCAATTCATCTGTTTTTGAAATATCTGTTAATGTGGAAATACGAAGTTTTGAATTATGATTAAAATGAGCGTTTGTCTGTTGCTATTGTACAGTTTTTTTTTACCTAGTGTGCATTTTTATACTGTCATCTACCACCTTACCTATCCTACCCACCTCACTTTTGAGGACATTATTTTTTGAGTTCTATAGTATTGAGCCAATGTATATGGTGCATTTTAACAATAAACACACACTGGGAGCCTGCTCCAAATTAGGTATTGATACTATTGTCCACTCATCTGGCCTCAACTTGATAAACTTAGTTTTTTTTTTCTTACCTATATGCAAAATTTCTATTTGAAAATTATCTCAAAATGTATTTCAACTGGTCTTGCTAAAAGCAATAGTAACCTTTACTTGCTAAATCTAGTGTACATCTTTCTCACCTAATCTTATACACCCTCGTCATCATACCTGGATTAGAACTTTTATTTCTTTAATTCACAGGACACCTTTTTTTTTTTTTTTTTTTGCAGTTCTCTCCACACCTCACTGCCCACTCTTCATTATTTCTTTTCCTCCTATGCACCCCGCGCCCCGGCCATGAGTTTAATGAGCCGTGTCGGGGCCTTTAGTCCATGTCCTGCTCGTGATGCAAGCCCTGTGGCTTGGGCCGTTGACAGTTTGGTACGGTGAGTCTCTAAATCTTTGTCTTTCTACCCCGACATCTTCCCTTCTGTAGAATTTTGTCAGTAAGTGACGGCACCATCACATCAGGCGTCTAAGGTGTAATACTGGGCCTTAGTCTACCCTCTGACCCTTCACATCCAGTAACAAACCTCCCACTTTCTAAGTTTCTCAGAACTATCCTTCCATTTGCTTACGCCCAAACATTATCACTCTACTTTTTTTTTTTCCCCAGTACTGGGGGTGGAACCCAGGGGCTTTTCTACCTCTGGGCTACACCCCCAGCCCTATTTTATACTTTATTTGGAAACAGGGTCTCACTAAGTCGCTGAGGCTGGCTTCGAACCTGTGCGATCCTCCTGTCTCAGCCTCCCAAGCACTGGGATTACTAGCGTGTGCCACCACGCCCGGCATCACTGACTACTAAGCAGCATCCTTGCCTAGATTCTTAACTACTCTGGTCTACCCTATTATTATCATTTGCCACAAAGAGTTTTCTAAAATAAATCTGAGCAAAACACCCCTGTGTGCTATATTCCAGTCACCTACACCTCAGCCTGTGTAGTTCACAAACTCCCTCGGGCCTGGTGGCCCCTACCTGCCTTTTCATCCTCGCCTCATCTGCCCCTGCGGACCTTGGGCCCGGTTCAGTCAAACTGAGTGTGGTACTGGTACTGAGCTTTCCGAGGCTCCCAGCCCTCAGACTGCTAGGTGCTTATTTGCCGTCCTTGCATGCATAACTCGGCTTCCTCTGAGGGCCTTGTCTCCCCACACCAGACTGTAATCCAGAACAAGTGACTGGCATTCACTTAGAGCTCTTGTTCATGCTTTCCTAAAATCTGGTGCAGACCAGTGCTCAGGAAGTGTTCATCCGATGAATACACTGTCCACATTTTTTCCTCAACATACTTTCTTTTTGAAGGTGGGAAGAAGGGGATAATTTCACATGTCTGTTCTCAATCTACTGGGATCTCTCAAACCTGGGATTTCATTCCGTTCTTGTCTGATCCTTTAAAGAACTGGGACAAGAGAATGGGTTAAAGAGAGGAGTTCTTGAGGCTGATGTGAAAAGCGGATTGAGACTGGACTCGGAGCCTAAGCCCATTCAACTCCGGAGTCACAAAAAGGGCGGCAGACGTTCCCATAGCGACGGGAGGAGGGTGTGGGTGTGGCCCTCCCAGGCCGGTTGTAGGTTCCTCTCCCCAGCCCCAGCAGCGGCCCCGTGGTCCGCGCCAGCCGGATGCAGCTCTTCCCACCTTCTACCCGCAGCCTGACGAAGTAAGCGCGCTGGGGAGGCCCAAGGGGCGTGCCCCGGGCTTGGGCCTCCGAAGGGCAGGAGCACCCGGGTGGCCCGGGAAGAGGCAATGGAAGGGATCACAAGGAAACCAGCGTGGATCAGAGGAGAGAGGGGCGGGTGTGCTTGCGCCGCGAAGGGAAGAATGGTGGATCTTGGTCCCTGCAGTGGCAGCCTCGGGAGCCAATGTCAGTACGCTCTCCTGGAAATAGAACGTTGCGTCTCGGGCTCCAGCAGAGTGTGGGCAAAGAGAGTCTAGGGCATTCATAAGACCGGCTCTGAAGAAACTGCTTCCAAGCCCCGACCCAACAATTTGTGGCATGGAATTTTCTTCCCCTTTATTTTAGTTTTTCCTCGTGTTTGCTGCACTTTCGGTGGGCGTCGAGGATCGCAGTGTGAGGGTGGTGCTGACCCTAAGCTCTCCTCCACCCATCCCTCCTGCTTTGTCGCCCAGGTGCACAGCCTGAGCTCAGCCCTTGGCACCAGAGCGCGCTGAGGCGTGTGGGCATCTCAGAGCGGCACTAGTCTTCCTGGGTAGCACTTGGCCCATCCTAGGGGAACCCCCAACATCAGCACATTTTTCCTTTAGAAGGTGAACAATGCAAACTGAAAACTTTAAATTGTGTTTAATTTGTGGCATTTGCTGTGTTTGAATGTCCATTATCCATGAGAGCTTAAGGGACGTTGGCCCCTTTGGCGTGTTCTAAATAATGACCGGGATCACCAAGTTTGATTCAAACTCTGCTGTCCTGACTTAAATGGAGACTTTGCCAAAGTACCTGGCCATTGACATGGAAAAGTCCAAACTGTGGAAACAACTAATATAAACGGCCTTTATATAGCTTGAGGGATTCAATGCATATGGTAGGTGTATAAAATCTGGGAGTTCTAAAGAATTTTTTTTTTTTGATGTCAGGGGTTGAATTCAGGGGCATTCTACCTCCAAACTATCCCTCCCGCCCTGTTTTATTTTTTTATTTTAAAACAAGATCTTGCTAGCGGGGGTGGGGGGATACATATTTATAATCCAGTACTTGGGAGGCTAAGACAAGATCACAGGTCCGTGGCTAGCTACTTAGTGAGGCCCTCTACAACTTACTGAGACCCTGTTTCAAAGTAAAGAATAAAAAAAAAAAAATAGGGTTGGGGATGTAGCCCAGAGGTAGAATGCCCCTGTGTTTAATCCTCAGTACTGCAAAATAAATAAATAACAAAAAACAAAAACAAAAAACAAGGTCTTGCTAAATTGCTGAGGCTGGCCCCAAACCTTAGATCCTCCTGTCCCAGCCTCCCAGTACTGGTATTATAGGTTTTATAGGCTTATGCTACCACCCCCAGCAGAAAGGATGGCCTTTAAACCCCCTTCCAGCTCTGGACCATGAAGAATCTCAAGGACAAGAGCAGATAGAGGGTGAGTTTTCTCTGGCAAGAGTCACTTTAATAAGTTCTGTCTATTTTCTTGCAAATGACATCACCACATTTGTATACACATGTGCATTACTGGGGATTGAATCCAGGGGCTTCTACCTCTGAGCTACACCTCCAGCCCTTTTGATTTTTTGTTTTGAAACAAGATCTAAGTTGCTGAGTCTTGCTACACTGCTGAAGCTGTCCTCAAACTTGTGATCCTTCTGTCTCAGCCTCCCAAGTCCTGGGATTACAGGCATGTGCCACCACACCTGGCTAATTTTTAAAACTCAGTTCTTCGCTGGGATAATTATTTTCTTTATTTTTATTTTTAAGAAAGTCTAAAGGTTAGTTTCATTATTACTGCCAAATTGGAAGGATATGTCATATGTCTGAGTTAGAAAAGGAATATTCAAGAAAGAAAGAGAGGCCGTGTGGAGGCGCCACAATTTTGAAATCATTCAGAGGACTGAAGATAAGTCATGTTAACATTTATTACAATGTAAACATTTAAAAATCAGAACTTAGCCTGCGTGATGGAGCACTCTTGTAATCCTAGCATTCCGGAGGCTGAGACCAGAGGACCGTGGTTTGCGGACAGCCTCAGCTACTTAGTGAGGCCCTCCGCAACTTAGTGAGAGAATTCTGTTTCAAAATAAAGAATAAAAAAAATAGGTCAGGGGGTGTAGCTTGGGGGTTGAATGCCCCTGGGTTCCAACTCCAGACCTTAAGAAAGAAAGAAAGAAAGAAAGAAAGAAAGAAAGAAAGAAAGAAAGAAGAGAGAGAGAAGGAGAGAGGGAGGGAGGGAAGGAAGGAAAGAAGGAAGGAGAGAAATAGAAAGCAAGCAGGCAGGCGGGTACAAAACAGTCCATGATAGCTACAGAATCATCCAGGGGAGGGAAGAATGTGTGTGTGTGTATGTGTGTGTGTGTGTGTGTGTGTGTGCGCGCCCACGTGTGTGTGCGCGCGCGTGTGTGTGCGTGTGTGTGTGCGTGCGCGCGTTTGTGTGTGCGTGCGTGTGTGTGTGTGTGTGTGTGTGTGTGTGTGTTCTGACAGTTCTTTCTAAGACTTAGAATTAAAGTAATTTAGAACTTTAGAATTTGCCGGGCGTGGTGGCGCACACTTAGAATCCCAGCATTCGGGAGGCTGAGACAGGAGGATGGAGCTTCTAGGCCAGCCTCAGCTACTTAGCGAGGTCCTTCGCAACTCAGTGAGACCCTGTTTCAAAATAAAGAATAAAAAATAGGGCTGAGGATGTCACTCAGAGGTAGAATGCCCCTGGGTTCCACACCTAGTACAGAAAGAAAAAAAGTAATTTAGAACTGAAAGGGACTTTAGGGGTCGTCTGATCTTGTCTTGTCATTTTTGCAGACAAGGAAAGTGAGTCCGGAGAAGACAAATGGCTCGTGCAAAGTCGTGGCAAAGCTGAGCCGAGCCTCGGCGTGTCCTGGCTCTGTCTTTGGGGCCCGCTCCTTCTCTTTGCCTGCAGTGCTGCTCAGAGGAGAGAGCTCCCCCTGTTTGGACAAAGCACCGTTGTTTTAAAGTCTCTGGCTTCCTGTGAAGGAGATGAAGAGCGCACTGGACTCGGAGGGAAAACGTTACATCCGTTTTCCCCCACTGCTGGGTTTTTACAAACCCATGTCCAGTCAAAGGTCAAATTTCTACCCGTCCAGGCTCTCAGATTATTCCCAAGTTCATCCCTGCCCCTCCCTCCCCATCACTGGGTTGGCTAAAGCCCTGTCCACCCACCACTCTCCTGGGTGCCCAGATGGTCTGAGCGCCTCCAAACTGTGTTCTTGTGGAATGGCCCAAAACCCAAATGTGACTGTGTCGGCCCAGAATTCGAATCATCACAGGGGCCTCAAGACTTGAACTTGGGCGGTGTGGTTCTTTGACAATCTAACCCATGCTTCTGACCCGCTACCAGAGTGTCCAAGGATGGGGCTTGTACTATCCGGGGAAGGCAAACGCTCCTTCACATTTGTTCTCTTGTAGCCGGGTCCCTCTGCCCTTGGCTCCATGCCCGTCTTGCTCCTCCTTTAAGGATGTCTTAAGGGTTTTTGTGGGTCTTACTTCTTTAAGTCCCTGCCTCGGTGTGAGGGCTACCAGCTCTCCCAAGAAGCTCGGTCGCCATCTTGAATCTTGCCCCATGGGCTCAGTCCACATTTTCCCGCCAGCGCATTGACTGCACGGATGGTGGTGATCAGCTTCCATGTGTCTGCCGTCCTCCAAACAAGTTCTCCTTGAGGGCAGAAGACACATCTGGTTTACTGGTAGAATTTGGCCCAGCGAGAGTTTGTAGAAAAGAAATGAAGGAAAGGAAAGGAAAGAAGTGAAACTATAATCATTAGCAGAAAAGTGACTAGTACTTTTCTTGATTTTCACATAAGTGTGTGTGTGTGTGTGTGTGTGTGTGTGTGTGTGTGTGTGTGAAAATGAATGTTCTCCTAGCTAGGCATTGTGGCGTGAGCCTGTAGTTCAGCTCCTGGGGAGGCTGAGGCAGGAGGGTCACTTGAGTCCAGAGGTTTGAGGCACTCCTGGACAACATAGCAAGATCCTATGTCTTTAAAAAAAAATTCCCACTCCCACTCTCCTGCCCCAGCCTCACTCCTCAGAGATAATTGTTTTTTATAGCTCGTTTCTTCCAGACCATTCAGCATGTCTATATTAAAAACATGCACACACCAGGCGTGGTGGTGCACACCTATAATTCCAATACTTAGGAGGCTGAGGCAGGAGGATCGCATCACAGGTTAGAGGCTAGAATGTGGTTGTGGTAACTTAGAGAAGCCATCAGCAACTTAGTAAGACCTTGTTTGAAAATAAAAAATAAAAAGGGCTAATAGTGTAGCTAGGAGGTAGAATGCCCCTAGGTTCAATCTCCAGTACTAATCCCCCTCCCCCAAAAAGAAAAATTCTGAAACACCAAAAAAATTATTCACCTATGTCCCCCCACCCCTGCTCCCATGGTACTAGGGACTGAACCCAGAGGCATCCTACCTCTAAGCTAAACCCCAGCTCTATTTTTTATTCTTATTTTGAAACAGTCTCACTAAATTGCTGGGGGCCTCACTAAGTATTTAAGGCTGGCCACAAATCTGCGACCATCCTATTACAAGCATACACCAGCATGCCCCGCCACATATCTTATTTTAATTAAATAAATATAGAATCATGTTATACACATTGTTTTACTGGTTTCACTCAATATATTATGTGCATATATAAAGATCTCTTTTGTGTTTTAAACAATTATATCATATCTATAAGACATCTGTGCACCGTATTCTTAAACTTTTAATGATGTGGGGACAAGTAAGTTCTGATTTTTAAATATTTACATTGTAATAATTGTTAACACGACTTATCTTCAGTCGTCTGAATAATTTCAAAATCGTGGCGCCTCCATCATTGGTTATAGTGTGTGCAAGGGCTTACCAGTGGGATAATTTGCAGAGACTGTGCTGACATTTGCATTGGTACTTGTTCTGCCCTTATTTCTTATATATTTATTCCTATATCTCTTGCTAATGTTAGAGGCTGAAAAGGGACCTCCTGGAGATGCAGAATGAAGTGTCAGCAGTGTTCTGCCAATGTTAACAAAAGTATAAGTGTCCTGGGGGCTCTCTAAGACTCACCTCCCAGTCAGAAATCCTGCTCTAACTGGATTCCATAATGATGCAAGTTTTTCCATCTTGCAGTGAGTTCTTTTTTCATAGAGGTGAGCTCTGAATGAAGAAACTGCAAATGGCCGGATGAGATCCAGAGAAAGGGTTTTCCTACTAACTCTCCCCTGTTCTTTTTCTATAGACATCAAAACTATGTAAGCAGTCCATGAATGTATTCATATTGTAGGGGAATATTGTATTTTTTTTTTTTTTTGCGGGTTTGGGGATGGAACCCAGGGGCATTCGACCTCCGAGCTACACCCCCTGCCCTGTTTTTTTTATTCTTTATTTTGAAACCGGGTCTCACTGAGTTGCAGAGGCCTCACTAAGTAGCTGAGGCTGTCCGCGAACCGCGATCCTCTGTCCTCAGCCTCCCTAATGCTGAGATTACAAGCGTGCGTCACCACGCCCGGCGGAATATTGTATTTGTGGCAACAGAATGAGGCCTACTTAGCTAAGGAAAACAGATCCTTGCTGGGTGTCTTAAATGGCCAGTAACCTGGTTTTCTCTTCCTTCCTTGGCTCCTGTCTGCTCCTCTGCCTTCCTGCCTACATCTGGGAAATAGAGGAGAAGCAGATGTATAGGTATAATAAAATATACCCGTATTTCATTCCTACTGCCAACTTATTTTTTTACTCTCTCTCCCACAGGACTCAGATGGATGCTAAAAAGCCCAGGAAACAGAGTTTGACTTCCTTCCCAGTTTTGAAAGCAAGAAAGAAGCAACATATCACGTCTGTGAAGGTAAGGACCCTTGAGACCCTTGAATTTTGACTGGGGACGAGAGGTATCATCATGATGGAGACTTGGGGACAAGGAACCCAGGGGCGATTGCCATGCCTCAGCTCCAGTGAGGGCAGTACGAGTGGAAGGTGTAATTCTTTTTTTTTTTTTTTTTTTTTTTGGTGGTACTGGGGGTGGAACCCAGGGGCTTTCTACCTTCAGTCTACACTTCCAGACCTATTTTATATTTTATTTAGAAACAGGGTCTCACTAAGTTGCTGAGAGCCTCACTAAGTAGCTGAGGCTGACTTCGAACCTGTGTGATCCTCCTGTCTCAGCCTCCCAAGCGCGGGGATTACAAGCGTGCGCCACCATACCCGGCTATAATATGTAATTCTTTTTCACGATGCCCCACTCATTTGACTAAAAGCATGGTAAACTGTTGGAAAGCCACTTGCCCCATGAGAGCTCTTATCTTTGATGCTGATGGAGATTCTCTATCCTTTCTGACTTTCCTAAAGGCCCTGGATGCGTTTTAGGAATACGTTGTGGATTAGAGCTGATCCTAACTGCTGTGAGAGGGAATGGATACACTCCCTGGATCTCGGCCCCTCTGCATCTCTATCCCAAGAAAATAGCTTTGCCTTGCAGTTGCTTTCTGGAAACTGAGCTGGCAGGATCCCGGTCTCAGGTTAGGCCGTCCCAGCAGGAGACCCAGGGCGAGGGCCCCAGGGAAAGGCGCTGATAGTTTAGGGTAGGCTACCAGTGGCCCTGACAGTTTACAAATAGGGGCTACAAAGTCCCCCACAATCATGTTGAACACAATTTCCTTTGCAGCACTGGAAGCGTAAGTTCTTCAATTCTGTTATTTAATTTTGTGCAAGCCTGTTACTGGGGATGGAAGGAAACCAGAGGCCTTCTACCTTCAGTCTATGTCCCCAGCCCTGTTTTATTTGGCAACAGGGTCTCACCAAGTTCCCGAGGCTGGTTTGGAACCTGCGATCCTCCTGTCTCAGCCTCCTAAGTACTGGAATTACAGGCATGAGCCCTATGCCTAGCTGTTATTTTTCTTAAATTCTTTAAATCATTCAGTTGATATCACTGTTTTTAGTCAGGCCTTCCCTCCCCACTCTTTTTAGTTAATTTATTGTATACATATACACATATATGTGTGTGTGTATATATATATATATATATATATATATATATATATATATATATGGTGTGTGTGTGTGTTTCGAGGAATTGAACACAAGGACATTCTGTCTCCAAGCTACACCCCTAGCCTTACTCCAATACTTGGAAACAGGGACTCTCTCAGTTGCTGAGGCTGGCCTCAAACCTGCCATCCTTCCGTCTCAACCTTCTGAGTACGGTAATTACAGGCGTGTGCCACCACGCCCATCTTAGTTACATATTTGTTTGTTCGGCTATCTAATGTCTGTCTTACCCTCTGGAACTGTATGTCCAATATGGCAGCCACTGGCCCTCTGAGGCCGTTGGAACCTCATGCTAAACCTGTATCCTGAATATATTGCGTTAAAGAAAAGACCTTATTAAATTAATAATATGTTTGTAATATATATGCTTCTCTTTTGACTTTTCTAACGTGGCTGGCTTGCTTTGTGTCTCTGCTGGACCTCCTGCTCCACCAGGGACACCCCATAACAGCAGAGGTCTCCCGTTGGGCTGGCTCAGCCCTGAGTCTCCAGAGCCAGGGCGGGGCCTGGCTCAGACTGGCATCCGAGGTGTCGGTGTGGAATAAAGCCCAGGAGAGTGTTCATTCCTAGGTTCCCTCTGTAACTGTTTATTGAGTGTCTACTTGCTGCGAGTGTTGTTTTAGCTGTTGGAGATGCTGTGTAAAAGAAAAGGGAACCAAAGTTCTTGCGATGCTTAAAATCGAGAGCCGTGTAGGAAGGCCTAATATTTTGGTTAAATGCCGAGAATGGTAATGAACAGCCCTCCTTTTCCTTGGTGGTAAGAGGTTGGAATTGACTCGACCAGTGGTTTTCAGCTTTGGTAGTGTGTTTTGAATCACCCGGGGAAGTTTTAAAGGCTACTGGAATCTCAGTCTCTAGGGGCTGCTGGCTACTTTTTTTTTTAAGCTATTTTCTATCATGTAGGGACAGGCGTCCATTTGAACACCAGCTGTGAGGTCTGGATTAGGTGTCAAGTCTCTGGCTGCTGATTGTGAAACTGGAACAATTAGTCCTACATCCCCTGGTTTTGGTGGTATTAGCGAGGTCAGAGAGCTCTGCTTGGCATGGCACGAACTGTCTTCTTGGTACTGCGTAGAAGACCCAGAAAAATGCTTCAAATGTCTCTTCCCTTTCCATTCCTTTAACAGGAATGGGTTTTGCATAGAAGACAGGCTGATCCTAGCGTCTAAACACAGCAGAGGAAGCAATCCGAGGGTCGTTCACTGTCTCATTTCTGCATCTCATCTGTACTCCAAACAGAAAAAAAAAAAAAAAAAGCAAAACCAAACCAAACAAACCAAAAATTCCAATCTGACCATTTGGTATTATCAAGAAATGGAAATCATACTCAGAACTGAAGAGAACGAAAAGTAGAGATTCCAACGGCCAGTATGTCTAGGTTTGTAGAGTAGACTAGCACAAGATCGTCTGTAATCGTGAGTTTACCTTTTAAATGCGAAGGAGACGGTTAGACTAGGAGAACTTGTAAGGGTCACAGAAAGAAAATATTGGAAATGTAACCAACAAGAAGGCTAGGAAGAAACATATACAGAAACAGCAATGGAATAAAAGCTGTAAAACTCAAGAGAGCGGTTATCTCAGAGGGACGAAGATGAGATACAATGGGGGAGGGGAGGGACGCTCAGGGACTCTTATGCTGGGCAGGGAACCCAGGAGCATTCTACCTCCAAGGTACACTCTTAGCTTTTTTTCCTTTTCATTTTTGAAACAGGGTCTCACTAAATTGCTGAGGATGCCCCGAACCGGGGTCCTCCTGTCTCACCTCCCACGTACTGGGATTACAGGCATGTACCACCACACCTTCCAGGAGACTTAAGCAGGGTGTTGATTGTATTATTATTATTATTATTATTATTATTATTATTTATGCATATCTTTCTTTTTTTTCTTTTGTGGTACTGAGGATTGAACCCTGGGGCATTCTACCTCCGAGCTACACCCTCAGCCCTATTTTATTTTTTTTTATTTTTATTTTTATAACAATTTTTTAATTGAACATAAATAGTATACATTTACACTATATTTGGTGCCCTCCCCCCCCGCCCACATTTCCCCCCCCCCCCACCAATGGTTGTCCAGGTTAACCATGTCTTATTCATAATTTTACACATGTTCAAGTGTAGACCCTTATTAATCGAGACCGGCCTTCCTCCTCTCCTATCTTACCATCCAAACTTAGCTAGTATTTCCCCTTCAATATCTGGAGTCCCTCTGGTATTCTTTGTGTTTCCTAGTTTGGGCATATTAGAGGAAACATATGTATCTTCTTCTTCTGTGCTTGGCTGATCTCACTTAACATAATGTTCTCCAGGGCTTTCCATCTTCTTTCAAATGATATAATTTTGTTCTTCTTTATGGCTGAATAGAATTCCATTGTGTGTATTTCCCACAGTTTTGCTATCCATTCATCTGTTGATGGTGATCTGGGTTGGTTCCATATTTTGGCTATTACAAATTGTGCTGCTATGAACATAGGTATGCATATGTTGCTGTAGTTCTCTGAATTCAACTCCTTTGGAAAGATACCCAGGAGTGGTATAGCTGGATCATATGGTGGATCTATTCCCACCTTTCTTAGGAATCTCCACACAGATCTCCATAGTGGTTGAACTAGTTTGCATTCCCACCAACAGTGTAAAAGAGTTCCTCTTTCCCCACATCCTCGCCAGCATTTGTTGTTATTTGATTTCTTTATGCTTGCCACTCTGACTGGGGTTAGATGGAATCTCAGTGTAGTTTTGATTTGCATCTCCCTGATGGCCAGTGATGAAGAACATCTTTTCATGTATCTATTAGCCCTTTGTATCTCTTCTTTTGTGAAGTGTCTATTTAGTTCATTTGCCCATTTCTTGATTGGGTTGTTTGTTTTGCCAGTGTAGAGTCTTTTGAGCTCTTTGTATACTCTGGATATTAGCCCCCTATCAGAATGGTGGCTGGTAAAGATCCTTTCCCATTCTGTAGGCTTCCTCTTTAGGTTATTGATAGTTTCCTTTGATGAGAAGAAACTTTTTAGTTTGATGTTATCCCACTTGTTTATTCTTGCTTTAATTTCCTGAGCTTTGGAGGTTTTGTTGAGAAAGTTACTGCCTGTGCCAATATGTTGTAGTGTTGAACCTATGCTTTCCTCTACTAGCTTCACAGTCTCAGGTCTAATTTCTAAGTCTTTGATCCATCTTGAGTTGATTCCTGTGTTTGGTGAGATATAGGGGTTTAGATTCATCTTTTTACAAATGGTTAGCCAGTTCTCCCAGCACCACTTGTTGAAAAGGCTGTCTTTTCTCCAGCGTATGTGTTTGGCCCCTTTGTCAAAGATTAATTGACTAAAGATGTGTGGGTTTGTTTCTGTATCTTCTATTCTAATCCACTGGTCAGTATATCTGTTTTTGTGCCAGTACCATGCTGTTTTTACTACTATTGCTCTATAGTATAGTTTGAAGTCTGGGATTGTAATGCCTCCTGCGTGTTTCTTGTTATTGAGAATTGCTTTGGCTATTCTAGGTCTTTTCTTTCTCCATATGAAATTCATGATTGATTTTTCTAGGTCTCTGAAGAATGTCACTGGTATTTTAATGGGAATTGCATTGAACCTATAGATCAGTTTTGGCAGAATGGCCATTTTGATGATATTTATTCTGCCTATCCATGAGCACGGGAGATCTTTCCATCTTCCAAGTTCTTCTTCAATTTCTTTCTTTAATGTTTTATAGTTTTTGTTGTAGAGGTCTTTTACATCTTGGATTAGGTTTATTCCTAGGTATTTTATTGGTTTTGAGGTTATAGTGAATGGAATTGTTGTTTTTATTTCTTTCATTGTGGATTTGTTGTTGGCATAAAGAAAAGCCACTGATTTCTTTAGGTTGATTTTGTAACCTGCGACTTTGCTGAATTTGTCAATCAGGTCCAGAAGTCTTTTGGTTGAGTTCTTTGGGTCTTCCAGATAAAGGATCATGTCATCTGCGAATAAGGATAATTTTAATTCCTCTCTTCCTATGTGAATTCCTTTGATTTCCTTCTCTTGTCTGATTGCTGCAGCAAGAGTCTCAAGGACTATATTGAAAAGGAGTGGTGATAGTGGGCATCCTTGTCTTGTTCCTGACTGTAGCGGAAATTCTTGCAGTTTTTCCCCATTCAATATAATGTTGGCTTTGGGTTTGTAGTATATTGCCTTGATGATGTTGAAGTACTTTCCTTCTATCCCAATTTTTTGCAGTGTTTTTAACATAAATGGGTGTTGGATTTTGTCGAATGCTTTTTCAGCATCTATTGCTATGATGATGTGGTTTTTGTTCTTGGTTCTATTTATGTGGTGAATAACATGTATTGATTTGCGTATGTTGAACCAGCCTTGTTTTTCTGGGATGAAACCGACTTGGTCATGATGTATTATTTTCTTGATATAGTTTTGAATGCGTATAGCTAGTATTTTGTTTAGAATTTTTGCATCTATGTTCATTAAGGATATTGGTCTGTAGTTTTCCTTTCTTGAGGTATCTTTATTTGGTTTGGGGATTAATGTGATACTGGCCTCATAGAAGGAATTTGGAAGAGTTCCATCTCTTTCAATTTCCCGGAACATGTTATGCAGTATTGGTATTAGTTGTTCACTGAAGGTTTTGTAGAATTCAGCTGGGAACCCATCTGGGCCTGGGCTTTTCTTTGGTGGAAGAATTTTTATTGCCATTTCTATTTCTTTGGTTGTTATTGGTTGGTTTAGGCTTGCTATGTCCTCTTGGCTAAGTGTAGGAAGGTTAACTGTGCTTAGAAATCTATCAATTTCTTCCAGGTTTTCAAGTCTATTGGAGTATAAATTTTTAAAGTAGTTTCTGATAATATTTTGAATTGTGGTGATATCTCCTTTTTCATTTCTAATTTTGATAATTTGAGTTGATTCTCTTTTTCTTTTGGTTAGGTTGGCCAGGGGTTTATCAATTCTATTAATCTTTTCAAAGAACCAACTTTTTGTTTTATTGATTCTCTGAATTGTTTTTTTTGTTCTCTATTTCATTTATTTCTGCTCTAATTTTGATGATTTCTTGCCTTCTGCTGGCTTTGGGAATAGACTGTTGCAGAATTTCTAGATCCTTGAGCTGTGTCATTAGGTTCTTTACTTGGTGGTTCTCCGTCCTTTTTATGTGGGCACTCAATGCAATAAACTTTCCTCTTAGTACTGCCTTCATGGTGTCCCATAGGTTTTGGTAGGTTGTGTCTCTGTTTTCGTTTGTTTCCATAAATTTCTTTATTTCTTCCCTAATTTCTGCTCTTACCCATTCGTCATTCAATAATGTATCATTCATTCTCCATGAATTTGAATACTTTCTTTCGAGTTTCCTGTTGTTGATTTCTACTTTTATTCCGTTGTGGTCTGAAAAGATGCAAGGAATTATATTACATTTTTTGAATTTGCTGGTATTTTCTTTGTGTCCCAGGATGTGATCAATTTTGGAGAAGGTTCCATGGGCTGCTGAGAAGAAAGTGTATTCTGTAGTTCCTGGTTGAAATACTCTGAAAATGTCTATTAGGTCCATTTGGTTTATGGTTTCCCTTAGTTCTAAAACGTCTTTACTCATCTTTTGCCTTGAAGATCGATCCAGTGGTGTGAGAGGCGTATTAAAGTCTCCCAGAATTATTGTATTTGGGTCTACTTGGGATCTTATGTCCAGAAGGGTTTGTTTTACAAATGTGGTTGCACCCATATTTGGGGCATAAATATTTACTATCATTATATCTTCTTGGTATAGTGTTCCTTTTAGTAAAAGGAGGTGCCCTGATTTGTCTCTTTTGATGTGTTTTAGTTTAAAGTCTGTTTTGTTGGATATTAGGGTTGCTACCCCTGCTCTTTTTTGGTCACTGGTAGCATGGTATATCTTTTTCCATCCTTTCACCTTCAGCCTGTGAATGTCTTTGGCTGTGAGGTGTGTTTCTTGCAGACAGCATATATTTGGATTATGTTTCCTAATCCACATTGCCAATCTATGTCTTTTGATTGGTGAGTTAAGTCCTTTGACATTAAGAGATATTATTGAAATATGATTTTTGTTTTCTGCCATTTTGTGTTCTGTCTACTCTTGGGTGGTGTGATCTTTCTTCTTTACTTAAGTGGCCCACTTATTAACTTCCTCTCTTCTCTGATTCTGAAGTCTGCTTCTTTTTTCTTCCTTATGGTTTATTTCTTTAAGAATTTTCTCTAGTGTTGGCTTTGAATTCATGAATTTTTTGAGATTCTGTTTATCGTGAAAGATTTTGGATTCACCATTGATCTTGAATAGTAGTTTTGCTGGATAGATTAGTTTGGGCTGGAAGTTATTTTCTTCCAGGGTCTGAATCACGTCGTACCAGTCTCTCCTAGCATTCCTAACCTGGGTTGTATAGTCTGGGGTGATTCTTATTGTTTTGCCTCTATATGTCACCCGTCCTTTTGTTCTCACTGCTTTTAAGATTCCTTACTTAGCCTCTATATTGGTCATTTTGGTTATTATGTGGCGTGGAGTGGTTTTTCTTTGGTTTTGTCTCAGTGGAGTTCTGTATGCCTCCTGGACTTGAAGATCGAAGTCTCTTTCCATATTTGGAAAATTCTCTGAGATTATTTCCTTGAAGATATTACAGATGCCCTTGGTCTGTACCTCTATCCCTTCCTCAATGCCTATTATCCGTAGATTAGGGTGCTTCATATTATCCCATAATTTCTGGATGTTTAGGTTTTGTTGCTGTAAAGATTTCTGTATATCGCTGACTGTGTTTTCGGTTTGGGATGTACTGTCTTCTAATATTGATATTCTGTTTTCCATTTCATCTAATCTTCCAGAGTTTCTTTCAATTGCTGTCTTCATTTCACTTATTGCCTCTTTCATTTCATTCCAGACCTCTTTCTGATTCTTTTTTAGTGTTTCTAATTCACCTTTAACCTCCTCTATACTTGTTTTGAATCCTTTCATCATATTGAACAACAAGATTCTGAACTCCCCTTCTTGCATTTCTAGTAGGTCAGTATTCGTGATTTCTGCTGTCTCTTCATAATTCCTGGTTCTCATATTTGTAGCGTTCTCTGTCCTGTTTTTCTGGTTTCTACCCATCGTTCGTGAGTATTATGCTTAGTCAAATCTTAATATTAGGAGTTGGGGTATCGGCTAGTCAGCAGAGCCTTTCCAGTGTTGAGGGTGGGTGATGTGGGAGGAGCTGGGGTGATTAGTAAAGGAGTCGGATTAGGTAGAGGATATGTTTAGGTTGAGAAAGACTTTAAGTATCGTAAGGTGAAATCTTGCTAGGAATGAGAGAGAGTTAACTACTAGGACTCTTGTCGTTCGTGGAGTAATTATGAATGTAAGAAATACTTAGAGTATTAGACCAGGAGGTATATTATGTGGAAAAGTTTTGGGGGAGAAAAGTATGTAGGGTTAGTGTGGGAAGGTTTGTAAATAGGGGTGATGGAAGGAGCAGACAGACACAAAAAAAGAATAGAAAAAAAAATCCACACAAGATACCAAGACTATTATGTAATCCTAGGAAAAGGGAGGAAGACCAATCAAAGGAGGAGAATGAAAATAAAGGAAGGAAAGAGGAAGAAAGAGGACAAAAGAACAAGAATAAAATAAAAGGAGCTAGCAGCTGTGTGAAATAAAAAAATAAGGCAAACTATCCAATATATATATAAAAAAAACAACATGTGAAAGTAAGAGAAGTGTGGGTTGAAAGAAAAAAAAATAACACAGCAATAACCATACCAAAACAAAAGCACTGTAAAAGCAATATAAAACAAAACATCCACATTAAAAGTAAAATAAACAGCCCTCCTTATTTACGCATATGGGGTCAGGCCTATATAATATGTGCGTATGTGATTGCTTTAGTAACTTTCAGAATACCATCCAATGTCTCTTAGTTTTCTTTGTACTCTATTTTTTTATCTTCTTAGGTCACTCTGGGTGTTTGGACACCTTCTCTCCTTTAGCTGCTTTAGGTTTATGTGTCCAGATGTCTGGTTTCACTTTTATTTGATTCTGTACAATTCACAGGTTCTGCGAAATTCTAACCTGTGGTCAGTACCTCTGCACTCACCACCCTAGACTCCAGCCTGTGCTTCCCTACGACACGGGTGGAGCATGACCAAGGTATAATTAGAACCTCCCCCTGAGGTCCTGTGCAGATATTGTGGCCCGATGGATTTTCCTGTGTCTCTGGAAATTCCAGCTGGGTTAGCTGGTGTGGTCCCAAGATGTACCCTGGGCAAATGGGTGCTGGTTCCTGGGTGCCCACGCTTGCTGCCAGAGCTCTGCCTATTCCAAGGGTGCAGGCTGGGTGTGCTGCTTTTACTGGACCCAGGAGTGAGTGGATGCAGCTGTCTGTTGCTGCTGGTATGCTCTTCCAGGGTGTATTGAGCTGAGTTCTCGCTTAGAATTAAGCCTCTGGCTAGCAGGAGGGTGGGAACACCCAGCGGTGGGCCAGGAGTGCAGGATAGGTGCTCAAGGATCCAGTGCGTGGTGCCCAGTAAAGGCCTCTGCCTCCCGCGGGACGTAGAAACTGGGGGTGCCCCAAGGAGATTTCCGGTTTACACAGGGCTTTCGCAGCCTTGAAGGCAGTCTCTGGCAAGGTGGCGGGGGGGGGGGCTAGACACCCAGGTAGGCTCCAATTTAGTGGAGAGAGTGGGACAGGCAATGACTGCTAGCAGGGAACCGGGGCGCCGACAAGGTGCGCAGAGGGGAGTGCTCGGGTCTGAGGCTTGGGCGTGCTGGGGGGTTGGAGTGCAGCGCACACTAGGGTCCGCACTTCCCGTTGCCCGCAGGTACCTGTCTTCCTTGGTTCAGGATTTGTGGGAGTCTCTATGCTGTTGTGATCCAGTCGCTGGTGGGCACATAGAATTCTGACGTGGGAGCTGCTCGCTGTTTTCAGTCCTGGATTATCTTGCTGCGGGACTATCGGGGCTATCGGGCAGGCAGCTCCACGGGCCCGCGAAAGCAGCCTGCGGCCACCAATCAGCATTTGCAGCTGGTCCGGTGTCGGGTCTATGTTCTTCTTCTTCTTCAAGTTCAGAGTTCCCCCGAGGTACCAGGATTTGTTTTGGTTCCTGGTATGTATTTATTTTGTTGATTAAGACACAGCTTTCTAAGTATCTGAAGTTTTATTTGCTTCAGCTACTGAGGAGTACTGTGTCCCTCAGTCGCCATTTTGAAAAAAAACCCTATTTTATTTTTTATTTTGAAACAGGATCTCACTAAGTAGCGGAGGTCCTCACAAGTTGCTGTGGCTGGCCATGAACTGGCGATCCTCCTATCTCAGCCTCCCAAGTACTAGGATTACAAACAAGTGTGTGTCACCATGCCCAGCTTCAGGTGTATATTTCTTAAGTAACATTTTATATATACTAATAATACGACATTTTTTTTGGTGGTACTTGGGATTGAACCCAGGGGCATTCTACCTCCGAGCTACACCCCCCAGCCCTATATTTTTATTCTTTATTTTGAAACAGGGTTTCAATAAGTTACAGAGAGCCTCCCTAAGTAGTTTTGGCCGGCTATGAACCGGTGATCCTCCTGTCTCAGCCTCCCAAGTACTGAGAGGCATAATACAACAATCTTAAGAAGCAAATCCTGGTGTCAGTTTTTATTAGCAGAATGGCATTAGGTACCTTGCTTTATCTTTTTGGGTCTGAGTTCCTCCTCTAAAACGGGGATTGTGATTACCTCAACATTGTTGAAAGGAGCAAATATAAAGAGCTTAACACATATGAGATGGGTTAGAATTGTATTTCTAGCGTCTCCTTAAACACTCAGGTTGAGCAGACACTCTGTTTATCAGGAACTTAAAAACCCTTTAACAGAGTATGTATTTGCTCTGATTAACTTCAGCGGTCAGAGACGCCCTCCTAGGCCAGCTCACTTTCACATCCCTTTCACAGGAATTGAATGTAATCCCGAATCTGTTCTCCCCTCTCTCCAAGTTAGAGCAACAACGGGAATGCAGAACAAAGAAACCAGTACTTACCATGTAGATCTCAGAAGGAAAAGTGGGGCCCTGGGAGGGAAAAGTTATGGACATGCTCTCCTTTGGGACCTCAAATCCACCCCAAATGTAGACATTATATAAGAGTATATGCATGCCTTACAGTGATCTACCAATTTCAAATTGTGAGACCCTGTTTCAATTTAGTGAGACCCTGTTCCAAAAAGGAAAAGGAAAAAAAGCTAGCCTTGTAGCTTGGAGGTAGAACGCTCCTGGGTTCCATGCCCAGCAGGAGAGTCCCTGAGCGTCCCTCCCCTCCCCCATTATATCTCATCTTCGTCCCTCTGAGATAACCGCTCTCTTGAGTTTTACAGCTTTTATTCCATTGCTGTTTCTGTGTATGTTTCTTCCAAACCTTCTCGAATACACATTGGCTCCTTTGTGTGTTTTTAATTTTTATTTATTTGTTTATTTTTTTTTTGAGGTACTGGGGTTCCTGGAAGCCCTTCTACCTCCGGGCTACACTCCCAGACCTATTTTGACATTTTTATTTGGAAACAGGGTCTCCTAAGCCAGCGCGCGCGGCTGGCTTCGAACCTGCGCGATCCTCCTGTCTCTGCCTCCCAAGCGCGGGGATTACAAGCGTGCGCCACCACGCCCAGCTTTTTTTTTTAATTTTTATATACAAGGAGCCACACTGTTGAAGACTGCGCTGCCACTTGCTCTTTAGGCTGAGCACGAAGCCAGCACCACCCAGTACTGCATCAGGCTCTTTCCTTGGGTTGACCAGGCCTCTACTCTGATTGACTGATGCTTGTGCTCCGACGTCTTAGGTACCATGAATCTCACCTTTGCTCTTGGGAGCCTGATGACCCATCAGTCTAACTAATTGCCATGTCCCATTGGGGTGGGCAGACTTGTGTTGATCAGTTTTACAGTTGTTGGCCATTTAGCTTTATTCTTGTGTGTTTGGTATTAACAACGCTGCTGCTGTGAATAGTATTGTGCACGTCTCCTAGTGCTAATGTCTGGGCATTTCTAGGGCCCTTATTTACCCCAGAGGGGACTTGGCTTGGTAACAGGACATGTGAACGTGTAACTTTGCCAGAAAATTGCCAAACTGTTTTCTGAAATGTCATCCACTTACTTCATCACCAGCGGTATGTACAGATGGTAGTTGTTCCACACCTTTTTTTTTTTTTTTTTTTTTTGCTTGATATTGTATGTCTTTTTATTTTGCCAATTTTGTAGACAGGTAACAATGTTTAGTGTATTTTAGCTTGTACTTGGATAATGGTTACTAATGAGATTGAGCCTCCTCTCACACATGTGTGGCTGTTGGTGTTTTCTCTTTAAAGTGCTTGGTCAAGTCTTTATCGCTTAAATATTTTTCCATGCTATTATTTGTTTTTCTTCCTGATTTGTAGAATGTTTTACGTATTTTGCTGACTAAAACTTTTCCGATGGTATATGCTGTAAATATTTCCTCCTAGTTTGTTAACTTGTCTACTTTTATATACTTAAATTTTTAGAGCAGTTTTAGATTTATAGAAAAAATTGGACAGAAAATTATACTTTCCATCTTCTCCATCGCCTCCCACAGTTCTCCCAGTATCACCATCTTGCATTAGTGTATAGTTGTTACAACTGATGAACTTATACTAATACATACTGTTGACTAAAGTCCACCTTTGAATCCACTCTGTGTCGTATATTCTGGGGGTTTTGACAAATGTGAAATGTCAGATAGCCGCCATACAGGATCATCCAGGAGAGTTCCACTGCCCCCAAATGCTCCGTTTCCTACCTGTTCCATTCTGTCTGCCCTCCTACTAAAACCCTAGCAACCTCTCCTTTTAAGCATCTCCAAAGTTTTACCTTTCCCAGAATATCCTAGAGTTGGAATCTTATAGTATTGACCCTTTTTCAGATTGACTTCTTTCATTTAGCAATATATTGTTATGGCTCCTTTTCCTGGCTCAATAGCTCATTTTCCTCCTTTCTCTCTCTCTCTCTCTCTCTCTCTCTCTCTCTCTCTCTCTCTCTCTCTCTCTCTCCCCTCTCTCTCCCTCTCCCTCTCTCCCTCCCCCCTCCTTCCCTCTCCCCCCCTCTCTCTGTGCAGTACCAGGGACTGAGCCCAATCCAATGATATTTTACCTCCAAGCTATACCTCCAGCTCCATTTTATTTTAATTTTGAAACAATGTCTTGCTTGGTTGATGAGAGTCCCACTAATTGCTGAGGCTGTCCTCGAACTTGCGATCCTCCTGTCTCAGCCTCCATGGTGTATGCCACCATGCCTGGCTAGCTACCATGCTGTCTTAATCACGTTAGTTTTATAGTAAGTGTCAAAGTTAGATAACAGGTCTTCCTGACCTTATTGTTCTCCAGGCCTGCATTGGCTGTTTTGGGTCTTCTTGCCTTTTATGTAGTAAACACTAGAATCAGTTTGCTAATATCCACAAAGTAATCTGCTGGGATTTTGGTTGAGATTGCATTGAATCTCTACATCAACTTGGGAAGAACTGACATTTTAATAATGTTGTTTTTTCCTACCCACGAACATGGAAAATATCTTCACTAATTTGTATCTTTGATTTCTTCCATCAGAACTTTGGAATTTGTCTCCCATAGATCTTATACAAATTTTGTTACATTTATAGTTAAGTATTGCAGTTTCTTGGGGGATGCTAAAATAAATGGTATTGTGTTTTCAAAGCCCGTTCTGGAGGCACCTGGTTGTAATCCCAGCATGTGGGAGGCTGAGACAGGAGGATCGCGGTTCACGGACAGCCTCAGCTACTTAGGCTCTTTGCAACTCAGTGAGATCCTGTTTCAGAATAAAGAATAAAAAATAGGGCTGAGGATGTCACTCAGAGGTAGAATGCCCCTGGGTTCCATCCCCAGTATCACACACACACACACACACACACACACACACACACACACACAGGTGTTGTTTTTTCATTTAAAATTTCGGTTGTTCATTACAAATATGTAAGAAAACAGCTGATTTTGTATACTAATTTTTCATCCTGCAGATTTGCTATATTGTTTTCTTTTTATGTTGTCTTTAGAGGAACAGAAACATTTTATTAAAATAGGTAATTTTATGGTTTGCATTTTATGTCTTGTTTAGGAAATAATTCCCTACTCTGATGTCATAAAATATAGATATCACCTTCTAAAAGGTTTATAATTTTGCTGTTCATAATTTCTAAAAATTTCCTAGTCGTTTCATCCTCATGTATGCTATGTTCTTCCTCTTCTTCTGAAACTCTAATTAGGTGCTCAATAGCCCTCACTCTATTTTTTGTGCCTGTAAACTCTGACCATATTTTTTACTTCTCTTCTCGCTGTGCTATTTGTTGATTAAATCCTTCAAACCTGTCGCTTCTAATTTGGTATTCATCTCTGACTATGTATAATATATCATTAAGCCTATCATTGAATTGTAAATTATAATTGTTACCTTTTGTTTTTAAAACTTTTAATTTGTTCATTTAATGATATACTTTACTCATATTTTTAGTCTTTTTATTTCTTTAAGCATATTGCACATGGTCATTTTATAATATGCAATATAATATGCAATGGTAACTCTATATATTTGGACTTATGGTAACTCTATATATTTAGACTATAATGGTAACTCTAATATTTGGACTTATGTTTTCAAAGAAGAGGGGTCTGATTCTGGTGACTGTAGTTTCTGCTAACTCTCGCTCACAGTACTTTATTTCCTTGTGTATTTTGCAACTTTTAAAAAGGGGCCTTGCTTTTCAGAAAGGAAACTGAGTAGTCACGGTCTGTCTGACTTCAATGACCATGTGCTTTCCTCTATCCTGTAAATCCTCAAAGACCATTGGCTGATGAATTCTTTACAGGTCATCCCACAAGTGCTAACTTTGAGTCGGTCCCTGGTGCTAGGACACAAAATCAAACAATATACACCTTCTTCAGACGTAGCATGCACAGTCTAGTGGGAGCCTAAACATGCAGAGAGGTGATAATAAGGTAGGTAAGTGCTCTCGCTGAGGCAGAAACACAGTTATCTGAGCTCCTAGAGCAAGTTTCCTTGAGCCATTGTTTCCTGCTCAGACACTATCATCCTTCCCTGATGTGCCCGTAAGCCATAGTACCACCACGTGGCATAGTAGCAGGGCTTGTTGTCATTTGCATTCTCTTCTAAGTGAATGATACCCCCTGGAATGGTTCAAGGAGGTGGGCTAGAGGGAGGGCATTCCAGACAGAAAAAATAGCAAAGCCAAGGATCCCTAAAATCAAGGGAAACAGCCTTCGACATCACCTACGCTGACCCTCCTGCACGATACACAAAGTTATTTTATAGGATAGGAAACGTAGTGTGTAATTTATAGAATGATTCTTTCTTTTTTTAACATTTCTCTCTACTGTCAACTATAAGCAGATACCATCAGAATAAAAATGTTAACTTATTTTTAATTTGAGACATTTGGACCAGAAGTATTTTATTTATTTATTTATTTATTTATTTATTTATTTATTTATTTATTTAGTGGTACTGGGGGTGGAACCCAGGGGTTTTTTCTACCTCCAGGCTATACTCCTAGACCTATCTTATCCTTTATTTGGAAACAGGGTCTCACTAAGTTCTTGAGAGCCTCACTAAGTAGCTGAGGCTGGCTTCGAACCTATGTGATCCTCCTGTCTCAGCCTCCCAAGCGCGGGGATTACAAGCGTGTGCCACCACGCCCGGCTTAGACCAGAAGTATTTTATAATCAGTTTCATGGCTGAAAAAAAAAAAGAGATCAGAGGTGATCTCTGGGTCACCTAAGGGTTTCATTTCTGGACTTGGGTTTGCTACTGATTGTTGTGTTGTCTTGGACAAGTGACTTGAATAACCTTAGCCTTTCCTTCTCCACCTGTAAAATGAGGTCATTATATGATACTCTACATTCCCTAAGGTCACTTCCAGCGTCATGATTTTCCAAGCTCCATTAAATGGAGTCCAGAAGGAGATGCATCTCCCCCAGCGCCGTGCACTAGAAAATGATTCCAGTTTTCTGCACTTCCAGTCCTGTGCCGTTGCCCTTCCCTGGAGGATGGCCAGCATCTCCTTTCTCCACCTCCACCAGGGGCAGAAGCTGGTGGTCTGGGCGCCAAGGAGGATAGCACATCAGGCAGATGAGGACCTGGTCCCCCAGTGGCTGGTCATGTTCGTTGCACTAATGGGTCTCCAGAGGCCAGCCTTGGGGACTGGAGGCAGCTCTTTCCTGTCTAGGCATCCTGGACTTCCTCATGCACAGCAAAGGGGCTTTGGAGCCAGACTTTGCTAGAAGAGGTGCTGAGAGAGAGACCACGATTTGCCTATGGTCTGCAGCAGCCATAGTAGCTTGGTCCCTTAGCTGGAGGTGCAAGGAGACAGCCACCTCTCCTCTCCTATCAGCTTTCTGGGAGTCTCTACTGAGCCGAATTGTCTAACTTGTTGTGCTCTGTAGCGAATCCCCAAAGATTTCTCTCCTCATCACCCCCCCTCCCTGTGTCAATACATTTGTTTTGAACTCTTGGTTGTTCTGGACTCTGGAAAAGCATTATGGAGCCTGTAAAAGAGGAAGCTGTGAGCTGATATTGCAGAACTTGAGCCTCATCTGTCTGCTCAGACACAACTAGCCACTTGGGATTTTTTTTTTTTTTAATGAAGAGGAGGAAGAGACAAGGAGGAGTTAATTGAAAAATAGCCTTTGAGGTATGACCGAGGCGGGATCATCTAGTGGAGTTATGCCTTTCCGATGATGGGTGGCCAGGGGGCAGGGGACCAGGATACCTTGATGCTCACCAAGACCTTGATCGCTTTTTCTCCTGAACATCTTGGTTTCTGTCCAAGGTAATAAGATGAGGGTGGTGCATCTTAGGATTTTGCTCTAACTAGGTCTAAACAGGGAACCAGATCCATTATTCTTTAGTGGTTGGAGGAAACAGGATATACCCTGGTGGCCCCCGGGAAAGCTGTGGGAGAACATGTGCATGTTGGGGTTGGGGCCTGGCATGTAAGAATGCAAGCAGAGGAAGGGGAAGGAGAACGCCCGGGCAGAGGACGCTGCCGTGAGGTATGGGGTGGGTTCCACTCCGCCCGCACCTCTTCCCTGCCCTCTGACATGGCAGTCCCATCGTCGGATCACTGTGCTTCATAGGGGATATGCTCCTGCCTAACTGCATCTGTGAGCTTTTCTTTCCTGGTTCATCTCTTTAGTTCCCCAGCACCTTAAGTATTTCCCTTCAGTAGAGATCTATTTATTTGGTGCTGTTTTTTTCTGGGCATTCGTTTTGAAAATGTGGTGGCCTCAGAGGGGGAGCAGGCAGGTGGATTCTCATGTGTGAATTGGCTGATTAGAAGGCTTGCCTTCAAAAGTAAGGGCCAGGGAGCAGGAGAGTACTGGTCCCTGGTAGAAATGGGAGCCACAGGAGTGGGAATGAAGCAACACTGGGGACACGGTGGACTGTCAGCCAGAGAGGGGCTGAAGTCGAAGCTCAGCTGTCTCCCAGGTTGGCTTAGAGACATCTCAAGTCTTTTAGGACAAATGCTAAGCTGTCCTCCTCCCCCTCCTCCTCCTCCTCTTCCTCCTCCTCTTCCTCCTCCTCCTCCTCCTCCTCTTCCTCCTCCTCCTCCTCCTCCTCCTCCTCCTCTTCTTTCCTTTCTTCATTTAGTAAATATTTAAGTGCTACCAGTGTGAGATGTCATGTTAAGCCTTGAGACCCTAAGGGGAGACCCAGGTCTCTTAATAAAGAGTGTTCACTAAATCAGAAGAAGAGTTCAAGTGTGGGAAAATGCCCAGGTGCGTGAAGGAGGCTTAGAGTGGAGGACGTGGCAGTGGGCGGGTGGTGGGAGAACATTCCCAGGGGGATGGAGAAAGGACAGAAGTGCTGAGCTGTGAAACAGCATGGGGTTTGGAAAGTGCAGATTCCCCCAGTGATGGAGCTAAAAGGGCCGGGCAAGGCCACAGCAAGGGATGAGGATGGGCGGGTTTTGATACTCCAGGACTCCTCTGCCCTGAGAAGTCCCTGGGAAATGTCGGCTGTGGTCACATGATTCATGCTCACCATATTTCCTCAGGCAGCTGCATAGAGGACAGATTGGGGAGGGTCTGGGAGGGAGACAAAGGCTGTCTGTGCCTGAACTAGGACCTGGTGGGTGCAGAGTCAAGAAGGGGTCTCTATCTCACACAGCTATACTCATGGCAAGAATCACAAGTGATGAGTTACGGGTTTGGGAAGGCCTTCTCACGCACCTGCAATGGCGAGGGTTGAGATTACTCCAGCCAGCTTGTGTCGATTAATGTGGGTGGGCAAGTGAGGCCTCCCTCTGGCCTCATACAAAGAGGCAACCTGCAACAGCCCCTGCTCCCCCAACATTTTATAAAGGCCTCCATCTGAGATGCTCGGCAAATCCAAGATTGGCTCTGCAGGTGATCCTAGCTCCGGCCCAGCTCTTGTCATGATGCCATGGGTGTCCCTGTGGGGATCCCCAGACAAAGGGATTGCTTTTAAGGTCCCAGGACTGGAACATCATGAATGGCCTCATTTTTTTTTTCTTACCATAGAATCTCAAGGAGGGAGCTATGAATGAATTATAAATTAGAAAGGATAACTAAACATCAATGACATACATTAGCATGTGCTTTCTGGATCTGGCCATCCAACTCACTGGGGGAGCTTTTAAAAAAATATGTAGCTTTTAGGTGGGCATGGGGATGCATACCTGTAATCCCAGTACTTGAGAGGCTGAGATAGGAGGATGGCAGTTTCCAGGACAGCCTCAGCAATTTAGTGAAACTCTGTTTCAAAATAAAAAAGAAAGCTGGGCATGGTGGCACACGCTTGTAATCCCAGTGCTTGGGAGGCTGGTTGAAGCCAGCCTCAGCTACTTAGTGAGACCCTGTTTCCAATTAAAATATGAAATAGGTCTGGGAGTATAGCCCAGAGGTAGAAAGCCTCTGAGTTCTATCCCCAGGATCTCTATCTCTCTCTCACACACACACACTACATAGTAATAAATAAATAAAAATAAAAAGGAGCTGGGAGTGTAGCTCAGAGATAAAATGCTCCTGGATTTAATCCTCAGTACCAAACACACACACACACACACACACACACACACACACAAACACACATACATACATATGTATATATATATGTATATACATACTTGCATATACATGTAATCTGTTTCTGGGCTAGCCACTGCGAACTCTAGACCATGTGTTCTCTGTGCTTATCACAGCGGACAGGGATGTGCTCAGGGAATGTGTTAACAGTGATGGTCCATCCCAACCCTGTCTCCTTCTGGCTTGGGGAGGCAGGAGGGAGGTGTTGCTAGAAAACCCCTCCAGGCAGGAAGAAGGGCGGGATCCCAGGGACTGACCAGTAGCTAGAATGGTTTGGCACCTTTGCAAAGGTTTTGCGTAAATGGCAGGTGAGGAGTAGGGGGCGGGGAAGCTGGTTTCAACTTTCCCACCTGCCTTGGAATCAGCTTTTAAACCAAACTAAGCTTCTATTTGAGGAAGGCAAGCTTGTGTTCGCAAAGAAAGGAGATGGAATGTGTGTGTGTGTGTGTGTGTGTGTGTGTGTGTGTGTGTGTGTGTGTGTAACTTTTTGCTGAGAAACCAAAAGAAGTGTGAGAACCCAGGTGCCTGGCCTAGTGAGAACTAGCCAGCCAGCTTAGAGCATGGCGAGGTGGAGGAGAGGCCAGGGCTGGAAACTTGAGGTTCTCTCTGATCAGCTCTCGGTACCTGTTGATGCACAGCCCAGTCCCTGTGGGTTTATTTCCTGGCTGTGGCAACCATAGCTGGAGACAATAGAGGAGGTGGAACTCTTTTATATTTTATTTTATTTTATTTTCTGGTGCTGGGGATGGAACCCAGGGACATTCTTCCTGCAAGTGGCACCCCCAGCCTATTTTATTTTTTATTTGGAAACAGGGCCTTGCTAAATTGCTGAGTCTAGTCTTGAGCCTGCAATCCCTCCTTTCTTGGCCTCCCAAGTACTGGGATTACGGTGTGCGCCACCACACCCAGCTACGGGTGAGACTTAAGGGCCAGTCGCTCAGCCCAAATACCTTGCTACCCTCTCCTACAGCCTAACTCACTTTCTCCAGGGTCCTACCTTGTCCAGAGTGCTCCCCACCCTTTTTATCCCCCACCCCATCATTGCATTTGTTGCGAGGTGATCTACAGAGACGAGCCAGACTCCGAAGTGCCAGAGAGGTCGCTTTATTTACCAGCCAGCCGGAGGAAGCGGTACCCCCATACTGCTACCTTTTATACCGGCTGACCCGGGCAAGCAGCAATTGTGAAAATGCCCCCTGGTTACAGAGTTGGGGGTATGGAAAAGTCAGGTTTTCACGTTTATAAAATCATTATTTCATTTGACAGATGCCAGGTGTTCATTCAGGACAGACATCCTATCTTACTCAGATGCTTTCTTGTGGCCAAGACAGAATCCTCATACCTTGCAGCAATGCAGCAGATTATAGAAGCAGATAATAGCAGCCAAAATTCCTTTACATATCCAGGTTTAGTTATGGGATGGGATTGCCTAAGGCTTCTGCCTAAAAGGGACACACTGCTTCACACTGAACCCTTGATAATTGCCCTTGGTAATATCTTTGGTTTTTAAATGATGATATTTAATTAGAAAGGCAGTGCGTATTTGTATACAAGGTTTAGAAAATACAGGAGCTTCACAGTCGATTCTGTCTATATAGGAAACTTCCGAGATCTGTAATGCCCGCAAGAAGAGGCGGAAAGAGATCCGTCGGCTTCCTCTGCTGTCCTGTCTCATTTGCAGTATCCATAGGCCGTGGGCTACACCTCGGGCACCACCGTCTCAGAAATAGATTCCCCGAAGGGTTCAGAGCAGTTCCTAGTGGAGGCAGGAGGGGAACACCATTCAGGATCCGCAGGATGATGGAAAAGAATGTTAGCACAGGCCAGTCAGAGACAGAGATTTGTTTAGGAAAGCAAGAAACACACATGCAAGGGAATGTGAGCCATCTCCGGAGTGAGGGCTGCATGCCTGGGGTTTCATGGCCCTTCTTTTAAAGGAAACTTTGCAAATGTCGAGCATGAGAGGTGTGCAGGTGGCATCCGTCTAATAAATTCAATTCCTTTGATCAGAGCACAGGGCAGGTGACAGTGGTCTGTTTCTTCTCAGGTCTTCAGGTTAATGTTATCGGGTTGATGGATAGCACTTGGGCTGTGCCTATATCATTGGTCTTTGAACAATGTCTTTCTTTAGACTTTTTTATCAGTCTAAAATACATTTTTTTTTTACGGGTCTGGGGATGGAACCCAGAGGCATTTGACCTCTGAGCTAAAAAAAACCCTGCCCAATTTTTTATTCTTTATTTTGAAACAGGGTCTCACTGAGTTGCCAAGGGCCTCACTAAGTAGCTGAGGCTGTCCATGAACTGCATTCCTCCCATCTCAGCCTCCGCATGCTGGGATTACAAGCGTGCACCACCATGCCTGGCTCTCTAAAATACATTTTTAAGCTAACAAAGTATTTATGCACTAATTAATTGAATTTACAGTACTTTAAGATTTGCTGGACCTTGAAAGAATTCAGATTTGGAGAAAAACAGGCTTTCTGGGTAAAAATGAGGTCTGTCATGTAGTTTTTAGGTTTAAAACCTACAGTCTCCCTTGCTTTTCCCCACTTGTCTCCTGTTTATTTGGTTCTACCTCAATAACTTTGCTATGTGCCCCTGTGAACAACGTAGTTTACACTGAAGATTTTATATTTAGATAGAGAGTACAGGAATATTAAAGAGATTCCTGTGATACTGGCTTACAAGTCAGCAAAGGATCAAAGGTCAATGTCAGGAAAGCTTACTATACAAAAGAAAAATCTTATTTTGCTGTTCTGAATATGAAAGATCACACCTCCCCACTCCCCAGTCCCTGAGCATGCTATGATAGAAGAAAGTGCTGAGATGGGATGTTGTGTGCTATTTGTTAGCATTCTTACTGCTGTGACCCAAAAGACCTGATGATAACAACTTAGAGGAAGGAAGATTAATTTGCTCACAGTTCTGGAGATTTCAAGGATTCACGTTAGGCCGGGTGGAGTCTATGGAGTGCAGGGTTTGGCATGGGAAAGCGAGAAAGAGCATGCAGGGGGGGCTGCTCTCACAGAACAGAGACCAGAAGCAAGAGAGAAAGCTCAGAAGGGGAGTTTGTAGACACATACACAGCCTTCCAGTGACTCACCTCCTCCAGCTATATCCACTTAGGTTACCACCCAGTAGATCCATTACCATGAATTCATCTGGTGAAATTAGAGCTCTTGTAATTCAATCCTATCACTTCTGTACATCAATACATGAGTTCTTCAGGGGACATTCTATATCCAAACTATAACATGTATCTCTTAAGAAAGCTTCTAGGACTGGACAATAAGCAAGCTCACCATCTTATGTAAATACTGCTCTCTAAGAACGGGCTAGGGAAATGCACAACCCATACGAAGCCACCAGTCCTCAGGGTGGCATGGACAAACCTGGGGCAGCTGGAACCCCAGCCATGCACGCCTCCTCTCTTTATCCTAGGTTGCCGTACAAATATTATAATTTTCCACATGTGCCATCCTGTGACAAAGGTTGGGAAGCACTGCTCTATTCAACGGTTCTGTCTTGGTTCTACGAGAGGAAGGATGAAGGTTTGTGTTAGCCAGCTTTTTGTTACTGTGACAAAATGCTTGAGAGAATCTATGCAGAGGAAATGTTTATTCCAGCTCACAGTTTGAGAGGTTTCCATTTCATGGTCACTTGCCCTGTTCCTCTGGGGCTATAGCAAGTTAAAACACTATGGTGCGGAACACATGGTGGGATAAACCTACTTACTTTATAGTGACTGGGCGGGAAAAGAGTGAGACGGAAAGAGGTTGGGGTCCCATTATCCCCTTCAAAGGCGTGACCCTCAACAACCTAACTTCCTTCTGCTAAGTTCTACCTCTCAGGTTCTGCCACCTCCCAGTAGCACCATGGACTGGGGAACAAGCCTTTAACACATGAGCTTTTGGGGGACATTTAAGATCCAAACTACCCCTGGGTGCAGTAACACACACCTATGATCTCAGTTCTCCGGATGCTGAGATAGGAGCATCACAAATTTGTGGTCAGTGTGCGGTAACTTAGTGAGACTCTATTTTAAAAATAAGAAGCGCTGGGGGTGTAGATCAGTGGTAGAATCTCTCTGTATTTAATTCCCAGTACCACATACATGCACAAAAAGATCCAAACTATAGTAAAGTTGTCTTTTTCTCCTTCCTTCCTTCCTTCCTTCTTTTTATTCTTCCTCTTTCTTTTTTTCTCTCTCTCTCCTTTTTATGTTACTGAAAATGGAATCTAGGTGAGCTCTACCTGTGAGCTATATCCCCAACCCATTATTATTATTATTATTATTATTATTATTATTATTATTATTATTTTGGTGGTGCTAGGGTTCCTGGAAGCCCTTCTACCTCCGGGCTACACTCCCAGACCTACTATATATATAATTTTTTTTTTTAAACAGGGTTTCCTAAGCCAATGAGACAGGCTTCGAACCTGCGTGATCCTCCTGTCTCAGCCTCCCAAGTACTGGGATTACAAGTGTGTGCCACCACGCCTGGCTCAAGAATTTTATTTTAGAGAAAGACTCTTTAGAACAGACTTATATTCACAGAAAAACTGAGCAGATGTTAACCGAGTCCCTATATATTACCCACCTGTATACAGTTTCCTCTATTATCAATATTTTAATATTAGTATAATGCACTTGTTATAATGAACCAATATTGACACATTAGTATTAACCAAACTCCATACTTCATGCAAATGTCCTTAATTTTAACCTGATCCCGTTTGTGTGTCCCAGGGTCCCAGCCGTGACATTTAGTTGTGATGATTCTTTAGTCTCTGCTTGACTGTGACGGTTTCTCAGACTCCTCTTGTTTGTAATGACCTGGATGGTTTTGAATACGGGTCGGGTATATTGTAGGGTACCTCAGTACTGGAACTCACCTATATGTATCATGCTTTGGTCGGGGTTATAGGAAACCCATGGAGTGAAGTGCCGCTGTCACCAGTCATACCCGGAGGGGGTGATACCGACATGATCCTGCACTGCTTATGCTGATCATGAACACTTGGCTGAAATAGTGCTTGTCTCGCTTCCCCATGGTGAAGCTACTCTTTCTCTCCCTTTCCACATTATACTTTTTGGAAACTGGTCAGTAAGCATAGCTCACACGGAAGGAGTGGGGATTCATGCTGCCCCGCCCTCTACCGAGGAGTATCTATAGAACTCATTCTTCTGCAAGAGAGCTGACTCTTCTCCCCATGTATTGCTTCAGTAAATTGCATCACATATTTTGATCAATATGAGCTTGTAAGTATTTCGTTTTATTTAAATGATTACCCAATAATACTCCTGTTTGTCCCAGCTCTGGCTCTTGGGAGCCCCCGCGCCCCTTTGGCGTGCCCCTTCAATCTGAATTGTTTCTGTTTTTAGAACTTTCTTAATTTTGGTGTCTACCAAGATGCTCCAAACTTACCTTATATATTTCCTGCCCCGGTCATAAATCATTTTTCTAAGGATCCCTTATTCATTCCTCTTACTAGAGAATGGTGTCAGACCAATATATGGGTGCTAAGTGTGCTTATTTAACTAAGATGGGATTTCCTTTTAACTCCTTTTGGTTGTCACACACGCGTGCTAACCTACGCTTGTGCACATGTCTATAACTATTTCTCTATGTCTGTCTGTATCTACATTAACATGAGCTCTTAGGAGCTTTCAGTCAAATCTATTATAGCATGATGGCAATGTTACTTGAACATTACTGATCTATAACAGTGAACAAACCTAGTTTCTACCAACTTTCCTCCAATACTTAATTGTTCAATTCCAATATATGTGTATGCCAGCATCGGAGCACTAACCCGTGAGGTATTTTGTTTCGCTCTGTCCTTTTCTCAGATCCAGCATTTAACCATTTTAAGGTTTGACATTTTCTTGTTCATCCTCCACCAATGTCATTGGAAGGAGCAAAGGTCTACATTTAGCAAATGAGGAAAATGAACCCTATCAAACACTCTTAGCAAGCCGGGCGTGGTGGTGCACGCTTGTAATCCCAGCATTCGGGAGGCTGAGACAGGAGGATCCTGGTTCAAGGACGGACTCAGCTACTACTTAGTGAGGCCCTTTGCAACTCAGTGAGACCCTGTTTCAAAATAAAGAATAAAAAGTAGGGCTGGGGATGTAGCTTGGAGGTAGAATGTCTCTGGGTTCCATCCGCAGTACTGCAAACAAACAAACAAACAAACAAACAAGCAAACAAACAAACCACTCTTAGCATATGCAAGGCACTAGTTTAAGCCTCTTACATGTATGAATTACTTTACTTCTCCTGAGAGCCAAATGAAGTTGTTAATGATATTATCCTCACATGTCATGAAGAAAGGTTAATAACTTTCCCAAATTCAAACAACCAGTGAGCTAAGAACGAAAGAGTGTGACTTCCAAGCCCATACTCATAAGTGCTGTATCATGTCACATTATTTTCTGAAATGCTGCTTGGCACTTAGGGTACAGACTGTCAGTGGTTCACTGTTGCCCGTAGGAGGAAGGTGAAGTTTCCTAGCCTAGCTTTCGGCACTTTCTACAGCCCAGAGTCAACCCCCTGCCCCAGCCTACCCAGCGTGACCAGTACATCCTCAGGACATGCCCAGACATTGTCTCGCCTCAAGAGCATACTTCCTTTCCTAACTCTCAGCTGAAGCTCAGACCAAGCCCCACACATTCCAGATGTCCTTCCCCGTCCTCCTGGACTTACAGAACTTACAGTGCTTTCTCCATTGTCCACACTTGGCGCTCACACCCTTTGTCTGATACTTAGTCCGGGTTGTGTCTGTCGGTTTCTCCACTTCCCCTTCAATGCCAGCTTGTTGTCACTGCTGTCTCTTATAAGTTTTAATCTTTTTTTTTTTTTTGTAGCATTAGCAATGGAACCCAGGGACATTCTACCTCTGAGCTACATCCCCAGCCCTGTTTTATTCTTGATCTTGAAACAGGGTCTCACTAAGTTGCAGAGAGCCTCACAAAGTAGCTGAGGCTGGCCGCAAACCTGCAATCCTCCTGTCTCAGCCTCCCAAGTACTGGGATTACAAGCGTGCGCCACCACGCCTGACCGAGTTTTGCTCCTCACAAGCCTAGCGAATGAGCAGTAGAGACTCTGTGAGACTCGCGATTGCCGTGTTTCCTCAGGTGTCATCATCTCCGTTTGTTAGATAACCATATCCTGCAGGGAGGGAGCACATTTCAGCAAATTAACCATCGTGGCCTGAAACTACGCTCTATGATGTCCCCTCTCCCTCAGATTATCTTCCTATTTCAGGAAGTCAAGACTGACTACTCTAAATACCATCCCCTCAGCGCAGCCCCGTGAAAAACTTAGCTGTGCTGGAAGAGAAGAAGGGTTGGACCCAGGCAGTGGCCAGTTTTTACAGAGGTGGATCTGGCCTTGTTGTACCTCGGCTTGAGATAAATGTCCTAGTGTTCCCTTGGAGAGGTCTAGGAGCAGGAGAACCCTCAACCTACTGAGTTCTACTTTGAAGAACAGAACCTGTATTCAAGCTGAAGCCCACTTGCTCAACTTTAGTTATTCCAATGCTATCTCACACTCCATTTGATTGTATTGTAGCTGAAATTTTAATCTCACTCTAAATAATAACAGCCACAAATGGCGGCTCTAATGTGCCAGTTATAAGTTTTTCAAATGGACAGTAAACAGCCATTAGATGATTGTTTATCTACGCCCTGCCCATAATTATGTCGCATAGCTCTATGGTGTTCTTCCCACCCTTGGGACACCCTGCTCTAAGATCCTGGTCTAGCTAGGCACTTATATTCTCACACCTTCAGGCACATTTCATCCTGGACCAACTTGTGAATATTTTCTTTTCTATGGACCAAGAGCAAGAGCAACTCAGCTTCCATTCCTTACCTGTCTAGGGATGCTAGCTAAGTAAGACTTTGTTGGAAGAAAGGGTGATACCGATTTTTTTAAGGTGTGAAAACCACAGGATAAGTCCATCTATGATTAACGCTTCTGGGAAGATCATTTGGGAAGTAATTCATTCACGCATTCACTAAGTACTCCCTTGAGTTTCTCTTAACTCTTTCTAGCTCAGGGTCAGGAGAGCTGGCTTCAAGTGCATCTTGTTTATTGTAATGAAATGAAATAAATGTCCAGTTGGCTTGGGATGAAGCCATACCAAGCCCTTTCACAACTCTCTTCTACCTGATTCAGGTCGAGAGTAAGCCTTTGGTGCTGTTCCAGAAACCGCCTTCCAAGGTCAAGAACCTCAGAATGACCCGGTACTTGCATAAGGTAGGAAGTGATGTTAGTGATTTTCTCTAGGAAAGGATGAGGGTGGGTAGATGGATGAGGTAGCTTTTACAAACATTGCTGGTCAACTGAGATGGCGATGGGTGCACTCTGCCCACATCACCGTGCTCCCTCTCCACATGCTTGTGAATACAGCTGTTTATTGATAGCTAGGCCTTATCTTTTCCGGTCAATCAGTTATAGGAAGAAGGGGTCCAAGTAAGAAGGTCAAGTCTATAAAATAGCCATAGAGGACATGGGGGCTAATGTTATACCAAGGAAGATTTCATTGTATAGCAGAAAGGACCTTCCCCATGTTTGGGTGGTAAGATATTGGAATGATAATAATTATGGTTCCTCATTATGGAATATTCTACCTAAGTGGTTTCCACAAAAGCCTCATGAGGTAGGCCCCACTTTTAACCCCGTAGCAGTGATGAAATACTTGAGGTTTAGGAAGAGAACCAATGTTCAAGGTCCACAGAGAGTCAGAGGTGAAATGGGGATTCAAACCCAGAGCCCATAGGCTTCCTGGAATCTCCTTCTCCACCCCTGAGTTCCCCAAGAACCTGGTTTAGGCACCTCCTCTGTGGAGAGGAGATGAGCCTGGAGACATCTTCTTGCTTGAGGTTTGTGTACCTTATCCAATTTCTCCTGTAGAATACAAACACCAGCATTACTTCACTCCCTTTTGTGGACACCAAAAAGAAGAATACAGTTAACTTGCCACGCATCAGCAACAAAATCCTTCTGAAGACGCCCAGGCTGTGTCAGGTGAGCACAGGGCAGTGGACATGCCCCGGGCACGCAGGTGAGAGGCCCGGTTCAGCCCAGAGCCAAACCTGGACAGGCCAGGAAGGCGAGGGAAAGCACAGTGTTGGCGGAAGCGCTGGGTTCCAGTCCTGTCCTCACTCCTTGTATCAAATGTGAACATGAGCGAGTGAGCCGTGGGATTTCTCTTATCTGTAAAATGAGCCCTCTGTGGAGTGGCCAGGAGGCTCACTGAGCACAGGAAAAGTGAAGTTCTGGCATATAATGGCAGAACCAAAAATGACACTGTTTTCCTCCCATGTCCTTGCAAGGACCAGATGACATTAAAATAAGGGAAAGTAACAAGTCAAAGAGCTGCTGTTCACACACAAGTGCAAGCTTCTGTGCTCCCAGGCAAGTGGCTTTATCTAGTTGGGCACTGAATTTCTCAAGGACAGCAGTAAAAACTGTCCCCATCTCTTCCTACAGTGACACACCATGGGGGTTGTCAACCGCACACTGGAGTGTTCTTGGGTCTCCCAGGGTGTAATATGAGAATCAGATGGATACCACTTTGGGGAGAAAGGTTGAGAAAATCTACTGAGCCTTAGCTACCATTTTCTCCCTGAAGAAATAGGAAAATGTCCTGAGTGGATGTGGATGTCTGGGCTCATAAAAAGTGGTTTATGAGCCCCAGGAGAAGTGGAAGTAGTCCTTTATTGCAAACCTCTTTCCCTGGACAGGAGACTCAAACTCGCAGTCAACTGCCGGCCTCTGAGCACAAGGTTTCAGAAATACCTTTCCACTCTAGCATTAAAACCCAGGACCCCAAGGTAGAGGAGAAACCGCCCAGCAAGCACAAGATGCCTCTGACAGCAGCAGGTATGACATTGGGGCAGTAGCGGGCAGGGAGGGCTGGCTACGAGTGGTCAGGTGTCACGGGTGGAGCTGAGCTGGAGAGGGCTTAAACTACCATGCGTTGGAGTGGTCAACTGGGGCAACATGCCAAAATGAAAGAAGGCAAGCCCTTCGCATCAGTATAAGCAAGAGGCTAAGCAGGAGTTAGCAACAGCTTCACACGCTCTGGGTTTTCCCCTGGAACTGCACTGGGTAAGGGTCAGGTGTGTTAGTGGACATGGAGGGTCGGTGTGTTAGTGGACACGGAGGGGAAGCCAGGAAGAGCCCTTGGAATTGCTTGTGGTGAGGCCTGAATGATCTCAAGTAGGATATGTGGCCAGAAGCCAGGCCCCTCACGAGGTTCAGTGACTCAGGACCTCTTAGGAGTCAACTGAAGAGAACCAGAGCCCAACGGGCATCTGCGTGTGCCAACACGTGCCCCAAGGCCTTCTGCCACAGTGATGGGTTGGAAGTGGTTAAATGAGCGCAGGAATGGAAACCTCAGTCCTGAGCTAGTCTGCCTTTGAGGAGGTGAGACCTACCTCCCTGCCGTCTTGGGCCTTCATTCCGTCCACTGGGTGGGGAATGCACCTTGTTTTGTGGAAGGACACAACTGTCCTTCCACAAATACGACGGCAGAGGGCGCGCTTGTACAGGCTCCTCATAGTTCCTTCCCCACCTCTCAGCAGTTTGTCAAATAACCTGGTGTCAGCCTGATGTGGTGGCACACGCTTTTAATCCCAGCGCTTGGGAGGCTGAGACAGGAGGATTGCACAGGTTCGAAGCCAGACTCAGCTACTTAGTGAGACCCTGGTTCAAAATAAAATATAAAATAGGTCTGGGAGTATAGCCTGGAGGTAGAAGGCCCCTGGGTTCTATCCCCAGTGCCACACACACACCACACACACACACACACACACACATACACACACACGTAACCTGGTGTCTCCTCCCCCATTCCTGGTTTCTCTTCTTTTGTGTATTCTCTATTCTCTAGTTCATCTGTGAAAATGTGACTTTCACTCCCATCCTCTCACCCCTGCCCAACACCAGACCCCAGATGTGACCTGTCCATGAAACATAGATGCTAATATGTGCACCACCAACCAGAATGGGGTCTCGCTGCCCCCCTCGCAGATTCCAGTGGGAACACCTGCTGGCCCTTTAAGGTTGCAGTTACGTCACTGCCTGACCCCAGAAGACATTGTAGTTTTATTTTGTATTGATTCATTATTTTTATTGAAATCAACATACATTTAGAAATTTGCACAACTTGAATAGCATTGTAGGAAGCCTCTTTATTTTCTGTTCTAGTTTATAAAACCCCCAGAGAATAACCATTATCCTGACGTATAATGCCACGGATTTATTTATATTAGTGGTGTCATTTAGTAAACATGCTTTTGTGTCTAGCTTCTTTTGCTCAACAGTATTTGTGAGATCCATCTATGTTGTGCAGTAGATTTTTCTTTTCATTGTTGTATAACATTTTATTTTTTATAGCCAGGTCACAATTTATTGTTCCATTTACTATTGAAGGACATTCAAGATGCTTCTGGTTTTGAGTAATTATGGGTAATTTTCTGCTCTGAAAAATCTTCTATGAAGAATCCTGGATGTGTTCCGTGGTGTATATATGCCTAGTTTTTTTTTTTTCTTTCTTTTTCTTTTCCCTTTCTTTCTTTCTTTCTTTTTTCTTTTTTCTTTTTTGTGGAACTGGGAATAGAACCCAAGGACATTGTATCTCTGAGATATACCCCCAGGGTCTCACTAAGTCGCTGAGAATCTCACTAAGTAGTTGAGGCTGGCCATGAACCTGCGATCCTCCTGTCTCAGCCTCCCAAGTTGGGATTACAAGCCTGTACTACCAGGCCCGGCTTATGTGCCTAATTTCTTTCAGGCAACATATCGGAGTAATATGACTGAGTCAAAAGGTGACATTGTAGAGACTCTGTGGCCTGATACCACCTGAACTTGGGCAAATACGACCTTAATATGCTTGTTGACATGGAGTTTACTCCTGGATTTTTTTTCCCATGCTACAGCAACCAAGAGCTAAACTCTCCCTTTTCTTACCTTTGTAATTTCCCCTTGACTTGCTGAAATACTTGCAAGACCTTGACATCTTCCCTTGTTACCTTTTCATCTGGTGAGATTTTGCACACATGATCTTGAGGAGGCCCCCCATGTGAGGGAAAGGCCAACACACGGCAAAGACCCTCAGACCGCCTGCACCCCGGGCAAATGCCCGTGTCGCCTCAGCTTAACCACTGCTGTGCTTCCCACACAGAGGCCCTAAAGATCTTTAAGAACAAGCTGTCTTCTTACGAGCAAAATGAGATCCTGGGCTACACTGAGCTGTGGTTCCTGGGGCTTGATGCCGAAAAGCTCAAGGTGGCTCCTGAGAAATCCAACAAGACAAGTTTTGATGATGAACATGGCTCCTACCTGAAGGTGACGGGGGTGGGGGGTGGGTCATGGTTAGCTCAGGGGCTTGGGGGCAACAGAGACTCCCCAAGGAAAGGAATATATGGGGGGGTAATGTATAGTGTTTTGTGGGGATATATTAAGACTAGGCATCCTGAAGGATTCTAGTGGGTTCGAACCCAAAGAAATATCATGTTTAAGAAGTGAGAAGTCATGCAAACTATAACAGAACCAGGAGTTTTGGGGTAACAAGTTTGTGTCCTGGGTGATCTCTCCCACAGGCTAAGTTGCTGAGGTTGGCCTCGAACCTGCGATCCTCCTGCCTCAACCTCCCAAGCACTGGGATTACAGACATGTGCCACACTTCTGCCTTAAAGTGTAGACTCTTACCCATCAGGTCCAGGATGGGACCCTTGAGATTCTGCGTTTCTGAAAAGCATCCAGGTGATGCCCAACCGTGGGTCTCTTGACCACATGTTGAGAAGTGAGGATATGGCTTTTAATCACATAGCCTTTGTCTAGAGTCCTGGTTTTCAACAATTTTAGGTCAGAGGTCCCCTTGGGAGTCTGACAAGGGTCTCCCTTTGGGAATCCTTATCCCAGAAAAGGCAACCTGTACATTTGAAATGTTTCAGGGGATTAATGAGCCCTTGTTTAAGAATCCCCAGTATAAACCTTATCTCTAATCAGACATTCTCAACCCCTCCGTTTCCTTTCTTTATTCTACCCTACCTGAGCCTTGAGCCTTTGGGAAATTCCCTAGGATGTCAACATTACCTTTAAGTGAATTCACTAGAACTGGGTTTATGCTCTGGGCTAAATCTTCAGTGCACACAACCCAATTTCTTTCTTTCTTTTTTTGGGGGTGGAGGGGATACTAGGGATGGAATCCAGGGGCATTCTACTTCCAAACCACATCCCCATCTCTATTTTTTATTTTCTATTTTGAAACAGGGTCTCACTGAGTCGCAGAGGGCCTCACTAAGTAGTAGAGCAACCCAATTTCTAAACAAGCGACAGCCACATTCTTGAGTTTATTCTGTCAATAGCTGTAAACTGTATACATACTATGGAGCGCCTGTCATACATTTGGGCATTTGCTAGACTTTGAGCACAACAGGGCCTTTGCTCTCAAAGGACCACCGTCAATGCTGAAGTTGGCATGTAAGCAAATAATTTGGATGCTGGAACACTGGTGGTATAAAGAAGATACATACAAATGCTTGGAAGACACACATGTACCTTAACACCAACACGTGTACATGGTCTGTCCCATTTTCATGAGAGATCTTTAAAAGTAGACTAACCTATCAGTACAAAATTGCTTATGCTAATTCATGGTCTCGACTGCCCCTGTATGGACCATCTTCCACCCTGCTACTGCACACACATTCACAAACACATCCTGAGGACTGTGCACGCCTCTCTCTCCCCCTCCCACTCACGAGTGTAATACTAGAAGTCAGAGGCCTACAGAGCTTGAGGACCTTAGAGATCATCTTATCAGAATTTCATCCTTATCTTTATGGATGAGGACACTCAGAGTCCCGGAGTGGCTAATGGGAAGGCACCTAACTGAAATCTTTAAGGGAAATGTTTCATGACGTTGACTAAATACTTGCTTCCTGGTTTCCTGTCCAAGGATAAACATGGATGATTCTGACATTTTGGAAAATATTGCTCTTACCAAGAAAGTTCCTACACCTCAAGATAGGACTAAATTTGTACAAGTTCAGGGGAGAACTACATTTGGCCAGGGAGGGATGGAACAGACATAAATCCTTTTCTGATTGACGGAGGCACATATGAAAATCCCCCTCCCCAAAACTGGAGCCGTGGTTCAACTTGAAAAATCATGAAATGTACAAAATGGAAGGGACCTTCAGTTTTGTCCAGCCCTCTTACTTTTTTTTCTCTTGATACTGGAGATTGGACCCATGGACCTTCTACTTTTGAGCTGCATGCCCTGCCCTTTTTATTTCTTATTTTGAAACAGAGTCTCACTAAATTGTTGAGGATGGTCTTGAACCTATTAACCTCCTGTTTCAGCTTCCCAAGTACTAGGATTACATGTGTGAACCACTGAGCCTGACCACCAGCCCTATTGTTTTATGGGTCCTAAGACATGCAGGAAACTAAAAGATTGGGATTAGAAGCTAATGTTTCTAAAGACCTCCCAATGTTCTTAGCACTGGTTAGCCTGGATGGGGCTCATGAGAACCCCCCTGGTACCATGTTGGTGGCTTGGGATCCAGGCAACAACCTAACCACCACAGTAGCAAAGATAAGAGTGAGCCCTGAGCTGGGGGGTGGGGACCCCAGGCCCGGGGTCAGGGCAACCCAACAGCCCATGGCTCTTCTCACTGCTGGCTGGCTTCTGTAGGTCCTGCATGACCACATCGCCTACCGCTACGAAGTCCTGGAGATGATTGGAAAAGGGTCCTTTGGACAGGTGGCTAAGTGCTTGGATCACAAAAACAATGAGTTGGTGGCCCTGAAAATCATCAGGAACAAAAAGAGGTGCGGCTTGATAGATGACCTGGGCTAAAGAGGCGGCCCCTCGGCTCTAGTGTTTCAGAACACCAACCCTTCCTTACTCTGCTGTCTCCTCTCCTCTCTCTCCCCATCTTCCTCTTCCTCTTTCTCTACCTGTCTGAGTCTGGGAACGGGCAAAGAGGAGGCAAAAGCGTTGGGGTTTGCGTGCTTTTTGCCGCCCTGGATGTTCTCCTGGGGCTCGTGGGGAGGGGCTCGCTGCCGTGGCACAACTTGACACCTGTGTTTTTTTGTCCCCATTCCCTTCCCTCCCCGCCACCCAAAACCACCCCAGATTTCACCACCAGGCCCTGGTGGAGCTGAAGATTCTGGAGGCCCTCAGAAGGAAAGACAAAGACAACACATACAACGTGGTGCACATGAAGGACTTTTTCTACTTCCGCAATCACCTCTGCATCACCTTTGAGCTCCTCGGGTCAGTCACCGTGGCTTCTGAATATGTTTCTTTCTTCTCCTTCCCTTCTTTTCTTCCTTTCCTCCTCCCTTCCTTCTTTCTTCTATTCTTCTTTCTCTTTTTCTTTCTTTTGTGGTGTTGGGAATTAAACCCAGAAACATTTTACCTCCAAGCTATATCCTATTTTGTTTTATTTAACTTAATTTAATTTAAATTTTTGTTGTGATACTAGGGATTGAACCCAGAGACATTCTACCTCTGGCTACACCCCTAGCCCTTAATTTTTTTTTTTAAACAGAGTCTTGCTAGGTTAGTGAAAGTCTTGCTACATTGCTGAGGCTGTCCTCAAGCCTGCAATCCTCCTATCTCAGACTTCCATGTGCTGGGATTACAGGCATGTACTGTCACACCTGGCTAATTCATTCTCTTTTGAAAAATTGCTTAAGGCCGGACGTGGTGGCGCACGCTTGTAATCCCCGCGCTTGGGAGGCAGAGACAGGAGGATCACGTAGGTTTGAAGCCAGCCACGTGCGCTGGCTTAGGAGACCCTGTTTCCAAATAAAAATGTAAAAATAGGTCTGGGAGTGTAGCCCGGAGGTAGAAGGGCTTCCAGGAACCCCAGTACCACCAAAAAAAAAAATTGCTTAAGTGACAGGTGGGAAACTCTGAAGTCTGAGCGCTGGATTTTCTTGGGTGAGAATATCCAATGAGCAGTGTAGACACAGCAGCCACTCAGTTATCAAGAAGGTCCAGGAGCGAGGAGACTGGGACCGAAAGCTGAGATGCCACCCATCTCTTTGAGCCTGTCCACCTGCTAGTGCACCAGTGTGGCCTTCCCTGGTGCCGAGTACTGGACTCGGTGATAGAACCCAGCAAAGCCTGTGCCCTCCAGAGCTCAGAGCGCTGAAAAGGACTATCCTTTAGCCCCATGTTCCTCAAACAATGGCTTCCCAACCCTCTGTGCCGAGGTTAGAACCCAGAGGAACAGGCAGCTGGATGCTCAGAGGGACTTTGAATGATAAGGACAAGAGCAGATATTTCTGGTAAGAGAGCAGAACCCTGACGTCCATTGGCATCGCCCAGCTGAATATTGGAGCTGAAAAGCTGATCGGAGAGGCCTGCTGATCTGATTGCTTTCTCTCTGACAGGATTGTCTGGTGCAATTGAAATAAAACCAGGAATGCAGAATGCATCTAGCAAAGGGGAAAGGTCTGGGGTGAGCCCTGGGGGTTGTGGATCCACTGAGCTGGTAGCCTGGTGTCCCCCAACATGGTCACTAATGGTGAAGTTCTAGGAACCAGCTAAATAGCAAGGCAGAGGAGAGTGGGCTCCTCCCCGTCTCCTGTACTTAAAAAATGTGGTCTACTCTGCAGGATGCAGGAGACAGTTAGATTCTATGGAGCAAAGGGGACAGCCCAGGCTGCCTTTCTTGGCCTTTAATGACAGTGCCCAGATAGGCTATCACTGTGTTGACAAGAACTCCCAGCAGCTCAAGAGAGGCAGCTGCGTGGAGGAGAATCCTCAGACCAGTGAGGCCGCAGAGGTGCCCGGGGTCGAGGGTCAGGATGGGGCCAGAGCCAAGCCTCACACCTCCATGGTTCCCCTCCAGAAGGACTGGCTTCTTAAAAGCTACCAATGCTGGAGAATCTTGGAAAGGGGAGATTAGGAGGAACCAGGAACCACCTGGGGACTAAGGTATTGACGGTCACTTCTGGATCCTTCTCTTTCCCTCCTCTCTCCATCTCACAGTTTGCATGAAGGGTCACAAACTAAACACTTACAAAAATGTTTTACTTTTTAAATATTTGGATGTGAGCCGGGCGTGGTGGCGCACGCTTGTAATCCCAGCATTCGGGAGGCTGAGACCTGGAGGATCGCGGTTTGTGGACAGCCTCAGCTACCTAGTGAGGCCCTCTGCAACTCAGTGAGACCCGTTTTCAAAATAAAGAATAAAAAGTAGGGCAGGGGGTGTAGCTTGGAGGTTGCATGCCCCCTGGGTTCCATCCCCAAACCCGCAAAAAAAATAAAAATAAATAAATAAATATTTAGATGTGTGTGTGTGTGTGTGTGTGTGTGTGTGTGTGTGTGTGTGTGTGTGATGCGTGCACGTGTTACTGGAGATTGAACCCAAGAGCTCTCCAAGTTGTACCCCTCAGCCCTTTTTATTTTTTATTTTTAAACAAGGGTCCCACTAAGTTGCTGTGGCTGGCCTAAAATCTGCAATCCTCCTGTCTCAGCCTCCTGAGTACTGGAATTATAGGCATGCACCATGTCCAGGTAGATTTTTTTTTTTTGGTAAATGCTTTGTGTTAATTCCCAAGATTTATGAGTGATCAGATTTCAGATTATTGAGCTTGCTTTTGTATAATACTGAAGGCTCTTGCCCCTCTAGAGAACTGGGGATCACCAGCAAGAGCCAGCTTCCATGACTGCCAGGCCAGGTTAGATGGGACCCGACAGAGTACAGCTCCCTAGTCGGCCTCAGCCTCTCCTCTGCCCACACTCATGTCCCAGTACTTTCCAGGAGTCTGAAGTACTTAGCCTTATCAGGCCTGGGTAGTGGTGTCTGCTTGGTAGAGTGACTAGTAATCAAAGGCCTGAAGAATTCATAGTTTGGCCCAACCTCTCTTTTTTCTTTTGCTACTGAGGATTGAACTCAGAGGGATTCTACTCGACCCGCACCTAAAGCCCTTTTAATTTTTGTGTTTGAAACTGCATCTCACTAGGTAGGTTACTGAGAGCCTTGCTAGATTTCTCAGGCCTCCAAAAGTGCTGGGATTATAGACACCACCATGCCCAGGTGGTCCAGTCTCTTTATGAACACAGGCAAAAAAGTGCTTATGCAGCCTTGTTGAGTAAGACATGAGAATATATCCAAGAATGGGAATCCAGCGTGGCTGGATGCCATCCCAAGCCTACCATGAGACCGTGGGAAGGCCAAGTTTATCAGATACCACAGCCCTGCTTCCTGGTCTGAGAGTTGCCCACTTTAAAGGGAATCCAGACAGCATGGGTTTGTTCGCAGGTTCAGATTTAGCATGGTAGTTGCGATGCTCACACACTCCGCCTTTTCTCTGTCTTCCCCAGCATCAACTTGTACGAGTTGATGAAGAATAACAGCTTCCAAGGCTTCAGTCTGTCGATAGTGCGGCGCTTCACGCTCTCCGTTCTGAAGTGCTTGCAAATGCTTTATGTAGAGAAAATCATTCACTGCGACCTCAAGCCCGTGAGTACAACCCATGTGGCCAGGAGAGCGGGTTCCCACCTCTCCCTAGTGCTGGGGCAGCCAGCGAGCCGGGGCTCCCAGGATCCTGTGTACAGACTGAAGTGAAGGGATGGGGAGAGCGAGATGGGGAGAGATGTGGTGTAATTGAGGCCGATAGAGGCAGGAAGGTGTGAAGACTCTTCTGTAGAGGGGCGGGTTGGTTGACCATCAAGGCGTATTGTAAGAAGCCCTGAGTGTCGGGGCTTACTCACTTTCTCTTTTTAATCACCAGTCCCCTGTAGCCCTGCAGAGTTCTCCCTGGGCTCTAGAGTTTCCATCGTGTGCTCTGCAGGGTCTGCACGGGAAGATGGCCTATTCTACTAAATCCTCACTAGATCCTCCGTCCTGGGAGTTACTCCCAGGGCACAGTACACCCAGACCACTGTCTCTACTCCAGTGGGTGTGCTTGTCTTACGAGTCCTGCTAGTGCTGCATACTTAGCTCCGCATTTGATTTTGATGGCTTTGCCCAAAAATTTCTTCTTTTTTTATGTGGTACTGGGGTTCCTGGAAACCCTTCTACCTCCGGGCTACACTCCCAGACCTATTTTTTTTTTTAATTTTTATTTTGGAAGCAGGGTCTCTTAAGCCAGCGAGGCTAGCTTTGAATGTGCGCGATCCTCCTTTCTCCACCTCCCAAGCGCGGGGATTACAAGTGTGCGCCACCACGCCCGGCAAAAATTTCTTCTTTTTTATATATACTTTTATTGGTATGTTGTGATGATGCATCGTAATGAGGTTCAGATTGACACGAGCATATATAACATCGTACATGCGCAGAGCACTTGGTGTGCCTCCTTCTGGATCTCCCCCTCCTCCTCCCTCTCCCTGGACATGCTGTTGAGGTTGGTAGCAATACCTGATGTATTACCTTATGTGCACATAGCATTATTTGAACTTTATTATTTAAAGTTCAAATAGGACTTTATTATTTATTTATCAGGGAGAACTTTATTATTTCCTTTATCAAGCCTCCTTTTCCTTCTTCCCCCGATCTCCTTCCACTATTTTATGGTCTTTCTTCACTAATCTAAATAGCTTCTTTATCCGTATTTCAAGCTCCCCTGATGTCAGGAATGTGTCTTTTCACCACTATGTCCCCCGGACCTAGCATGGTACCTGGAAAGAGTAACAGGGGGCAGTAAGTAAATGCCTGTTAAACGAGCTGACAGTTGCAAACTCACGGAAATAATGCAGAGAGGAAGCTAAGGACAACGGAATGGCTCCCGGATACGAGAACATCCCTTTCCTTTTCCTTACTCCCTACTCTCCACTCCCCAAACTGAATTTATTTTGGGAAACTGTAACCCAGGGGATAACTTGGGGTTATTTTGTAATTGGAGATTATCGCTATAGAAATGTTCTCTCCGGGCCTCACAAGCGTAGGGGTGCACTGATTTTTTTTTTTTTTTTTTTTTGGTGGTACTGGGGTTCCTGGAAGCCCTTCTACCTCCGGGCTACACTCCCAGACCTGTTTTTACATTTTTTTATTTGGAAACAGGGTCTCCTAAGCCATCGCGCACGGCTGGCTTCGAACCTGTGCGATCCTCCTGTCTCTGCCTCCCAAGCGCGGGGATTACAAGCGTGCGCCACCACTCCCGGCAGGGGTGCACTGATTTTGTCTCCACCTCCAAGTTCTCAGCTTTGCAGCCCTAAGAGTCACAACACCCGTGGTCTTTGGGCTTAAATGACTGACTTTCACCAAGGCAATTCACAAGACCCCCGATAGCCAAAATATCAGAAGACAGATTTACTTGAGAAATAGATCAAGTAGACTGAATATGTATATTCCTTTGGGAAGCGCGTGTGTGCGCATGCACACACACACACACACACACACACACACACACACACACACACACCAGGAGAGTGTTTTTGATTCAAGAACCAGGGAATTTTTCTTCTAAACTCAGTGGTCAGTGTGGATGATCTCTGATTGCCCTTTGCATTCGTGCCCTCCACAGAACTTTTTCTGACAATAAGGTGGGAGATGGGAGGGGTTGTTACTTTGCCTTCCATCACTGTGACAAAATGCCTGAGACAGGCAACCTAGAAAGAAGAAAGCTTTCTGTTGGTCCACAATCCCTGAGGTTTCGGTTCATGGTCAGTCGGCTCTGCTGCTCTAGGCCTGTGGTGAGATCAAAGCTACTCACTTCATGGAAGAAAGGGGTAGGCATCCCGATTCAGCCTCAAGGCCACACCCCCAATGGCCTAACTTTCTCCCAGAAGACCACACCTCTTTTTTGGCACTTGGGATTGAACTCAAGGGAATTCTACCCATGAGCTACACCCCTAGCCATTTTTATTTATTTTAAAATGGGGTCTCACTAAGCTGCTGAACGTCTTGTTAAGCTGCCAAGGCTGGCTATGAACCTGCGATCTTCCTTTGTCAGCCTCCTAAGTCCTGAGATTACAGGCATATGCTATCACCTCTGGCTTAGGTCACACCTCTTAAAGGTCCCACCACCTTTCATTAGTCCTGCAGGCTGGGGACCAAGCCTTCAACACATGGGCCTTTGGGGGATATGTAAGATTCAAACTGAAATAGAGAACCAACTCCATCTAGGAAAGGGGCTTCCATGAGGCTAGAAACAATAGAAATTCTTGCTTTTAAAGGCTTTTGTTAACTCTCCTGGAGTTAACACATCCTTTAGAAATGATTCTATGGGATGAATGAATCTTAGTTTGTGGAGTCTTCAGGGGAGGCCTTCTCTGCCATGCATGCAGTGCTAGTGCTTAGTAAGCAAGCAGATAGTTCATCTGATGGTGAGATCCTCGAGGCACAGTTAGGACTTAAATCTTCCAGCCCCCGTGCTCAGAGGAGAGCCCAGAAGCTCCGCCTTCCAATTCAGGGGCTAACAGCATGAAGACCACGAACCCCAGTCAAATCATTGCCTTTTCTGGGATGGGGAGGGATGTCTTCTACCATTACAGCAGTATGTCAGCAGGGGGCATTTAAGGTGAACATCACGCAACCAACCCCGAGCCTTCAGGAGTTAATCAGTATGGGCAAGTAAACACAATAGACACAAAAGAAACAGTAGTGCATCCTGGGTCCAAATAAGATAGAGAGCACAAGTCCGTGGGAAAGCGGGAGGGTGGGGTGGGACAGTGGGAGGAGGAGAGGATGTGGGAGGGGGACTTGGAGGTGGCTGGATTCGAAAGAAGTCTTGCAGGGTGTCAAGCATGTGGGTAAGTCGAGAGCCTAGGGAACATTAATTTTTATAAACCTGACTTAATGTCTCTCTTTCTTTTTTCTCTCTCTCTCTAGGAAAACATAGTGCTCTACCAAAAGGGCCAAGTCTCTGTGAAAGTTATCGACTTTGGATCCAGCTGTTATGAACATCAGAAAGGTAGGCGCCACGCCGACCCCGGGGCCGGCTTCTCCCGTCGCAGTCTCTCCCCCTTCACACACGAGGCCCCTGGCTGCCAGCGTGGGATCCGCCATCGCCATGGCCAGCGAGATTTTGAACAAGACGCCTCACCTCTCTGAGCCTAAGTTTCCTCACCTATAAAATGAGAAAGTGAAATTCTCAGACCATAAGTGCTCTCTGAAGCCCTCATATTCTGTGAGGTGGAATTAATTACCCAGAGCACTGGATCAAGAAGGCAACTAAGGCCGGGCGTGGTGGCGCACGCTTGTAATCCCTGCGCTTGGGGGGGCGGAGACAGGAGGATCGCGCAGGTGGCTTAAGAGACCCTGTTTCCAAATAAAATATAAAATAGGTCTGGGAGTGTAGCCCGGAGGTAGAAGGGTTCCATCCCCAGTACCACCAAAAAAAAAAAAAAAAAAAAAAGGCATCTAAGTGTACAACACAATCTTACCACAAGGCGCCCAGAAGTCATAGTTTTCATGGCCTTACCTTACATGTGTAAGTCTAAATTTTGGGGGAAGATCTGGGAGGCTGGGCTTTAGAAAACAGCCATTCTAAAGTTAGGAATTCACTCCCCTGCATCCTCTCAGCTTTCTACTTTCTTCATGCTACAACCCGGGAAGTAGCCCTGGAGTATGTTTACACCCACATTTATTGACTTTGATTTAATAGTCTGTTCCTTGGCTTCTATCGGGTGCAATGTAGAAACAGGCACCGCTCAGTCAACATCTATATGCTAGGTGTCATTCCCTGATTGGGTGCTTCCCCAAAATAAAAATAAATAAACAAGTGAAAGAATATTTTCTGCTCTGGGTTGCTTACTGTAATGCAAGAGACAGAAAGATAAAAAGAGAATTCAATAGGTACAATGGTTATAGAGGCGCACTGGTTGTATTAAAGGCATCACAGAAACGAGGGACTTTGGGCTGGTCTTTCTGGTGGCAGGGATGTCAGAAGTAGCCTCCAGAAGCTGAAGAAGGGACTGCCTGACAGGTGCTCCCAAATATTCTGCAGAGCCTCTTTAACCCATGTCTAAGCTGGGCGTGGTGGCTCACGCTTATAATCCCCGCCCTTGGGAGGCGGAGACAGGAGGATCATGTAGGTTTAAAGCCAGCCATGCTGGCTTAAGAGACCCTGTTTCCAAATAAAAAAAAAAAAGTATAAAATAGGTCTGGGAGTGTAGCCCGGAAGTAGAAGGGTTTCCAGGAACCCCAGTACCACCAAAAGAAAACCCCCAAAAACAAACAAACAAACAAACAAACAAACAAACAAAAAACCCATGTCTATTATATCTTTTATGTACGGATCCTATAAGAAATTTTATTTAGAAAGCAAAGCCTCCCACAAAAAAGCTTATATGTTTACCCTTCTCAGATACCACAGCTGTTTAACTTACTAATTACCCTCATCTTGGGCTGCCAGGATGCTCAGAACTGAGTTTATTATTTTATCATTGGTTTCTGACTGTTACTCCCAGTTTTATAGTTCTCTTGACCTCCCTTTTATCTTTATTTTCATGGTGAGGCAGTACAGAGTGTAGACACGGGAAGTGAACTGCCTGGTTTCAAATCCCAGCTCCGTCGTTGGTAGCTGAGTGACCTTGACAATGTATCTAACCTCTGGATGCCTCGGTCTTCTCATCCTTCTCATCGGTCTTCTCGGTCCTTACAACAGCTCTATGAAGCAGGCTCTACCACTGTGAGACAGTGGTACCACGGAGACAGTAGTAGTGCCTGCTTCATAGAGCTGTTGTAATGACTGAAAGAATCCAGCTATGTAAAACACTCCAGTGGTGCATGGCATGTGTTAAAATGTCCTGTGTATCATGCATTGCAAAGTACCTCAAATCTATTTTGGAAGCAGGAAGGGTATAAAAATCACTTTTGTCAAATCTTTAATTTGCTTTAAGTTATAGAATGATTACATCCTTACTTATAACAAGTTAATTTAGCAGAGGAGTGATTACAGAACCTCTGCTTCCCCCACCCAGGTGATCACAAATAACAATTATATAGAAATAACCCAAATGTCTCATTTCTCTGGCTTCAGGCTCCTCATCTATAAAGTCAGGGCGCCCCACCCCATAAACATTAATATATCCTCATCTGCTGAGGGTTTGTTGATCCTTACTTTCTATATTTTATAGTCTGTAATTAATGTGCATAATATATTGAATACATCTTAAATTTAAATTAGGCATTTTAGATCCTTCCTTTCCAATTTAGATAACCCTCCTCTTTTGCCAAATTGCAATATTCTCAGAAGCTGTCTATGCAAAGTTGATCTGACAGCTTGGAAGCTTGGCATATATTGGTTTTATAGTTTGCATTTTGGGGAGATGCTGGGGATTGAACCCAGGGGCATCCTACCTGTGATCTACACCCCCAACACTATTTAATTTTGAAACAGGTTCTCATTAACTTGCTAGAATGCAGGTCTCCAACCTGCAATCTTCCTATCTCAGTCTCCCAAATACTGGGATTCCAGGTAAGTGCCACCACGGCCAGCTTATAGTTTACTTCTTTAAAAAAAAAAAAAAAACACCTGGCTAACTTAAATTTACTTCAAAGAACAGTGCTGCATTGGAGTACTTTATTAACAAAGGGGATAGCTGCCGGGTGTGGTGGCACATGCTTGTAATCCCTGTGCTTGGGAGGCGGAGACAGGAGGATTGCACAGGTTTGAAGAGACCTGTTTAAAAAAAAAAAAGAATCATATATATATATATATATATATATATGTTAGGTCTGAGAGTGTAGCCTGGAGGTAGAAGGGTTTCCAGGAACCCCAGTACCACAATAAATAAATAAATAAATAAATAAATAAATAAATAAATGAATGGGATAGCTGGGCATGTTGGCACACGCCTGCAATCCCAGCAACTCAGTGAGGCCCTCAGCAACTTAGTGAGATTCCATTTCAAAATAAAAAATAAAATAGAGCTGGGGATAAAGCTTAAAGATCCATGCTTCTGATTTCAACTCCCAGTGCCACACACACAAAACAAACAAACAAAAATAAAATAGGGCTAATACCACCTCCATTATAATCCAGTTGCTATGAGAATTTGATAATGTTCCATTCGATAGGTAACGTGACTCGTAGTGCTGACTGGTTGTACTTTCCTCTCTCTGCCAATCCCTAGTGTAACGGGATGGAGCTGGGGAGTCTAAATTTTTAATCGGCCATCCTGCACTGCTAAAATATCTAGGAGAGAGTCCGCAGGAAAGGAAGCAGTCTTTTCCACCTCAGCTTTCTCTCTCTCTGCCTCAACAGTATACACCTACATCCAAAGCCGCTTCTACCGATCCCCTGAGGTGATCCTGGGCCACCCCTACAACATGGCCATTGATATGTGGAGCCTGGGCTGCATCATGGCGGAGCTGTATACGGGCTACCCTCTGTTCCCTGGGGAGAATGAGGTGGAGCAGCTGGCCTGCATCATGGAGGTGAGGGGGGCTGGCATGGTAGATGTCTTTTGGATGGCTTCATCCCTTAGACCCTGGGTCTCTTGAGGCTGAGCAAAGGCTGACCAAGGGCAGTGGCCTGCATGCTAATTTTTTCTTGGTTGAATGTTCCTTTAAAATAGTTTTGAAATTATGTACCCTCCTATATATTATTGAGTTCCAGCATCTTTATCATAAATTTAAATAGCTTCAAAGGACCTAATTTCCTACCTTTTGCAAATAGTGACATGTTAAAATAAAACTGTTACACTAATCTTTCAGATATACCCAAGTGACATGATACCACCAACATCTTTCTAAAGAGAATGTGAATAAGTTCTTCTACAGTTATACCCTTTACTTCTACTTTACTTTTTCTTCTTGAATGAACTTTTTCCAACTCTATGCAGAACCTTTTCCAACTCCTGTGCAGAATTTCATTCTAATTTTAATAGTTTTATTTTGAAACTTTTTATCAGTCATTATAACTTAAAATTTTTCCCATTAGTGTAAACTCTGTGTCTATGAACTATTTTTTCTGGTGAGATTATTAGTCACAAAACTAGTGCGCAAATTATTAGGCATAAAAATTGAAGTTTTACTGGGTATATAGCTATTATAATAATGAATACAGCTGGGTTTTCTCTTTTATCAGTTAATTCCTATTGCTGTATGTGACTATTACTACTTCTTGCTAGAGTGCACAGGCTTAAGATCGGGCCATTCCAATACTTTGGCCCCAAAGATGTGAGCCCAGGAAGGAGGCCTGTTCCTGCTACCTTGCCTCATTCTGTGACTCCTTTTGAGTTTTGTGTAAAATCAAAAGGTGATCTGTCATCAGAAATTATTTTAATCTGCTTTTCAGCTGACAACTTGATTACAATGTTGTTTAAAAATAACTTGAAGTTATCTGACATAAAACTACATCACATTCTATCATTGACATCTAACCACCTTGTCCTTTTGGGAAGACCATCTCCCAGTGAAATGGCTTTACCGAGACTCACCACCTGGTTATTGATTACATCTATTATTTGCTCAACTGTCTTTTTGTGGAGTTAAACTAGACAAAACGAGGAAAATCACCCTAGAAAGTTGGAAAACTCACATTTTAAGATTTTCCCAGAAAACAAAGATATTTTGGCTGTGAATAAAGATATATCTAGTTTATCCGTGTGTATATGAAAAATTTCTAGAGTGTTATAGAAAGACATGTACATTCTTGAGAATTCTTAAGTACAGATAGATCATTTCATGGTTGAAATTAACAATAATATATTGAAATCATTTAGGTTAAAATAACTATAATGGGGTTATGGTGGAGTAAACGCTGGCTGGGGGTTGGTAAATCTGGGGTCTAGCCCAGGTTTTGGCCAGCCACTTTCCCATTTTGGACTGTGAAGGGGGTCAGACTAGGTGGCTCCTAAAGTTGCTGATGGATGAATTTATGAAGCACCCCTGAACCATTCCTGCTTCTAAACCAAAGAGAATGGGGCATCTTGGCTGAGGTTCCTACTGTCCCGGGACTGACTGCCCCTTGATCTCAGTGGGGCTGAGAAGCAGAAGAACAGAATTATGCATGGGCTGTGGTTGGGAACCCAGGGACGAGAGTAACCCATGTAATTTCTCTATCTCTGTGCACCCCTATAAGTTTCAAAAGTAACAAAAGTAAACAGTAGGTCTATGCTTTTCTTTGCAAGAAGAAATACATCTTATAAGGGCCTGGTGCCCATTGGGGATTTGCACCATTCCTGCCCCTCCCTTTCCAGTGCTCTGTTCTGTGATACGTGATTCCTAATTCAGTGTGATCAGCATGCACTGACTTGACATCTGGCTGCCTCTAAGGGTGGCTTGGCTCTCATTAGAATATTAGAATAGGATGGCCAGTGTTGATTCTTAAGATCCTGAAACAGCCCTGGACTAGGAGTTGAAAGACCTAGGCTGTATGCCTTGATGTCATCCCTTAATATCTCGAGTCTTTATCTGTAAAAGGTAAAGTTCAACTGAAGTCCCACATAGCTCTTTAGCTCTTAACAGTCTTTGAATCTATGGCTCCACAAAGAGCAAACCAACCTTGCTGTGCTTGTTGAAGGTGCTGGGCCTGCCGCCAGCCCGCTTCATTCAGACGGCCTCCAGGAGACAGACGTTCTTTGGTAAGTCCTCGGCTCTAACTCACTTTATCCCAGTGCGTCTAATGAGCTGTCATGGGCCTTGAAGACACCTCCTACACTATTTACCTCCTATTTTTCTTTTCCTCTGGCCCCATACCAAAGGAAAATCTATGATTAGGAGGTTAAAAAAAAAGTTCATAAAAAGCAGTCCCAGATAGCATGTCGGAGATGAGATGGGGAAATCACAGTGAAAATGGGGTCTTGGCAGTATAAGGACACCCACCAGGAGAATGACCATGTTTCCACTCAGAATATCTACCAGCACATGTTGAAACCTCAAAAGATTATACTTACCCCTTCTAAAGGTTCTCCCTACCACCCTAAGCAGCTTGCCCTCTCCTACCATGCCCCGTGCAGGAAAATCAAAGCAGAAACTTCTTTTTAAGAGCAGTGAGAAATTGCACTGTTATATCTTTTAATGCCAAAGTTCCCTTAATCTCTAAGACCCCTTCTGCCCCAGGTTCACTGCAACTGTGGTATAAAATGCGTGAGCAAAGGCTGTCAGAATAGTTTGGGTGTAGATGTGTTGTGGGTGGTCAATCAGGATCAGGTTGTTGGTCTGAGTGCTCGATTCAGCCTCATGGATGAAACTGCAAGGTACCAACCAATGCAGGGCTCCTGGGACACTAAGTACCGATTAAAGTCCCAGAGCTAAAATCTCTTTGAAGAACAATAAGAAACTAAGGGATTCCCAAGTACTGGAGGCCACAGTGCCCTCAAGGTTAGCTAAGTGGTTCAAAACTCAGACATGAGGGAGAGAAGACTCTACAGACAGGGACTCCTGGACATCTGGCACAACATTTTTGAGCAGCCATTGCTGTTAGGTCAGTTCACAGGTGCACACAAGCTACACGCCCTCAGTATTCCTGAACCTTCCATTATTGTTTTCAACTGGAAGAGACCTCAAGATGGGAAGGCGAATTAGTTTTTCTCTACCACTTGTCCCCTCAGTAGGAGGATCCAGATATTCTCACAAGGAGCCACAGAGACAACACGGTTTTATTCATGATGGTCGTATATACTGGTTCAGCCATGTGGAGGCTTATACTATAGTCTCCTTCTGTACCATTTGGTTAAAAAGTCACAGTCCAGAGCCCTGCCACAGCTGCATGATTCCTGGCTCCTCTCCCAGGACTCCAAAGACTTCTGTGACCCAGAAACTAAAAGTTGAAGGCCCAGCCAGCAGAGGTACTCTGTGGTCCCACGTCAGCCCCAAGGTGTTATCCGCTATGGTTAGTAGGACCCACGCCATTCCAGCTTAAGCCTTTTAACTATCACCTTCCAATTGTGGCTGGAGCTTTGGAGACCTTGCCTCCAGGCAGGGAGGTGTCTGCATTACCTTAGAACTATGCACACACAACTTGCCTTTCTTCAGCATCTGGATGGTGGGCAGAGGCTCTGGCTGAGTCGATGTATAACTTATACACTGAGCCATGGGACCAGTCGTTTCCCACCCATCGCTTATATAATTCAGCCTTTTGGATTTGGAAGGATTTGGAGGGAGAATGGCAGGGACAGTTGTGTTCTCTCATGTTGAGCAAAGACATCGGGGAAGCCTTTAGCACTGACCTTATGAAATCGCATCAAGGTGGGGACCAGAAGGAAGGAGGGGATGTGAGGCATATTGGGGGAGCGGTGCCAAGGACATATGCATGCCCACCTCACAAGAGTTCTTGATTTCTACCATCAGCGCTAGACTTTAGGATGACGGTGGGGTTTGGGTAGCAACATCCACATGGCTTCCTCTCCTGCAAGGGAAGGAACTTTGCATCATCTTCAGTGTTTTCTAGCCTTCATCTGATTGTAAGAATCATTTGGGCACTTGGCAAAATGCTAATTTCCACAGTCCTCCTCTATGACTTATGAGTAGTTGTGAAACGGGACCCTAGATTCTGTGTTGTTGACAACAGTGCCCTGTGAGTCTTCTGGCCAGGTGCCTGGGGTAAAGGCTGTGCTTGCTTTAGGTTTTGACTCTCCTTTTTCCTGGTTTGGGCTGCCAGAGGTTCCTCAACCTCTAGCCACTCCTAGTAAATTCTTATTTAGCAGCCTTAGGGTAGTGAGATGCTTAGGTGCCCAAGGAAGCAGGAAAGAGATGGAAAGAATGATTAGATATTAGGAAGGGCCAGAGGGGCAAGGAAGGCTTGGACAAGCAAAACAATGACATAAAGACAACTTAGGGGCTATGTTATTTATTGGACTGTGAGCTCGATTCATTTTTGGCATTTGTAAAAAGAGCAATACAATTCCTTTGGCCCATTTTTATCCATGCATATATATAAATACACAGATACCCATTTGCATCTCTACACACATGCTCACATACATAGTCATGGAAGTCTCTTCTGCAAGAATTCGGCCAAAGCAGATATCTTTTGGAGGCCCTGAAAGTCACATGGGTTGTAAAAGAAACAGAGCTTCATTATGCACCTTGTAGAAGGTGCATTACATGAACTTCACTGAGTTTTGAGAATTCAGTTAATGTGTAAACCATGTGAGAACATATACACATTCCCCCCTTATGTGAAACTTAGGAGCATAAGTGGCCAGCTATTCTGAACGTGTACACAAGGATCTGAATGTGAAAGCCAGTGGTCTTACATTTCAAGAATTACACAGCAACCTTGGGAAACGCTGGAGCTTTCTTCAGGGTGTCTCCTCAGGGAGAACAAATCATATCTTGGTGAGAGATTGACATTCCAAGCTACGTCTTCACCAAGTTTGAATATTCCAATTATGGACGAAATTTTAACGGTGACTCTAAGGAAGTAATGAGGTGACTTTGCTTGCGGGGCTTGTAAATGGGCTCTGAGAACATCCTCCTAAAAAGGCTTTCTTTGTTACTTGCTGTAAGTGCTCCAATTTTTTTTGCCTTATTGCACTAGTGGGGTAGAAGTAAGAACATAGATAATACAAGAGGGGAGTATGTTCTTTTTGTTTGGAGCTTTTTCTGTCATTTCAGGTAAATTTCATTATTATCACCATCATCATTTTTGTTATCATTATCTTGCCTTGGTAAATAATTAAACCAATTGAACTATTCATTTGATTTGGGAAAGAAATAGTGGGAAGAGGCTCAGAATATACTTAATAGCAGGAAATTTTATTTTTATTTATTTATTATTTTTGGCGGGTCTGGGGATGGAACCCAGAGCCATTCAAACTCCAAGCTACACACCCTGCCCTATATTTTGAAACAGGGTCTCACTGAGTTGCAGAGGGCCTCACTAAGTAGCTAAGGCTGTCCGCAAACCACGATCCTCTGGTCTCAGCCTCCGGAATGCTGGGATTACAAGCGTGCACCACCACGCCCATCTTAGAATTTTTTTTAATGTTTATTGTATTTATTGGATAGTCCACCTGGGGTTATTTCATACTAACCAAAATGAGACTATGGGTGCATGTGTGTATATGAGGGTGGGTGTGTTTGGGCACGTGTGTATATGAGGGTGGGTGTGTTTGGGCATGTGTGTATATGAGGGTGGGTGTGTTTGGGCATGTGTGTATATTTGAGTGGGTGTGTTTGCATGTGTGTATATGAGGGTGGGTGTGTTTGGGCATGTGTGTATATGAGGGTGGGTGTGTCTGCATGTGTGTATATGAGGTTGGGTGTGTTTGCATGTGTGTATATGAGGGTGGGTGTGTTTGGGCATGTGTGTATATTTGAGTGGGTGTGTTTGCATGTGTGTATATGAGGGTGGGTGTGTTTGGGCATGTGTGTATATGAGGGTGGGTGTGTTTGGGCATGTGTGTATATGAGGGTGGGTGTGTCTGCATGTGTGTATATGAGGGTGGGTGTGTTTGCATGTATGTATATGAGGGTGGGTGTGTTTGGGCATGTGTGTATATGAGGGTGGGTGTGTCTGCATGTGTGTATATGAGGGTGGGTGTGTTTGCATGTATGTATATGAGGGTGGGTGTGTTTGGGCATGTGTGTATATGAGGGTGGGGTGTCTGCATGTGTGTATATGAGGGTGGGTGTGTTTGGGCATGTGTGTATATGAGGGTGGGTGTGTTTGGGCATGTGTGTATATGAGGGTGGGTATGTTTGGGCATGTGTGTATATGAGGGTGGGTGTGTCTGCATGTGTGTATATGAGGGTGGGTGTGTTTGCATGTATGTATATGAGGGTGGGTGTGTTTGGGCATGTGTGTATATGAGGGTGGGTGTGTCTGCATGTGTGTATATGAGGGTGGGTGTGTCTGCATGTGTGTATATGAGGGTGGGTGTGTCTGTGCATGTGTGTATATGAGGGTGGGTATGTTTGGGCATGTGTGTATATGAGGGTAGGTGTGTCTGTGCATGTGTGTATATGAGGGTGGGTGTGTTTGTGCATGTATGTATATGAGGATGGATGTATTTGGGCATGTGTGTATATGAGGGTGGGTGTGTTTGGGCATGTGTGTATATGACAATGAGTGGGAGTGTAAGAGAGAAAGAGAGCTGTAAAAACCACTTCAGAAGTAGTATGGTTGAGTGGACAGTGGAGATGGGGCCTGTAATTATTGGCACCTGGAACTAAAAACAGAACGTTGTATCTCCCAAGATTCCAAAGGTTCTCCTAAAACGATAACCAACAACAGGGGGAAAAAGAGATACCCGGATTCCAAGGATCTCACGATGGTGCTGAAAACCTACGACACCAGCTTCCTGGACTTTCTCAGAAGGTGTTTGGTGTGAGTTTGTCGGGTGTCTTTGTCTCTGGGTTTCTTCTTAGGTATTATACTTTTCACATGTGTTTGCTGGTGAAAATATAGGCTGGACGATTGTTATAAAAATAAAAATAATGCTAATGATAGAATTCCAAGCCTCCAAAACACTTCCCATCTGTGTCATCAGACACTTTTTTTGCCCTACTGTGTGCTGATCAGAGTGGGTGATCTGCTGTGTTTTGCCAACACAGAGGCTGGGCTCAAAGAGATGAAGTGATTTTCTCTAGGTTCCTGTATGTGGGTAGTGTTTGCTGTCTTCTTGGCCTCCAGCTGCCTGCTAGTGAGATTGTGAGCAAAGCCTAACGTCTTCTGTGGCATGAACCGAGCCCTCTCCCTTCAGAGAGCCTGTTGTAACTGTGCACACACACCCAGTGTACACTCACTTCTGTTCCTCTAGGGCTCACTTCATATTAGGGAACTAAAGAAAGGGTGATCTGCAAACCACTTATTTTTGTCTGTCTTTCTTCTTTCTTTCTTTCTTTCTTTCTTTCTTTCTTTCTTTCTTTTTTTTTTTTTTGGTGGTACTGGGGTTCCTGGAAGCCCTTCTACCTCTGGGCTACACTCCCAGACCTATTTTTACATTTTTATTTGGAAACAGGGTCTCCTAAGCCAGCGCGCGCGGCTGGCTTCGAACCTGCGTGATCCTCCTGTCTCTGCCTCCCAAGCGCAGGGATTACAAGCGTGCGCCACCACGCCTGGCTTTTTGTATGTCTTTCTACAATCCATATGTCTATTTTTAATCTTAGAGATTAGGTTCTGAGCTGTAGTCAAGTCATAGTGAAAAATGAGTCATCACATGCAAAACCCACGCGGCACAGCATTTGGTTTGTAAGGTTTCTGGAAAATGCTGGCTATTGCTACTCTTTTACCACCATTACCAAGTCTGTCTCCCCTGAATGCAAGTATATTAGCTGTGTGACATCTGACAAGTCATCATTTCTCGTTGGGCCTCCGTTTCATTTTCTGTAAAATGGGGACATTCCTAAGGTTCCTTCCAGCCCTGTAATTATTTAGTATTTTTAGAAGACTGTATCATACATCGTCTCATTCTTCCAGTGGGATAGAATAATTTCATCAAAATACTCTTTTGGCATTTGTTTATGTGGGATTTAGGTGCTAAATCAGAGGGAAAACCATCAGGTACTACTGAAAATATTCTCATTTATGGGAGGGTCATGCAGTCCTCCATTTTTATGAACATGCCACCCTGGCCTTGTGGGAAGCTATAGAATGAGTAGGCCTTAACAAATCCCAGAGACTAAGGAGAATTATCCAGACACCCAACCATCCAGAATACAGATCATCAACAAGAAAAAACATTATTTACTTTGTGAAAAGGACTGACTGCTCACAACTTGCAAGAGGCAGTCGAGCTGATGGAGCCTGTTACCTAATCCACGCAGTGCTAAACAGCACATCTTTGCAATGGAGACTAAAAGTTTTGATCCAAAGTCAACAGGATCAGTAAATGTATAGCCCGGTGTCTAAACTTGTGAATTTCAGAAGTTCAGGAGCGGGAAGGTGCAGTTTAACAGTATTCCTTTGACAAAGAACTGGGAGCTTGAGTTGCAAAGGACACCGATGAGTCTTGGCTGTTTATTCCATCTCCCTGGAACCACAGCTTTTCCCAGAATGAAGGAAAACAGCTAGAATTTCCTACCTTGGAAGGTGGCCAGATGGTGGAAACCATAACCTATGAAAAATAGTTAGTGGTGATGTCAGTGTGTTCAGATGCATTTTGACACGAACGAAGGATGGGTTATTTTATTCCATATAATGCTAATGGGTGGAATTCGAGCCTCAGTAAGAGTCAAGGAGAAGCGAGACACTTTTGGCTCAATCAAAATGAAGGACTCTGAAGGAATCAGAGATTGTCCAAAGTGGAATAGGCAGACCTGTGAGTTAGCACCTTGTCACTGATGTTGAGAGCGGCAGAGTGGTTCTATGTTGGGAATTCTGTCAAATGTGTTTTGCTGCTGGGTTAGAAGTTTGCATGAATTATGTCCAAGTTCCCTTATAAATCTTATCTTAGAGTCCTATGACTTTGTGATATATTTGGAGGCTGAGTTTTCACAGTTTGGGAATTGAAATTAGGCATATCAGCTTTTATCTTATAAAACCCTAAATTCTTTTGTTCATGCCTTTCTTTTTTTCCGGTATTAAGGATGGAACCTGGGGGAATTCTACCTTCAAGCCATAACCATAGCCCTATTTTTTCTACTTTCTTTTCTTTTCTTTCTTTCTTTCTTTCTTTCTTTCTTTCTTTCTTTCTTTCTTTCTTTCTTTCTTTCTTTCTTTGTGGTACTGGGGTTTCTGGCAGCCCTTCTACCTCCGGGCTACACTCCCAGTCCTATTTTATACTTTTTTATTTTTGGAAACAGGGTCTCTTAAGCCAGCAAGGCTGGCTTTGAACCAGCGCAATCCTCCTGTCTCCGCCTCCCAAGCACGGGGATTACAAGTGTGCGCCACCATACTTTTAAAACAGGGTCTCACTGAGTTGCAAACGGCCTTACTAAGTAGCTGAAGCTGTCTGTAAACCGCAATCCTTCTGTCTCAGCCTCCCAAATGCTGGGATTACAAGCATGCACCACCACACCCAGCTATTTTTCATTATGTGAATTTTCAGGAATTCTAAAAACTGGAACTTAATGTATTTCCTGAATCACTTAAAATTTTTCTAAAGAAATGTATTTCTAGTAGTCGTTTCTAGGTACTTTTGAATTATGTTGTAATCTCTGCTCTTTAATGGTATCTTTGAGATTCTAACATGGCTTAAATGAAAAACACCTTTTTTGTAAATTTCTTAAAAATTATATCAATATTAAAAAGGGAAGTGAAACTATAACCCATGCTGGGTTTTGTTGGTGTGCAGATGGGAACCTTCTCTTCGCATGACCCCTGACCAGGCCCTCAAGCATGCTTGGATTCATGAGCCAAGGAGCTTCAAACCACGGCCCAGACCCCAGGCCCTGAAGAAATCCAGTTTATGTTTTCCTTCTGAGACAAGCAAGGACAAGGTCCAAGGATATCATTACTCATGTAAAAGAGGTACGGCTCTCAAGCTCCTCCCAGTCCAGTTCCCATCAGCTAATGAGCCAGGCATTTCTGGAGGATGTGCACATCAATTTCTCTGAGCTCAGTCTTGGACAATTTATTTCTGGCTACACCATTACTATCCTGCCATTTATTATTTGAGCAATGTCTCTTTTTTGGGGGACCTCAGTCTTTACTGGATCCCTTTTGCCCTTACAATTAGGATTTTCTGTTTTCTCCTATATTTAATTCCTTTTCCTTCTTTCTCTTCTGCTTCACTGTGCCCATCCCTTTATGTCCTATAATTACCTTCTAAATGTGTATCAGTGGCAGATTGTGGTACTATGCAAATCTTTTATATGCAAGAGAGCCTAATGGATAAGTACAGGTCCTTGGTTACTGAGTTGCCTGGGATTAAATTCTGGCTATTACTTACCAGGTGTGGTCCTTTGGGCTAAAGTTTTTTTTTTAACCTCTCAGGATATCAGTTTGTTACTAGAGTGAGAATAATGCTTAGATAGGGTGCTGAAATGACCAAGTGAATCAATAAATATCAAGTGGTTAGAATAGTCTGACACAGAGACTGTATGACAGCCACAGTTTTCCTAAAGTGACTTACAGCCTGATGGAAAGTTAGAATATGCAGCAATTCACGTTTTAACACTTACCCCTCCTCTCTTCTCTCCCCCTCGGCAGATGAGATCGCCAAGGAGACTACAGACAAAATAAAAGATGGCACCACCAAGCGTGTTCAGAATTCAGGGGACCAGCAGGGCTCTCTCCAGCACACATCTGATGTTGTCCAGCTGCCTCCTCTGGCAGAAGCCACTAGAAAGCCAGAGGCGATTGTTGAGCCAGAGGCGGCCGTGACCCCCACAGGGCAGCAGAGCCCCAAGTCCTCCCCCAAGAACACAGGCATTTTACCACCTATTGTATGACCCTTGCCAAAGGTGTGTCCTCTTCCTTTCCACCAATGATATTTATTAGAGACAGCGCTTATATTGTACAATACTTCAGATGGATGTTTTTCAATGCATAAAGGTTTGTTTAAAAAAAACCACGACTTGATTCACACAGCCAAGCGGCCTGCAGCCTCTTCTGAGAGGCAGGGTGGAGGTCCTTGTAACTGAATTCACTCTGTATATGTCTCTCCGTGTCTGGGGTGGGGTGGGGTTTAAATAAATAATTTTTCTTCTTCTTGCCCATGACTGTCAGCCTTTGTTAATGATAGATGCTAAACTCAAGCTAGTTTAAACAATAAGGGCTATTTATTGGTTTACATCATTGGGGAATCAGGAGGTGTAGATGTAGCAGGATCTAGGGATTCTAACCAGGTCATAGGGCCTCAGAACTCCTCACCTATTAGTCTTGATGCTGTTTCTTCATCTCTCATTTCCCCTCTTCCCTTATCTTGCTTCTCCTTTGCTTAGCTTTATTCTAAACACTGGAAGATCTATCCAGAAGTTAAGATGAGCACCAACATTCAGTCTAAAGACCCCGTCTTCCTTGCTGGTAGAGAAGATTATACCTGGACCAGTCATGGTGTCTGAGGGATTTGGGTCCCCTGATTGGATGCCTAGGCCACAGGCCCACCTGGTAACAGTCTGGTGAAGGCACCATGACAGATGCTTCTCTAGGAAGTACTAGGGGAGGATGGGCTTCCCCAGGGAGGGACAGTGAGTACCCAAGCAGGGTACAGACACTTATAAGCCCAATAATGTCCACTTACTTACCTTTCTTATCCTAACTACACATACACACTGTGGTTGTAATCACAGGCTAGATACAATCTGACATAAAACTTCAGATCTTAAATAACACGGCAAAATATACCTAGCTTCACAGTTTCCCTGGTGATCTCATACAAGAACATGTTTTGTTTGGCTGTGGTGCTAGGGATTGAACCCAGGGGCAATCTACTTCCGCGATACACTCCCAGCCCCGGCTCTATTTTGTTTTTTATTGAAAACAGGGTCTAAGTTGCTAAGGGTGTCGCTAGTTGCAGAGGGTGGCTTCAAACCTGTGATCCTCCTGTGTCAGGCTCCCAAGTGCTGGGATTACAGACGTGCACCACCAGGCCCTGCTAAAAACATGGTTTTGTATGAGATTATCCAAGGAAAATGACACAGAGTGAGAGTAACAGAGGACCAAAGATAAAGTTCTAGGAAGAGTAAATGTATAAGCAGTTGATAGACTAGAGCCTCCAGGAGATCTGCAGAAATAGAAGGAAATAAATTAGAAGCCAGAGGAGGAGGAAGTTCCTAAAAGGAAAAGAGGATCAAGAACTTTTCTAGGAAGGTCAGAATAAGAACAGAAAATGTACCTTAAGTGGGGTGCTATGGGCAAGTCAGAAGGGTGTCGTAACATGTAACTTGTCCCAGGTTCTGTAGCCAGAGAATCGCAGAACTGGCCTGAGGATTCAGATCTTGGGAACTCTGCAACGCTGGGGATGGAGCCCAGGGCTCCTCATGTGCTAGGCACTAGGCAAGCGCTCGACCCCAGCCACACCAGCCCTTGTGAGCCTTTGGGATGCCATCTTTCACCATGGCTAAAGTTGGAGATGGACACAGATCAGGCAGCAAAGGAAGGTCTTGTCATTGTAACTTGAATGCTTTTGATTGGATATTAGGAACCATTTTCTGATTTTCAGGGGTACACAAGGTGGAAAAGGATTCTTGGCCAGCTGTGGCTTATTTTAAAGAAATGGTTTGATGGACAGGAGCTGCAAATTGTGGCACACAGATGGGGTATGTAGGAAGCAGCAAGCCTCTTAGCCCAGCACCATTTTGCCTCTGCAGTCCATGGGATTTGTTTTCCAGTCCTGAGCTGTCTTTACCTTTACCTTGTTGACAGCCCATAGGATTCCAAAGAAACCAAACACGTGGAGCCCTTTAATTGTAATTTTTTAATCTTATGTCCTTGCTCGCATGGACAGGAAAATCTGCAAAACCCAGTGACTAGATAAGATGACCGGTCTTTGGTGTGAGTGGTATGAAGATAATGTTAGGGCTCTGTGAGGGGCAGAAGAGGGGGCAGGGATGATGGGCTGGGCCTACTGCTGGAAGAGGGTACAGTGGGTGGGCACCCATCACAGGTTCACCATCAGCCAGTCCAGCAGCTGCAGCCGTGTGACGTTTCCCACCGCCTCATCCAGCTGTCGCTCCTTCTCATAGCGCAGCACCGATTGCAGGACCTCCCCTACGCTGCGTCCCTTCTCTACAGCAGTCGCCGAGAGCTGGAGTAGCTGTGGAAAGCAGAGAGGGCAGTAGTGGAGGGGCAGAGCGTCCCCGGCAGGCCAGGGAGAACCCGCTGTGGCTAGTACCAAGAGGCCAGCGGACTCAGGGAAAGTGCGGCAGGAGGGACTCAGCCAGATGTTAAGAAGACTTCTGGAACTGCAAAGTTTACCGGCCTTTTGGACAGAAGTTCATGTATTGCCCTTAATTCAGAGAAATGTGTTCATGTCCAGTTGTCTCGTTAGGACTAAAATCTTTCTATGTTTCCCCAAAAAGGAGGTGGTTCAGGTGGGTTGTTTGTCAATTGTGTTCTGGCTCTGTAAGAATTCCAAGGCTCTAAGCTCACCCTAATATCACAAAAGAGTCTCCCACTGTTAGTCCTAAGACCAATGAGGGTGGAGAAATGGACAATGGACAAATTGGATGCTGCTTGCCCCATGGACCAGAGAACACTAGGATGTTAGCGCAGGAAGGCGCTTCAGCATCAGTCCTGAAGAGACTCGGCAGAGTAACACTGGCAGTAATTCATGGTGCCAAAATTCATAGCCAGGTCTCTGGATCTCTTTCCTGAGAAAAAGGAGTCGAAGCAAACATCCTTACCTGAACACAGCACACTGTCATTCACCTGAATCCTAAAGGCTACCAACTATCTCCACTGGCAAGAGTTTCATGCATTCTGCTCTTAATTCTTTATAAGAAATGCCCATTATCCCAGCTACTCAGGAGGCTGAGACGGAGGGACTGCAAGTTACAGGCCAGCCTCGCCAACGTGGCAAGACCCTGTGTCAAGATAAACAGGGCTGGGGATATAGCTCAGTGACAGAGTACCTGCTTATCACATGCAAGGCCCTGAGCTCCATCTTAGCACATCGAAATGAAGCAGGTGGGGTCAAAGGTCAAATAAATGGGACAAGTGTCATGGGCATTTTTTCGGGAGAAATTTCCAAGCTGGAATACATGTGAGTATTCTTGAGACAAGTAGAAGGACGATCCAAGTAGTAGCAGGAGCAGCGGCAGCAGCAGCGGCAGCAGCAGCAACAATAATAATACGTATAAAGTACAGTAAATGAAAATTTCAAAAGGAAAAAATTAAAACATAAACATATTGGATGTACTAAATAGCAAATGAGAGATGAAAGAGTAAAGTCAGTAGACCTGAAAGTAGATCGATAGTAATTATCTCCGCTGAACATAAAAGATTGAAGACTGAAAAAATAAGCAAAGCGCAGGGCCCTGAAGATGATACCAAATGGTTTAAAATTTCTACCACTAGAATCCCAAAAGAGAAAGAGGTACAGAAAAATTACTTGAAGAAAGATGAATAAAAGCATCCTTAATATGCAGAAAGATATAAATTTATAGAAAAGAAGCTGTGTACCCAAAATAAATTCACTCTAAAATCTATCATAACCAAATTGCTGAAAACTAAAAAAAGAAAAGAGAAATCTTAAAAGTATCCAGAGAAAACCAGCACATTATTTAAAGGGGAATTACAATTCTAATCTGACAGATTTTTCATCAGAAACTATATATACCAGAAGGAAGTGGCACATTTTAAAAATGCTAGCTGAAAATGACCAAGCCAGAATCCCATGTCGAGCAGAAATTTGAAATTCAGGAACAAAGGTCATATAAAGACATTGTCAGATTAAAGAAAACTAAGATAATTCAATTGCCAGAAAATGTGTTCTAGAAGAATTTCTGTAAGAGATTTTTTAGAGAGGGCCAGTGATTTCAGAAAGAAACTGGGGACACCAGGAATGAAGAATGACATGGACAGTAGACACCGAGGATAAACTATAGACTCTCTCTTTAGTCATTTAAAATGTGCTTCATGGAAATTCTCTAAACCCACAATGTGCTTAAACATATCTAAATCAACCACTAAGCCAAGCAAGGGAAGGAGGGATGGGGAGGGAATGGAGTGGGAATTGGGTAGGGGTTAAATCGGTGATGTGAACGTGTATGTCCACACAAGTTTTTTACCCCAATATGATGTATGAATATAATGCACCAATAAAAAATTAAAAACAAATAAAATAAAATGTGCTTCATGGTGGAAAGCATGAACAACATCTAAGGATATTTCCATGTATGCAGACTGAACACAGCAGACAACTAAAACATGAAGAGGGCAGGGTAAAGGAACCTATGTGCTGGTAATATTTCCACATTTTAGTTTAAGTGGTAAACTACTGGTTCTACATACACAATGAAAAGTTAAATATATCATGATGCTCAGAGAGATCGCCAAAAAATTACAGAGACATAGTCAAAACCACAAAAGATAAGTTAAAGTGGGACATTCTTTCCAAATGGAACATAATCCAGCAAATGAAAAACAGAAGGAAGAAACAGAAACAAATAGAAGACTAGTCGACTCAAACATGACAACAAATGAGGGAAACTGCAGTTGGGTTATGTTTTTCATCCGTACAGACATGGACAAAAAATACACTTCAAATATAATGATATAAATAAGCTAAAAGTAAAGTCATAGAAAATGTACCATTCAAACCCTAATTATAGCTGTGACCTAATGCTTATGGTCAGTTGAATTTTTGTAAAGGAGCTGGAAAATTCAGAGGGGACAGACACCCATTAGTCTTTTCTGCAGGTGGTGCCAAGACACCCGGACATCCTCATATAAAAAGAATAAATTTGGACACCTTCCTCACCTCATTCACAAACATTAACTCAAAGTAGATCGCAGATCTAAGCATAAGAGCTAAATAACAAAAAGAAGAAAACAAAATTCACAAAAAAGAAAATCTTCATGACCTTTGGATAGGTCAAGGCTTCTAATTTTTAGTACTATTGACCTTAAGAGCCAGATAGTTTTGTGTTGTGGAGTTGTCCTGTGCATCGTAGGGTGTTTAATACTATCCCTGGCCTCTCCACCCACCGGACTCCACTAGCGACCTCTTCCCTCTTGTTACATGTCTCCAGACATTCCCAAAGGTCCCTCGAGGGTCAGAATTACACCTATTTGAGAACCAATGTGTAGACAAAGACTTATTAGATGTGAAACCTAAAGCACAAAACAGTAAGAACAAAAATAATAAATCAGACCTCATCATTAAAAACTGTCACTCTTCAAAATATTCCATTAAGTAGCTGGGCACAGTGGTACCTGTCTGTAATCCTAGGGATTGAGAGGCTGAGACAGGATAGTCACAGGTTTGAGGCTAGCCTCAGCAACTTAGTGAGGCCCTGTTAAAAGGGGCGGGGGGGCTAAGGGTATAGTTCAGAGGTAAGAATGCCCCTGGGTTCGATTTCCAGTACCAAACAACAACAACAACAACAACAACAACAACAACAACAACAACAACAATCTTCATTAAGTAAAATGACAAATCACAAAGTGAGAAAACATTTGCATACTGTAGAGCTGGGAAAGGACTTGTTTCATGACTATATAAAGATTTCTTACATTCTTAGACTGTATAAAGATCTCTTGCAAATCTAACAAGAAAAAAAATCCCAACCCAATCAAAATACGGGCAAAAAAATGTTCACAGACATTTCATAAAATAACATTTATGAATAGATAATGAACATATAAAAATGTTCCAGCAAAAGACATCATTCGTAGAAGGGGAGAGGGAGGGAGGAGAGAAGGAAAAAAGGAGGATCGAGGAAGGGAACAGTTCAGATAATGTTATATCCACAGCTGATGACGTCTCTACTAACTCACTAACGTGCATGGGAAGGAGCGGGATGGGTTGCAGAGTGAAACACTCCAAGTGCTATGCGCATGTGTGTTGCATCACTTTGAATCTCACTATAATGCATAATTACACTGTGCTAAAAAAAAGTATAAAAAAGGAAAAACGTCCTATATCCTTAGTCATTTTAATTTACCTATGCCAAATTAATCCACAATGAGATACCACTACAATAAATGAAAGGTCAAGGTTGATGAGGATGTGGAAAAATTGAAACCCATAAAAATTGCTCGTGAGAAGAAAACATGATATAACCATTTTAGAGAACATTTTGACTTATCCTGAGAAGCAGCAACTGTCCACCCAAGAGAAATGAAAACATATCCATAGGAAGACTTGCATGCACATGCTCATAGTAGCATTATCCATGCTAGTAAAAATGGAAACTATCCCAATGTTCATTAACTGATGAGTGAGCAAACACAATGTGTATCCATAAATGAAATACTACTCAGCAATAAAAAGAATGAACTATTGATACACACAACTATTGATATATACGTGTACAAACCTGGAAGTCATGGTGTTAAGTGTAAAAAGCCAGACGTAGACGTAAAAGACTAATCACTTTATGGCTCTATTAGCTTAAATACCAAGGAACAGCAAATCTATAGTATTAGAAAACAAGTTGGAGCCGGGCGTGGTGGCGCACGCTTGTAATCCCCACATTTGGGAGGCTGAGACAGGAGGATCGCACAGGGTCGAAGCCAGCCTCAGCTACTTAGTGAGGCTCTCAGCAACTTAGTGAGATCCTGTTTCCAAATAAAATAGAAAATAGGTTTGGAAGTATAGCCTGGTGGTAGAAAGCCTCTGGGTTCCACCCCCAGTACCACCAACAAACAAACAAACAAACAAACAAACAAACAAACAAACACCAGGCTACCGGTTGCCTGTGGATGGGAAGTGAAACTTGGGAAATGCAAACAGGTAAAAATAACCTGGGAAATTGAGATAATAATTTGAGTCTCCAGTACTATCCATTATTTTAAAATATGGGATTAGCCAGGCGTGATGGTACACACTTGTAATCCCTGAGCTTGAAAGGCTGAGAGACAGGAGGATCGCTCAAGTTCAATGCCAACCTCAGCAGGCTTAAGAGACCCGGTTTCCAAATAAAAATATATAAAGTAGGTCTGGGAGTGTAGCCCGGAGGTAGAAGGCCCCTGGGTTCCATCCCCAGTACCACCAAAATAAATAAATAAATAAATAAATAAATAAATAAGTAAATATTATGGGATTATAAAAAGACATCATGTGATTGGTTCAAGAAGAGATGAACAGTTCCACGGAGCAGAATATTTTGCTCAAGTGGAGATTTGGATCCAACAGCCCTGGAGCAAAGCTGACATTCTGAATCTCTAACAAAGCCACTGGTGGTCACAGACAAGAGTGAAGTCATGCGAAAACTAAAGTCAAGGTCATACAGTTTTGTGTTTGGGCTTGATGCAGTCTAATCTGGGTGCTTTATAATGCTGTGTCTTCCCAAGTCATCAGATAAACCCAGGAACCCAGTTACGAGGATTACTAACACCACTGATTGAAAAGAGGAAACCTCTCTCTCCTCATCTTATGGTTTCTATGAGGATGGATGGTTCGTGATTTTAGGGGAGTGCGCTGGGGATGGAACACAGAGCCTTGCACATGCTAGGCAAATAAATGCTTTACTACTGAGCTATAACCCCAGTCCCCAAGAAAATTTTTTTAAAAAATCCCAGCCCCTTGTGTCACCCCTTACTACCGAACTGATAACAACCATTGTTCTACTTTTTTGAGAAGATAATACAAAACCACATGGAAAGAGAGAGAGAAAGAGAGGGAAGGAGGGAGGAAGGGAGAGAGGGCAAGAGAGAGAAGACGAATGAGAAGGAGGAGAAGGGAGAGTAGGGGAGGTGATGGTGGGGTGTGTGTTAGTTGCAGGGACAGTCTCTCTCTTAATTCCCTCAGTCCAGTATGTAGCAGCAACTGCAGTTAGGTGTCCATGTTCTCGAGACTTGAACAGTCCCCTGGGGAGCAGTTCCAAGCATCTGATGGAGAAGCAAGAACTTGCAAGGACACTTACCTTCATCAGCAACAACAGTGATAGGTCGATTCCCCATCTGCCCCTATTCTTTAGTCTTAACTTCACAACTGATTTAAAACTCAGGGTGGGGAGAAGACGTGCATTATTATTGAATTCCCTCCCAAATCCCAAACCGCACTAAACAACAAGCTAAGCATACTGACAGGTCTGAAAAGGTCATAGATCCAGGCCCTCCGTCTCCCTCCTCAGCACATCCCAGGATCCTTCCCAAATGGTCCACCTCATCCTTTGGGCAATTCTGTCCTATCTCAGCATCTGCCTCAATCCAGACCTTGATCTGACTCCTTCACCGAGTCCCTTGGAGGCTCTTCATCTGTGTACTCCCACCAAATAAATACAGAAAGCAGAGGAAAAAATATCATTTATCATTTCCCCCTTTTGATATGTCTCTGACGAGGCAAAACCTAATTCTCCTTTATTCATCGTCTCTGTAGAGAAGCATGATCTTCAATTTCTTACTATTCCCATTCTACCCCTTCCCGTGGTCTTGTTCCCGTTCAGAAAGCGAAGAGAACCAAACACCCAGATGAACCCTTAGTAAAGCTCCCCCAATCCCTCTGACCTTTCTTCCTTACCTTTTCTTGGATCCCTTCATCATCGCCAGCAAAGTACAAAATGGGGACATTGAGCTCGGAGGCGGCTACCCACTGCAGCACGGCTTGGAGTTGCTTGTTTTGCACCGTGTCGGTTAGGTTGTGATTGCTGACAATCACCTTGGGGGCTGCACACCCTTCGGGGGGCTGTCCTGACACGCATCTCAGTTCATTGTGGATGGCCTGATAGGCGTTCTGCAGGAGAGCCTCTGCCGTCCCTGTGCCCTTGACTGGCAAACACTCATACAGATTCTCTGGGAAGGCTGAATTTGGCCTGCTGGCGTCTCCACATTTCTCATCCCCCAGCTCTGCCAAGGGAGAGTCGCAGGACTTGGCTATAATGAGACACAGCTTCATCACAGAGTCCATCAGATGGTCCAGCATCTGCCCGTTCATGTTACCATCTTGCTGGGTGCTAATCATCTTGCTCAGCCCAGAAAGGGCACCACCAGCCTCATCGTCACAGAATTTGACAGAAGGGGTCGTGGGTCTTTCTCGCCGGCTGCAATTTTTGTCCTTGTCTGCCTTTTCTGGCATCTTGGAGTCACAGCCGTGGTCACTCTTGAAAATGGTCTCGCTGAGTAGATTCCGGATAAAATTGAAGAACACACTCATTAGGTCCTTCTTTTCTGTTTGTTCTTGTTCACAAACCAGATGGGGTGACTTAAGGCTGGATTCGTCCAAGACGACAGGAGACTTGTTGGCAGGAAAATTGGTGCTGCCGGCGGCCTCCAGAAAGCTCTGAGCATCCATTCTTCCGCCCTGGGCCAGGTGGTATTGAATCAGAAGCAGGGCGGATACGATCAGGTCCTTGGCCCAGGAGTCTGTCTCATACAGAAGATTCTCAGGTTTCTCTGGGTGAAGCAGGAAAGGGTTCACGTTGCAAGGATCCTGACATTCGAGGGGAATGTCTGGTGGAGGGTTAGTCTCTTTGTTGCAAGCTCGCTCTAAGCCTGGAGATTTACAGTCTTTTTGATGGCTCTTGTGCCACAGGGTGAGCCCCTCTTTGATGATGTGTTCGCCCAGAGTCTCGACACAAGTCTTCTCCTTCTCTGGTTTGGGTGCACAATACATCTTTTCCCTCATTTTGGCTTCAGACTTCATTGCGAAGTTCATATTTCGGTTCCTAGGGTCGCCCATTCCTTTGGTGGAGAGGACAGAATAACTCTCCATCTTGTCCTTGGTCTTCCTCATACTCTCTGGCCCTTTCTTGGTAAACATCACCGTGTACAGCTTACCCAGCATGGCATCCATGATGTCTGTGGCCTTCTGGCTTCCGTGAGAGAAGAGACCTCTTTTCACAGCGGAGACAAAGTCTGTGTCGGTCATGAGGGTCCCTGTGACGTTGTGGAGGTTCTTCATGAAGGAGTCGATGAGGTCCGAGACCACCTCCTTCGCGTGCTTGATGAGGACTTTCTTGAGCAGGATGGTGGCGATGGTGGTGTCCTTCACCTGGATCCTCAGTGTCTTCATGATGGAGACCATCATGTCGGAAACCACGCTGTTGGCGTAGGTCATGATCCCCTGGCTAACGGACGCCGTGAAGTCGTCGGGCCGCTCCTGCCCGCTGAACATCTTCTTCTCCCCGGGGAGCGTCCTCCCGCCCTCTCTGGCATCGCCCGCGTTCCGAGATTCGAAGACTTCCTTGTAGAAGAAGGACTTCTTGGAGGAGGGCTTGTCGTCGGGACACTTGCTCTCCTTCGTGCTCTCCTTGATCTTCAGCGTGCTCTTGTATTTCAGATTTGCGGGGGGACTCCGTGAGGATGCCAGGGCTCTGTCTCCGGAGCCTGGGGCTTTGTCTGTGGAAATATTCCTGGCACATGTGGAGACGGTCTGGTTCACCAGCTCCGAAGCTACCGTGCTCAGGCTCTTTTTGGGGCTGGGATCATCCCCCATGTACAAGGACTGATGGATACATTTGTTTTCAGAGCCGTCGATCTTCTCGTTGATCTCCTTGCGGGCCATGGCTATGACTAGATTGGTGAGACGGTTGGCGTAGAAGGAGACTTCATCTACCGAGCTCCCTTTACCAGGCTGGGGGCTGAGGCCCTGGACGGGATTCTCTTTGTGGGTCATCTCAAAGTGCAGTCTCCCTGGGCTGCCCTTGGTGGTGGTGTTATAATAGTCTACGGTGAAACCTTTGCGCAGGTCTCCTGGGTTGGCCAGTTCTTCGCCGAGCGGTGACTCTCCGGGCTTGAATTTAGCATCCTGGAACTCTGCAGTGCTTTTTTCCAGGTCTCTGCGGAGCCAGCTGAGTACTCTGACAGGATCTGTTGAGGCTTCCTTAAAAACAGACAAGGTTTCATCCGACTATAACAAAAGTAAAGATATGCGACATTCAGGACAAACTCAAGTGCTAGTTACAGAAACTGTCAACCCTCCAGCTGGCTCGATCACAGCTATTAAAAAAAATATCAATAGCCAGGCGTGGTGGCGCAGGCTTGTAATCCCCCTGCTTGAGAGGCAGAGACAGGAGGATCGTGCTGGTTCTGAGCCAGCCTTGCTGGCTTAAGAGACCCTGTTTCCAGATAAGATTATAAAATAGGTCTAGGAGTGTAGCCCGGAGGTAGAAGGGCTTCCAGAACCCCAGTACCACACACACACACACACACAAAAAAAAAAATCCGTGTTCACTACGTGCTTACTGTGTACCAGGCACTGTTCCAAGTATTTTAAGAGGATGCTTCATTTGATATTCTCATATTAAACAGGAGGAAATGGAAGAACTGTGAGATGAAGTTAGTTATTCATTTAAAGTTGCATGGCCCATTGCAGCAGGAATGCTAGCCCAGGCATTCTGCCTCCAGAGCTGACGCTCTCAGCTACTGCATTATGCCACTTTGTGTGTGTGTGTGTGTGTGTGTGTGTGTGTATGTGTGTGTGTGTGTGTGTGTGGTATTAGGGATGCAACCCAGGGGCTTTCTACCTCTGGGCTACACTCCCAGACCTATTTTATACTTTATTTGAAAACAGGATCTCACTAAGTTGCTGAGAGCCTCACTAAGTAGCTGAGGCTGGCTTCGAGCCTGTGATCCTCCTGTCTCAGCTTCCCAAGCCCTGGGATTACAAGCGTGCGCCACCACACCTGGCTGCATTATATCCCTTCTAATAACACATGTCCTGAAGATCCGATAGTCATCAGCTCCCAAAGAACTAAATCAGACATTTTTCTTTCCATATGTATTCAGATTATACACACACGCGCGCACACACACACACACACACACACACACACACACTCACTCACACACTCACACACACACCCTACATATACATCATACATATGTGGAAAACTGGTAGTCTATGCCTAGGAACCGAAATATGAACTTCTCAGAGAGGAGCCCTTCAACAAATCCTCTGCTGATCAGGTTTAAGCAGCTTGTTACCATGTCGAGGTTAAGGGCTAGCTTGGTTCAAAAATTCTCTCAAAAGCATCTAATTGGATAGTAGGTACTTTAGGGAAAATGTTGAGCTTCCAAGAATAACTACATGGCAAGCCTTCCACAATACCTGATCCTCATTTCTGGGAGCTATTTCCAACACTGTTAACTGTAGCCGACCATCTAATTTTTGTCAACACACACGTAAGAGGAAGGCCGACTGACTTTCTTCGAGCCCTGTGAAAATGGGAAGTTTTGCCTCCCTCTGCAGTTACGCCAGTATTTCTAAGCTACATGTGTCTTTTGAACCTTGCCAGTTTCTTGTGAATGGCTTTTATTCCTCTCTACTTATCTTGCTTTGGGTTTTCATGGTCCACTTATGGTCCCTAATGATGGGTGGCAGCAGGGACTGGAAATCTGGTCTATTGTCCAACCACGTGGTGATCTCGTTAGTGGATCGATGGTTTATAGATAGGTTTATATTCTCTGCTGAGTCAGGGACAACAGGAAACCTGTTTTGCTAGTATTTTTTTCCATCTTAAAAGGTCATATCTTAGTGAATTTTGTGCCCACTTGAAGGAAGTGCTTGTTGATATGGGGACAGGTGACTTTTATGTTTACTTTTTTTTTTGGGGGGGGGGTGGTACTGGGAGTGGAACCCAGATGCTTTCCACCTCCGGGATATACTCCCAGACCTATTTTATATTTTATTTGGAAACAGGGTCTCAATGAGTTGCTGAGAGCCTCACTATTCCGAATCTGTGCGATCCTCCTGTCTCAGCCTCCCAAACGCGGGGATTACAAGTGTACACCACCACATCTGGCTTATGTTTAGTTTTGATTCTTGGCTGAAGTTTAAAATCAAGGCTATAAACTGTCTCTATTCGTATCGGAATCCTTATGTGTCTATAATTCAGGAAAATATTGAATGGAAGTTATGTTTTCCTATATACAGATGCACCTAATTAATAAATTACATTTATAAGATATCTGTCTCTATTACAATTAGATTAGATATGTAAGTACCTGTGTAAATGGAATATCCTTGAGACTATCCCCAAATAAGGAAATTAAGCTTCTAATATTTTACATGTGATAGAGAAAAAATATATTTTGTGTGTGGTACTGGGGATGGGACCCAGGGGCATTCTACCTCTGAGCTACACCCCCCAAAATAAAAGTATGCCTTTTCTGATTTATCAATATTAAGTATAATAGAAACAAATATTTTAATTTTACTTTCATTTGTTCTTCATAAACTTATACAGATTGTACAGATTCAACAATCTAAAGTTACCTTTATTTACTTTTTAAGATTATGACAATGTAAATTTGTGTTTAACTTTATTTCAGCAGTTACTATGTTTTATAGTAAGCTGGCTGGCTGGATGATACATTTCCAATATTTTTACAAAACTTACATCACTAGATTGGTACCGAGTTAATGTATATTTTCATTGGATACATTCTAGCAAGATTGATACTGAAACACTAATGGCCAAGTGTAAATTGTACATATTTCTTTACCACAGTCTTTGGGTCTGTTGACTAATGTTTCGTTTTGTCATTTAGGGACATTTCAGGAGGGCTGTGCAAGGCTGTAGGAAGCTGAACTTATTGTGACTAAGTTCTGCTGGTTTGCATTTCAGCTGGTGTGTGACAGTTCAGTCATCCACCACTGTCTCACTCCGTTCTCTTTGTGAAATATAAAGAACAGAAAGTACTTTGGTTAAAATAGGTGGTAGAGGCTGGGCGTGGTAGTGCACCCCTGTAATTCCAGTACTTGGGAGGCTGAGACAGGGAGATCCCGGGTTTGAGATCAGCCTCAGCGATTTAGCAAGGCTCTCTGCAACTCAGTGACACCCTGTTTCAAAGTATAAAAGTGGGGGGTGGGGGGATCTGGGGATATAACTAGGAGGTAGAATGCCCCTGGGTTCCATCCCCAGCACCACTTCAAAAAATGGTATTGGAGGTAGGGGCTGGGTGGTAGGGCACTTGCCTCACTTGTGTGAGACTGTGGGTTGGATACATTTCTAGTAAAATTGGAATTACACGTGTATGCCACCATGCCTGGCTTGCTTTTAAATATTAAATTACACCAGGCATGGTGGTGCATGCTTATAATTCCAGTATTTGAAAGGCTGAGACAGGAGGATTGCAGGTTCACAGCCAGCCTCAGCTACATAATGAGGTCCTTTGCAACTTAGTGAGAAGCTGTTTCAAAATAAATAAAAAATAGGGCTGGCAGTGTGGCTCAGAGGTAGAATGGCCTTGGGTTAAATCCCCAGTGATGATGATGATGATGATGATGATGATGATGATAATGATAATAATAATAATAAATATTAAATTAAAGGTGTGTTTTTAATGTTTTGATTGAACTCTGAGTAATACAGTGCCTGATACTGAGTAATCATTTAATAAATGTTCAGTGGTAAGGGTAGCATGTAGATTTTACTGGGATGAGAGTCTAAGGTTCTTAGAATTTTAAGGCATTCTACATTTCAAGAAATTTTTTTCTGAGCCTTGGAGGCATTGATTTACATTCCTTATCTGTTTGAAAATTAAACTTTATAGCTTTACATATGTGTATATACATTTAATTTCATTAGTTATATTTCTCCTACTAAATACCATATCAAAAGCAATTAAAAAAAAACTATGAATTTCTTTGGGAAAAACTGGGGTTTATTTTCTATCGATGCCCATTTTTCCCCCCCACCAAGAATCTCACCACAGGAGGTGGAAAGGAGAATAAGGCTACTATTGATGAAGCTCCACGTATCCCCACCCTCGGGTGATGAAGAGATTGACCCTTACCATTTTCCAGTCCTGGGGTTGGCCCTCTCCAGGTGAATAGACATCAACTTTGCACACTCCATTTTGACTTTGTAACCAGTCAACCCTATCCGTCATCTGGAATTAGGAAAAATGAGGTAAGCCATACATCATCAAGTCATGTGGAAGTAGGAGAAGTAAGGTGAATGTCTGAAGTGTAGGAAAGAGAAGCACTGGTTATCCAAGAGGGACCTGTTTCAAGAGCAACCTCAGACCCACTGAACCCTGAGTAATCCCATTCTCAGCTCTCAACTGCACACAGCTGTCTTAACCTCTCTAGTGATAAGGCTGGTGCTTGGTACAATTGTGTTAAGTGATTGAACCTAGGAAGCCATGTCCTGCTCTTTGAGTCTTCTATTGATAACCCTTCCCACTCCCTCCTGGATTTTTAGTAGACACTCAAAACTAAAGGCGATCAAAATAGCACTTAGTTCTCTCTTGCCTGTTCTTGCCACATGAACTTATTTTAGAGCAATAGATCATTTATCACTTTAAATTTTTTTTGTTAAATAAATTTTTATTGGTACATTGTAGTCATACATCTTAATGGGATAAAAATCTTGTGGAGATATACACGCACACATCAGTCAATCAGCACCTACCCAGTCCCTAACCCTTCCTTCCCCCTCCCTCCTTTCCATGATTGGTTTCCTGATTAAATTTGATAGGGTTTTTTCTTCTTCCATATATGGTCAAGTTATTTTTGACAAGGTTTCGAAGAACATTTGGTGAAGGAAATAATAATCTTTTCACTAAATATTGTTGTAAAGTAATAAATACATGAAAAAGAATAAAATTGGGCCCTTACCTAACACTATATACAAATATTAACTCAAAATAGATAAAAGACCTAAATGTAAATCTTAAAACTATAAACTTTTAAAAGAAAATCAGGGTCATAAAACTTCACAAAATTGAAACTGGCAGTGATTTCTTGGATATGATTTCAAAGGCAGAGACAACAAAAGAATAAACAAACAAACTTCATAAAAATAGAAAAATATTGTACATCCAAAGACAATGTAAACAGAATTAAAAGTTACTGATAGAATGGGATAAAATGCTATATATGAAGGTATATATATATAATATTCCAAATAGAAATCCTAAAAATTAACAACAATAAAAGCAAACAATCCAATTTAGAAATAGGTAAAAGATTTAAATGGATAATGAATCTCCAAAGATTTTTATATGACCAATAAACACATGAATATCACTCATCATTATCATAATATAACTATTCATTAAGGAAATACAAATAAAAACTATAGTGAAATACTACTTCACATTTGTTAGGATGGCTACTTAACATGGATTACCTTGCTCCAGCCCTTTACCTTGAGTTTGTTACTCTCTTTACTTGTAAAGTGTGTTTCTTGTAAGCAGCAGATAGATGGATTCTGGTTTTTAATCCATTTTGCCACTTTATGTCTTTTTATTGGAGAACTGAGGCCATTTACATTCAGTGTGATTATTGAGAGATAACTTTTAATTCCTAACATGTTAAGATTTTATTTCTGTTTGAAATACTGTTTATTCTTCTTTTGCTTAGTTGTCTGCTGGATGGAAAATCTTGTTTCTCTGGTTCTGGTGTGTGTTACCTATTTCTGCTTTGTAGTTAATCTCTTTGAGTATTTTCTCTAGCGGTGGTTTTGAAGAAATAAGTTCCCTCAGCTTCTTTTTGTCATGGAAGCTTCTTATTTCCCCATCTAATTTGATAGTTTTGCTGGGTAGGAAATTTTTGGCTGGAAGTTATTTTCTTTCAGAGTTTGGAATATGTTACTCCATGCATGCCCTTCTGGCTCTCATGACTTGGTTTGGGAAGTCTGGAGTGATTCTAATTGGTTTGCCTCTGAATGTCACTTGGCCTTTTGTTTTTGTTGCCTTTAAGATTCTCTGCTTGGCTTCTACGTTGGTCATTTTGACAATTATGTGGCGTGGGAATCCTCTTCTCTGATCCTGTCTAGAGGGAGTTCTATAAGTTTCCTGGACCTGCGTATCGACCTCTTGCTCTATGTTTGGAAAATTTTCTGCTATTACTTCTTTGAAGAGATTATTGATCTCTTTGGTTTCACCTTCTTTTCCCTCCTCTATTCTGATTATTCTTAGGTTAGCTCTCTTAAAATGGGCCCATATTTCTTCAATGTCAGATTCTTGCTGTCTGATTTTTTTTCTAAATTATAAATTATGCATTCATTTTTGGAGTGATCATCTTCTAGGAGCGAGATTCTATTTTCCATGTGGTCTAATCAATTGTTTATAGTTTGAATTGATGCCTTTGCTTCAATGATTGCATCCTTTATTTCTTTTAGACTCTCTCTAAATTCTTTTCAAAAGTCCTATATTATTTCTACAGTTACATTCCTGATTTGATCTTCTGGAGATCTCTGATTTCTGTGTTATCAGGTTCTGATATTATTGGGTTGTGCGCATTCATTGCTCTATTGTTGTTCCTCTTTCCCATGATTTCAGAAGTTTGTGCCTTCTCTGGGTTCTTCCCCAGGTCACCACGACTCCACTTAGGGTGCTCTGGATCTCGAGTTTGTGGTAATCTCAGCCGCCACTACTCCTTTACTGGGTTGTATTTTAAGTCTCAGACCCAGGGAGTTAATTGAAGCTGCATGAGACAGTGTGGAGTTTTCCCATGGGGAGCTGCAACTAGGATGTGGTATCTTTGCCACCACTACTCCTTCACTGGGTTGGACTGCAAAATCTCAGACCCAGGGAGATTATCAAAGCTGCGCAAGTGTCTGGGGTGCAGTGCTGGGATTTCTCCTGTAGGGGCCTCAATTTCATTTATGGTTATTGCACAAGCTGATCTGGAGCTGTCTCTGGTATGGTGAACTCGCCGCCACTGCTGGCAATATGGCGCTGCTGCCATGCCCTCGGCTGTGAGGCTGATGTATTTCTTTTCTGGTTTTGAGCTCCGTTCTGAGTCCCTGGAAGGCGTGATGAGCTTGGCCACTGGGAGTTTTAGACGTTCTTTGCACTGAAAGAACTGCTGAACTATACCCAAATGATCCGCAGCTGCCCAATTCAGCTCTTTGTTTACCTTTCCTCTCTGGAGCCTTTCCTCTCTGGAGCTGTGAGGCATGTTGGCGCTGGTGCAGCTCTGCAATGCAGGCTGGTTTCTTTTCTGGTCTCTGGTTGTTCTTCTAGTCTTTTTCTCTGTCCTTTGTGTTTACATTTTTTAGTTCTTGGCTGATAGTGTGTTCCAGCTATGAAAAGCACTGATTTTGTGGCAATAGAGATTGGGTGTTAGCAGGGCTCGTAAACGCTGCTTTTTCTCAGTCTCCATCTTCCTGGAAGTCCTCATTTATCATTTTTAGAGTAGTAATTTACTCCTGCTACTGATAAGTTTGGTAGCTCTTCCTTAAGTCTAGACCACTCTTCCATTTAGCCAAGTCTCCATGGTTCAGCCAAACTTCTGAATGCCAGAACAGAGATGTCCTCTGTGCCATCCGGCCTCCATAGATGCAATGATATCCTTGATAACATGAATTCTTTCACAGCCCTCTCAGTAGTTCACTCTCTGAGTAATGGCCCTTCCATCTCCCTGGTCTTCCAAGCCAGAAAGTTCAGATTGATTTGAGTTACTGTCTTCTATTCCATGCCTCCCTCTAGCTCCCACTTTTCTCTTCTTCCACTTGCAACTATTTTATTTTCAACTGAATTGCTTATACTTGCTGCTTTCATGGTCCCTCCTCCAGACTGAGTATCGCAGGCCTTATTCCATATTCTTTTGGCCGTTGGCTGTAGACTTTTCCACTTCCTACAACATTGCATCGTGGTGGTCTTTGAAAGCATGGCCAATTATCATGATGATGTAGATTATTTGTTGATAACCTAAAGGTTTGCCTACCTTCTCCATGCCTGACTTCCATGCTTCTATGCTTCTCCCCACCTCTGAAATTTCCCTTCTTTCATGATAAACTTTACTCAGGTCTATATTTCCCAATGAGTAAATTAAACTTTCTAAAATTTCATCCCAGTGTTCTGAACATCTTTGTGAAACCGGCATATCTTTATATTTTGATTTAAAAATACTAGTTTAAAATTTTGTTAGAATAAATCTCAACAGCTTACCCTAATTTCTAATAGTAAAACCATTTTACAAAGAATTGTTTGAAAGTGGAGTATTATTAAAGAATATATCCGTGGTTAGTTGGAAATATTTGTTTTAAAGGACCTTGGGCTGTGGTGGGGTAGATATCATCCCTCCAAATAAAATCAACATAAGCCAAAAACAGAGTAAACACATGATTTAAACATATATGTGGACATACTATTTTTGTTATATAGAATATTATAGATAATTGTCAAAAGAGAACATAAGATTTTTAAAGATCTATTTGATTTTTGTTCCCAAGAGGATTTGTGCCTATTTCACACCCCAATTACTGATTCAGATTACTGGGCTAGAAAAACAGTTTTTTTTAAATTACTCTTCCATATACTATAATACAATAGATTCTTCGGTAAACTATAGGTTCTCCACAATGATTTACTCTTAGAATTGCTCAGAGAACTGTGTAAAGATGTTGAATCTGAGTTACCACTTTCATAAAATCTTATTTCAATGGTTTTGAGTTAGGGGAAATTCAGGCATTAAATGTCTTTAAAACTCCCTGGGAGGTTCTAAATATTAGGTACATCTAAAATTGAGAATTCATGGTCCAGGGTTTATCTGGAGAGACTTTCTCTAAGAAAGATTGGCTATTTTGGCAATTATTTACTTTTTTCTTTAAAACATTCTGAGCTAGATTCCCTAACCTTTTTTAGTGTGTGTGTGTGTGTGTGTGTGTGTGTGTGTGTGTGTGTGTGTGTGTGTGTCTGGGGATGGAACCCAGGGGCATTTGACCTTCGAGCTATAACCCCTGCCCTACTTTTTTTTTATTCTTTATTTTGAAACCGGGTCTCACTGAGTTGCAGAGGGCTTCACGAAGTAGCTGAGGCTGTCCGCGAACCATGATCCTTAGGTCTCAGCCTCCCAAATGCTGGTATTACAAGCGTGCACCACCATGCCCGGCAGTATTTTATATTAATGTTTTGTCACCATAACAAAGAAGTTGCCAAAGTCTATGAGTTTTAACCCCATATTGTCCCCAGAAGCTAACTACTATATGAAAATATTCTTATGTGGGAATCAGGACTGTGAAGAACGGCATCATTGGTACTATTAATGGGCCAGGGAATGGTTAGACTTAGAAGCAGATTTGTTCTAGATTGAAAGCGTGAGCAAGGCATAGAAACATGCGTCTGTTAACCTTCAGTTTACAGTTCACCCTAACAATTTGCTTCTAATAGAACAAAACCAACAAGATCTACTTCCTTATTTTATCTATATACTATAGATTAAAAAAAGATAAAGAGTAAATGCAGTAAAGAAATTATAGGATTGCTTACTCTTGCTGAGGATGGGTTCTGAGATCTGAGTAAGGCTCTTGATGAATTAGTTGTTGTCTTCTCTATTACTAAGTTTACTCACCCCTCCTGCCATGTAATATATAAGGAATCTGCGGTGGAAAGACACAAATAAAAATGACTAGTTTTATATGTGAAAATTACTTAGTAGGCTGAGGGAGGAGGATCACAACTTCAACTCCAGCCTCAGCAACCTAAAAGATCTCGTTTCAAAATAAATTAAAAAGAAAACTAAGAAAGGCTTAGAATGTAGATAAGTGGTAGAGTGCTCCTCTACAATAAAAGTACCTATGAGCCCTATTGCCCTCATTACCAATAATGATCTTGACTTACTGTTTTCTCATGTGCACATTCAAATGATGAGCATAAAATGACATTCTATTCTCATAAGTGGAGTTCTCATCTTATTCCTGGTGAATGCCAACAATACTCAAGGAACAGCAAAGAAAAGAAGGTTAGTTTTCTGGCTCATGGTTTTTCAAATGACTACCATTATTCTTTACCTGAAAATTATTGGTATGTGGGCATATGTAACAATAAAGGCACTGCAAAGATTTTAGCGTAATCTCAAACCTGCTTGAATAGGAAGCTGGAAGATAAAAGCTGGAATGGAGTATAAGAGCCCTGGGTTCATAATCTCAAAACATATTATAAGCTCTTTTTTAAGGACTTGGGAAAAATATACGTCCTCATATTATAAAAAGACTTCATAGCTAGTGTCTTCCAGTTCAATTCTTATACTGTCTCTACAAAGCTATTTCAATGAAAGATATCAGGGCATTTTACTCTCACCTCGAAATACCCATTCACTACCCACATCCAATAATATTTTTAAACCTTGTCCTTGATTCAGAACTCAAGTTGAAAGTTACCCTATCAATTAAATATTTCCTGAATGCCTAACTGAATGTGATTGCACCCTCATCGAAGTGTTCATCTGATTTCATTTCTGTCTTTACATTCTATCTAGTATTTTAATTGCTCACATGAGCTATTTTGTCTCCTTTTTAGATGGCTCCGTGAGGGCAGAGGCATTTTCTTGCTCATCTTGGTATGCCTCACAATAGCTAGTACCTTAAAGTTGGTGCTTAAAAATTATCTGCTAAAATAATAAATACACAACTTCTTCTACTTCTAATTCCAGACAGCTAATTTTTCTTTCTTTCATAAACTGGAGAACAAGAAAGAAATGGTTTGCTCAAACTTGCTATGGCGGTAGATCATTTATTCAGGTCTTCTTGAAGTTGACTCCTTTTGGGGTCAAGTTCATGTTCCAAAGACTTATCCAAAGAATTTATAACAAACCTTCCAATTCCAATAATAGAAATAAGTCAACCTCCCCAAAGCACGGCTGCTCTCTTTCCACAAAAAGTGCACTTACTAATCAAATATATACAGCAAACAACTTACATGTGGTCCTAATGTTTTCTATCCCATTTCCACGTCCTTTGTGTGGTTATCTGTGCCTATGAAGCTTATTTTACACTATTAATACCTGCTTGATAACATACAGAGAGAATAAAATGCTTTTTGATGATAACTACCTTTAGACCTCTGAATCAATGTATACATTTCCCATAGTTAAGCGAAAATGAAGAAAGGAAGATCTTAAATGGAATCAGTGAATGGATCAGTTTAATGGAATCAATGAATTGATTCGTAAATTTATTCCTAGTTTCAAAATTTGGTAATAATATCCTGGAGGTGGGGTGGGGAATATGAGGGAAGGGTGCCTTGTGTTTTCTATTGGATTTCATAAGAAAGCCACCTATATACAAAATGTCGCATCCATTTTTCTTTGCCGTAGAAACCATGTATTCCAACATACTTACCTTACAGTTTAGGAATCTGAGGCCCACACAGTGAATATTAGACCCAGTGGGTCTATTTCTTTAGATATGCAAACTGCAGTTCAGCATACTGGAAGATGTGACTTTTTTATGATGAATAGAAGGATGTTGTTGCCCTAAAGGGATTGACCTAAAATGCTCCTCAAAAATGCCAATGTGATTATTATCTCAAGTTGAGGATTGGAAATCACAAATGCTGGTGGGCTGTGCTAACTGTTGTAGTACCCTGGATCACAAGACGTTTTCCCACTGCATCAATCTTAAGAGTCTCCTGGTCGCTCAAGAAACACTTGAAAAACTTAAGTTCTAAGCAACCTAATGAAGCTTTCAAAAGGTTGCTACAGATCTGATTATGTTTTGAGATTGATTTGATCAGGTTTTATTACTGGTTTAAAAAGGGATGAAGAGCCAGGTGTGGTGGTGCATGCTTGTAATACCAGTACTTGGGAGGCCGAGACAGGAGGATCTCGGGTTCTTGGCCAGCCTCAACTACGTGAGGACCCGTTTCAAAATAAAGAATGAAAAATATGGCTGGTGATATAGTTCGAAAGTAGAATGCCCTTGGGTTCAATCCCCAGTACTGCAAAATAGATTTAAAAATAAATAAATACTAAACAAGGAATTAATATACTGTGTTTATTCTCTCTTCTCCCTCCCTTTCTCTAAGTGCCTGGTACATTGTAGAAACAATAATTTGATTGTTGCTAAAATTAGAGTTTCAAGTGATGTTGTTAAACAAAGAAGTATGTGCTTCATAAAATAATCTTTCCTGTGGAGCTCTTTTATCTTTTCTTTTCTTTAGTAACACCTTCTTTCTCTCCTGCCCATTCCTAGTACCTTGTTGTCTAAAGCTTCTAAAATAACAATGAAATGATTAAAATGGGTAAATTTGGCTCCAGAGCTATTCTAGTTTTATTTTACTCTTAGAGCACTGGAAACAAAAGAAAATTTGGAATAGTCAGACAGTGAAGAGGAAAAGCCAGTAGGTAGATAAGACTCCATTCTGTCACATTGAGAAACAGGAAGCCCCCCTCATACCTCTCCCAAAAGATAGCCAGGATATCTGGTCAAATCTGTAACAAAATAACATTGTTAGCAGTAAGGATGGTGGGTATAGTCCTGCTAAGGAAGAGATGAATTTATTTCCAGAAGAGTCAAAGACCAAAATAAAAATGGCTGGGCAGAAGAATGAGGGTAGGTTGAACATAAAATGTTTCCCATTACTTATCACTGAATTCTCCCTTCTAAACACAGAGAATCAGAAAATGGGCTGTTTTACCAATCCGGTGGGCTTTCCTACCTCTGTAGTTCTGGGATAGTGAACCACAAAAGACTCCAGAATATACTTTTAAAGTCAATGAAGATGCTGGGATGTTCTTGCTCAGCTCAAGATCTTGTTTCCTCCCCCAGTTTTCCATGCACCTCCCCCTTGTTGGCCCTGGGGAGTGACATCAGAATCGCAACTGGTGATATCACCGTCTCTATGGCAACAGAGGGAGGCTGCCAGAAATTGAGCAGTCCAAAGGGAAAGAGGAGGGGTGAAGAGACACTCCAAGGTTCTGGTGCTTAGTTTGGCAAGAGTAGGATCGTTTCCTTCTGATTAATTTTCTCCTTTGTGTGTTTTTATTCCAGAGGAGGAGTATGGGAGGAAAAATGTTGGCCAATGGATTCCACTGAATAAGTATTATGTATTAACAAATCCAGATGGCTGCAGAGGAGAGTAAGATATAAAAAATTGTGAGTCTAGCCATGCATGGTGGTGCATCACCAAATCCCAGTTCTTGGGAGGCAGACACAGGAGGACCACAGGTTTGAGGAAAGCCTAGAACTTAGACCCTGTTTTAAAACAAATTGCTGGGGTTATAGCTCATAAATAGAATGCCCCTGGGTTCAATCCCCAGTTCATGAAAAAAAGAAAAGTCGTGAGTTTATTACTAAATGTCTTATGCAAAGCCCTTAGAAACACTTTGTGTGATCCATCCTAGACTTCTATTTATAAGCATCTTACCACTTGTAAAGAACCACTACCACCACCAACAAAACACAACTTTTGGGATATTTTGCCTAGGCCAGCCCTCTGTGGTTTGTAATTTATTGTTGATGGGCTAAGATAGAGTAGTGCTAACCCATTCTTTGTAATGCCTACCCTGAAAAGATCCAGACCAAGAGACATTTGGACGGACAGTCCTTCAAGGCTTGAGAAAGACTTTATAGTATAGTCTCTTTGAAAATGTTACTTCAGATACTCTCTAATTAATGATGAGTACAAAATATATAAGTTCCATGAGACAACAAGAATTTCCAGGGTGACAAGATTAAAAATTATAATGAATGCCGGGCGTGGTGGTGCACGCTTGTAATCCCCACGCTTGGGAGGCAGAGACAGGAGGATCACACAGGTTCGAAGCCAGCCGCGCTGGCTTAAGGGACCCTGTTTCCAAATAAAAATATAAAAATAGGTCTGGGAGTGTAGCCCGGAGGTAGAAGGGTTTCCAGGAACCCCAGTACCACACACACCACACACACACACACACACACACACACACACACACACACACACACTATATAATGAAATAAAAACTGACTGGTTTATTATAGGCTTGCTTCTACAAAATTAATTTATCTACTGATGATCTTTTCTCACTGAGCTATACTCCCAGCCCTATTTTATTTTATTTTTTATTTTTGTAGTAGGATTTGCTAAGTTACCACAGGCTGGCTTAATTTTTCCATCCTGCTGTCTCACTCTCCCAAGTACTGGGATTACCAGTACGCATCATGACATCCGGCTGTTTCTTCACTTTTCAAATAAATTGGAGACAGGTATGCAGTGTTACATGCCTGTAGTTCCAGTTCTTGGGGGTGCTGAGACAGGAGGGGAGCAGGTTTGAGCCCAGCTTGCAGTAGCTTAGTGAGACCTTTACAAAGTGTGGGTGTAGTTCAGTGGTAGAGTACACAAGGGCTCAGTCCCTAGTTGGGCTGGTTAGTTTAAGATTCCTAGGTCTAGCATTCCATGATTTGGATACTTCAGTGGTGTTTGAATAGGACCACGCATAACCCACATATAATACTTTGCAGCTGAGAAAGCTGCTTCACTGTTACATCATCTGATCCTCACAATAATCTTTTGAGGTTAACCGGAAAGGTATTATTTTTCCTGTTTGGTAAAAAAAACCATCCAGGTCACAACTAATAATTGGTACAACTAGGACTAAATCTCATATTCTGGGAGTTAAAATTAGTGCTCTTTCAACTGTGCCATGATGCCCTGAAGTTAGAATCGAGGACATGAGGCAAGGTTTGACTTAGATATGTTAAATAATAGTTGTTACCCAGGGGTTAGGAGGCTACTGATAGTGCGGTCAATTTATCAGAATCAGGAAAGTATGTTGATCTTTATACTGATCCCAGAATCAAGTAGCAGCAAAGTTTAAGTGCCCAGTGAACATAGGAAAAGGCCAAGAAACAGAAGACAATGTAGCATTACCAAGCTCTGATAAAATTCAAAGATTTCCCCCCCCCAATTTAATCTGGTAGGTGATGCTTCAGTAAAGAGTAGGAGTGAAAGAGTAGAAACGATCCATCTTACAAGCCAAGTAATAGGAAAACTTCTATGCACTACTGGTTTGTTGTTTATTTCAGTAACACACACTCTTTCCCCCTGTAAATTCAAGCACTGAATGAATTACTGAGTGTAGAACGCTCTCTCCCAAACTAGCTGCTTCCTGATACGCTCGCGGTATGCTTTACGGGGTCACCGGTTATCTTTCATGCAGGGACCACAAATGTTCACCAGAATAAAAGTATTTTAAAATGAAAGTACTTATTCTGGAGTCGCCCTAGGCTCCAGATGGCTCTTTCTAGAACAATGTCGATTCCCCAAGGGTTAAAAAATAAAAACCATTAGAGAGAGCCACCTGCAAGCTTCCCCGCAAGGGGGGGGGGAAATGTTCAGAGGGCATCCGTGGCTATTAAAATTTAGTTCAAATTTCAGGAGGCTCACAGATTTCCTGAAGTTCACTCCTGCTTCGGACTCCAAGCTAAGAACTCCTGGATTCATAGGTCAGGGGGTGTTAAGTGCGTTGATAAACGAAAACACGACAAAACAGGACAGTGGAATGGCCACCACTCTGGGTGAGGGCGTCTGAGCAGACTCTGAAAGGTGACTTTTGAGCACAGACTTGCTTTGGTCCAGGTATCTCTCGGAAGAGGGACCAGCAACCAAATGCCAGGGGGGAGGCTTGTACTCTGTGGACTCGACGTGCAGTTATTTACTGCAAGTGCATCCTCGTTCCTATTTCTTTTTCCCACTGTCCCGGCCCCCTGCTTTTACACTTTTTTCTCAGCCCGGCCCTGGCCCTGGCACGCCTCCTCCTTACCCCAGCCTCACCAGGGCTGCCCTGACACTTTGAGGGGAACGGTGACCTCAGAGTCCAGTTAGCTGAGTCCCTCCACTTTGGGTTCTGTCATTTTGAATGCCCCTGATTCATTCCCCAGTTGACTCTGAACTTGAGGTTCTTCAGCAACTTGAGATTATCTTTAAGGTCCATTCTAGATCTGAGATTCCCAAAGCCCTTCCCCCCCCCCGCCCCTCCTTCACTTCTCATTTCCTGCTTCCTCTCTCCTCCTCCTCCTCCTCCTCCTCCTCCTCCTCCTCCTCCTCCTCCTCCTCCTCCTTCTTCTTCTTCTTCTTTCTCTCTCTCTCTCTCTCTCTCTCTCTCTCTCTCTCTCTCTCTCTCTCTTTCTCTCTCTCTCTCTCTCTTTCCTCTCTCTCTTCCTCCTCTTCTCCCGCCTCTATCCATTCCCCATCTCTAAGGTTGCATCGCAACCCGGTACCCGCCGGGTCTCTCCGGTTTTGCGCGTGCGCGGAGCGCGGCCGGCGAGAAAGTTTGACCCAGCCGGGCAGCCGTAGTCGGCCGGAGCGCTGGCCGCGGAGGATTGTGGGAGAAGATGGCGGCTGCCGTTCACCCCCGGGTTGTACGGGCCCTGCCAATGTCACGTAAGTGTCACCGGCAACTGCGGCTTTCTGTCGGGGTCCTGAGCCCCGAGTCCAAGGCCTGGGGAGGGGCGCGGTGCCGCAGCTGCCCGCCGGCCCCCAGGCGCCCTGGTTTGTCCAGGTTCGGAGCTGCCCCTGTCCAGTTCCTCCCTCTCCTTCCCCACCTCCCGGGCTCACATATTAAATTGTGAGCTTGCGAAGGAGACTGGGGAACTTGAGCGGTGGGCAGGGAAGAGGGGGAAGGGGGGCAGTAAAAGATGGAGATAATCGGAGTTCTGATAGGGTCGTAAGGGTTGGGGCTGATGAGAAGTGTTTGTACGAGGTCGGGAGAGGAACAAGGATAGTGGAGACTTCCCTGGCTTCATCCTTTGACCTTGTGCAAGCCCGAGTTTAATCGGCCTCAGCCTCAGGTTTTTTTCCCCCCTTCCTGTCACAATGCAGTTGATACCCACACAACGTCAGAGAGCCTCTCGAAAGATTAAGTGAATAGCTGTGAAAGCACCTTTCTAACCCAAAGCGTCTCTACAGATGTAGGATGTGTTAGGTCTAGACATTGGGGTCTGGGGCCGAGAGAGAGGGGTGTTACCGTGGAATAGGAAGCGGGCGCTTGGGGGAAAGGAAGGTGAAGAAGTACGAAGGACGCCGTAGAATTTGTCAGCGTTATTTTCCCTTCGCTTCTGGTTGGATCTGTTCTCAGCTCTCAAATTGAAAACATGCTTTTGTTCTGCCGCTCACTAAGAAGCAAGAAAAGCAAAGAAGCCAGGAATATAATAATAAACTTCATTACCATTCTTTCACCTTCTCCACAAACACGTCCAAATCAATCCCCAAAGTTGTCTGTTTCCATGGTGTCCTTACAACTAACGACAGAAAGTCACTTTTTTTTTTTTTTCAAAATTACTTCTTAGAATTACTTTTAGGGCTTTATGAAGAATAGGAGTGGGGATTTACTAAAGAGCTGTCAAATTGGGATTTTTGAGGTCCTTGCACCTCAAATTTCTAAAGCACCACAGTTCAGATATATTCACCTGAGGCAAAGATTGGGGTGTGTAGAGGATTCTTTTGTTTATGTCTTGGTTAGAATTTCTGCATATTGCTGGAAATGTGGTGCACATTGTTTATAGTGGTGGTTCTACATTTGCTGGTTCTTGTTATTGGTGACACATAGTGAAGATTATAAATGATAACTGCTTTTTACCAAATGTCTGCTAACCACAATTCTAGATATTTTCATCAATTTCGACGTTGTAGCTTATGCTCTTAATCACTCTGCTTTGTTATCTCTAGTAAAAGTAAGCTTCTGAGGAAACTGATAAGAGGCAAGTCTAGTGTGTAGTAGGACAGAATTGTGTAAAAGAGTTGTATATATTTATGTGTGGAAGACTACTAAGTATAGTATGAAATTCTAAAAGGGAGAGATTAGTGTAATCTGAGGCAGCGAGGGAAGATTGGAACCCTAGTGGAGAATTTTAGCACATACCTGTAGTCTCAGCTGAAACCTCTAGTGATTGGCCATTTCCGTCAGCATGTGAATATCATACTTCATATTATAAGAATCAAACACCAACCCTTCCTTATCCTCATGTTCCTCTAGTTCCATTTCTCTTTTCCTCTTATATCTTAGAAGAATTATCTAGACCTCCCCTTTCCTCTTTTGATACTGGGGACTGAAGCCAGGGGCATTCTACCTCTGAACTACACACCTAGTCCTCTTTATTCCTTATTTTGAAACAGAGTCTCGTTAAGTTGCTAAGGGTCTTGCTAAAGTTGCTGAGGCTGGCATTGAACCTGTGATCCTCCTGTGTCAGGATCCCAAGTACTGGGATCGCAGGTATGTATCACCATGCTGGGCTGTACTCCTCTCAGTACTTCCTCGCTTCACAGTGTCTCATTTACCCGTGCTTGTCTAGCTTGCAGTCCCATTTATACAGCAGAATCGTTCTTGTTCTGCTCACGTATGACCAACATCTTCTAGATTCTGTGATCTTCCCTCCTTCACTCGAGCAGCATTTGATAATTAACTGTTTCCTTCTTGGAACACCTTATTTGGCTTCTCAATACCATTTCCTTTTTTTTGTTTTCTTTTCTGACCACATTGGGCTGCTTTTCAGTGTCTTCTGGCTCTTTGGGCTGGTCACTAACCTCTCTGAGCCTTAGCTTCTCATCTGTAAAGTGGTGGTGAAGGTAACACAATATAGTAATATCTACTAAGCATAGTACAGTGCTGCACAGCCGGTAAGGTCTCTGTAAGTTTATCTGTTAAGTTGTTTCTGTTACACGTCTGGTCTGTATTAGTTTTTAATCTCTGTGGTTTCAGTTATTATTCTGTGAGCTAAACTATTTCTCCGATTCCATTCTTTATTTTTTGAGGCGGAGGTCTCTCTTTGTTGCCCAGGTTGTCCTTGAACTTTTTGGGCTCAAGCCCGAGTAGCTTGGATTACAGGTATGTGCCACCATATCTGGCACCAATTTCACTCTTTTTGATAGAGGAGAACAGGGCTGGGTGGAATGCCACCAAGAAATTATTTCCAGAAAACAGATTTTCTAAAGTCATACTATTTGTCTTTTTCAGTTTTCTCCACGTGTACAGAGCACCAGTGCTAAGTTCCAAAGTTTTTTGAATGGAAAGAAGTTATTCAGCACTTTAAACCTTGTAGTTATTTCTGTTTATGTAAAGGTAGGGTAACGTGCTCTCAAATTTTGCTTCAATATGTTAGAAGGAACTAGGAAATTAGCATGTATCCAAAGGAGGTTTTTCTTTTCTGCCATATGAGGAATAGATGGAACTGCAGATGTTGAGTATGCAGAAGAGAATACTTAGTGTGGCTGTAATTACTACAGTTAGATGCAGAAGAGGGTTTAGACTTACTCTGTCATTCCGGAGAAAGATTAAGATAAAGAGTGCTAGGAGTCAGTCACTTATAAGCCATATGGGAGAAGCTTCTAAGTGTTAGACTGGCCCAAATCAGAGTGGGCTGCTGTGGGAAGTAGTGAGTCTCCCAGCCCTGCAGGCACTCAGGCTCAGGCCAGATGCTCTCTTTGCACACACACTCTAGAGAGGTGTGAGCACTCATGCACTGACTGAAGGTCCATGGGGGGAAAATGGAGCAGCCGTGAGTGGTGGCACAGGCTTGTAATTCCAGGGAGGCCCTCCTCAATTTAGTGAGACCCTGTTTCAAAATAAAATAAAAAGTAGGGCTGGGAGTCTGGCTCAGAGGCAAAATGCCTCTGGGTTCTATCACCAGCACCACAAAATAAATAAGTAAATACTGGTGGGAGCTTTGACAGATCACTGGCTATTAAACATTTCTAAAAGTCAGAACATTTTTTCTTCAGAACTTCACTCTTTTTGTCATCACTGTTAATGTTTTTTAGTGGTTTTATATTGTCTGAACTGCACCTTTTTAAAAACTGCTCTGGACTGAGAGTCCTCTGCCTCTAACCCACATCATAAACTTTCCTTTTCATTAGCCATCAGTTCAGAGTCTGTTCAGATAGGTCTCCTGTTCACCCTGCACTGGTTTTATTGCCTCTGTATTCTGTGTTTCTCATGGAATTCCATTCTGTTATTCCTCTTTAAAATCTTTCTCAAAACACTGTATCTAGGAGTCCTTTCTCATGAGAATATGACTTATCTTCCTAGGTAAATTATGTCCTACAGAATAGGAAGTTTACTTTCTAGTTTATATATTTCCTCATGTCCTGGGGATTTTATATGGCAACAATTTGTGTTTATTAAATTACTAAGGTACTGATCACAAAATAATGTTACAAGTTTCCTGGGAAAGAGGCTGTATGTTTTCACAGTTACTTTTAGGTTGATGAGCTGATTTTCTGTACTCTGGGGTTCTGTTTAAGGTTCTGCTATCACTGCAGTAGCCACATCCGTGTTCCCCGGCTTACCCCGTCGCCAGATCCATCATGCCCTCATTCCTCACGGTAAAGGTGGACGCTCCTCTGTCAGTGGGGTCGTGGCCACTGTGTTTGGAGCCACAGGATTCCTGGGCCGATACGTTGTCAACCACCTTGGTAAGTCAGGTGCCTTGAGCTCATGGTGCTCCCTGGCCATTGAGCAGGATTTCCTAATGAGAGGCCACGAGCTATGTTTCTGTTCATTTAGCAGTATTACGAGTTACTTCTGTCTCCTGGCCATTGAGCAGGATTTCCTAATGAGAGGCCACGAGCTACGTTTCTGTTCATTTAGCAGTATTATGAGTTACTTCTGTCGTGGATTCATTTAATTTTTATCTGCTGTGCTTTAAGAATATACATATGCTTCCTGTGTAAGACATTAAGGTGGGAGTAGGGATTCCGAAAAGTTACAACTTTTTAGCATGGCAAATATACTTTTTTCTAAACATACTATAAATTCACGTTATACCAGAATTTGAATGTTTATCAAATCATTATTGTGTAACATAGCCATATTACATTAATATTGATCCTTGTTTCCATTCATTCTTTTTTAGGACGGATGGGGTCACAGGTGATCATACCCTATCGATGTGATACTTATGACATCATGCACCTTCGTCCCATGGGTGACCTGGGCCAGATTATCTTTCTGGTAAGACCTTTATGATACTTGGAGTTGACATATGTAAATTTTTAAGGTAATTTTTAGAAGTAAGAACAAGTATAATTTTATCTCAGAATGGACCGAAGGCATCTTCCTTTTGCAGGGTATTCTTTCAGTTAAACTCCTGCATCTCTTGTTTGGGTATGCAGGTGTTAAACCAGCACTTGCCATGTGGTTACTTTAAGGGCCAGAGAGTAGATATTTTGGCTTTGCAGGCCACAGAGCATCTGTCATACTTACTGAACTCAGCCCATATACCCTGAGAGCAACCAGAGACAATATGTAAACAAACATGTGTGGTTGTGTTCCAGTAAAACTTACAAAATTAGGCTGCAGGCAAGACTTGGCCTGGGGCTCTAGTTTGATGATTCTTGTTCTAGGCCTGTGCTTTCCAGTATGGTAGCTGCCAGCTACAGGGTAGCCATGGAGTACTTGAACTGTGGCTAGTCTAAACTGATATGTGCTGTAAGTATGAAATGCAGATTTCTATGACTCAGTATGAAGAAATAATCCTCAAAATACTATTATTTTTATAGTTACTGCATATTGAAATAATATTTTAGATACATCAGGTTAAATGAAGTATACTTTTTAAATAAATGTCCCTGTGTCTTTTTACTCTTGTAAGCGTAGCTAGCAGAAAATTCAGAAAGAAGATTCAGAAAGTAATAAATTCAGAATCACATATGTGCCTCGTATTATATATTTTTATTGGACAGTGCTTTTATCGACAGAAAAAAAACATTACCGGTAGGGCGATTTATACCCTGGCTTTCTGGGCACAGGCTTAACTCAGAACTGTTCTTCTTTGCCTTTCTTTACCCACAGGCTCTCCTCTGGGCAGGAATCGCCCATGAGGAATGGCAGGGAAGGAGGTGGGCAGAGCCTTTACAGGGTGATGGAAAATGTGTGGGACTCTGAAGAGCCATAGTGGTTTGTCTGGTGGAGGTCAAGGATGCTGAGTGTCCTGTAGTGCCCGGCACCACCTTTCTACTGGGCGGGGGGTCATCCCGCCTGCACCTGTTCTCTGTGGCCGGCCCTGGGCCTGGCTGCTCACCTCCACTGTGCTTCAGGCTGACCTCCTGCTCTGTTGTCTACTATGGGACTGAGCCCCTCTACGGATACTCACTCGCTGCCTTTTTAAAAACATTGGGTGAACTCCTTAGCATCTCTAGAATTGTCTAGAATCCTTTCAAGTTTTTTGGTTTTTTTTTTTTTTTTTTGTGGTACTGGGGTTCCTGGAAGCCTGTCTACCTTTGGGCTACACTCCCAGACTTATTTTATAGGTTTTATTTGGAAACAGGGTCTCTTAAGCCAGCGCGGCTGGCTTCAAACCTGCGCGATCCTCCTGTCTCCGCCTCCCAAGTGCGGGGATTACAAGCGTGCGCCACCACGCCTGGCTCCTTTCAAGTTTTGACTTATTTTTAATGGCATTCTCACTTATTCCATACTGAATTTTCACAAGCTAAGCAAACTACTTATATTTGAAGTTTCTTGTTTCTACAATGTATTTTTTTCTTTTCCAAAATCTTATTTTCAGATATCTCCTTGGTATTACAGTTGTTGCAGGGCTTAGCTAACCCCTAAGTTCTTTGAGGCTTAATTTTGTTGGTTGTCTCGCAGTGCCTCTAAAGTAAAGTATCTCACAAGTGAGCGGTAAAACCTTGAACTAGTTTGCAGATGTGAACTCACTGGGATTGAGCCATGGGACACTTATTCCGTTCTTTCTGCAGAGGTTTATTTTCTGAGTGTTTGGCATTGAGCTGAGCTCTGAGCTTGTGTTGAGTAAAGTCGTAGTCTAATGTTTTTAGTGTTTATTTATGTGCTATTTTTGGAGAAGGTAGCCAATTGGGGTATGGAGAGTGATTCTCCCCTCCCCCACCGCTGTAGGTCCTATTTGAGATTGCGGTCTAAATGGCTGCTTAGTTTACCAACCTACCAGTGCAGGCCTGGTCCCTGGGATTGTGGTTTCCTTTTGATTTCTCAGCTGGACTCTTGGGCATTTCATGCATTTTTGCCTTAAGCTTTTCTATTCTGAGTCATCTTGAATTCTTCTTTTCCCACCCTTGGCATCCTTTCTGAAAACATCATTCTAATCTCTGTGTGTACAACTAGTTTTTTGATTGACCATGTCACTCACTGTGCCGCTGCTCTTATGTATATTTTATTTAGCAACCCCATGAGATAGGTCCTTCCCTTCCTCCCTTCCTTCGTCCTTTCTTCCTTTCTGTGGTGCTGGGTATCAAAGCCAGGTCTCATACATGCTAGGCAAGTGCTCTACCACTGAGCTACACCCCCAGCCTTCTTAGGATTTGATGGAGGTCTGTGGGGGTGGGAGGGAGTGTCTCACTGTGTTGAACAGGCTGTTCTCAAACTACAGCCCTCCTCTCTCAGCCTCTGGAGTAGCTAGGATTACTGGTGTGGACCACTGGGCCAGGCTCTTGTATTTTCTAATTTTACCTGGGGGTTGGGGAGATAATTTGTGCATAGTAAATGGCAAACTGGGTTTGCATTCCTGTGTGTTTGACTCCAAAACTAGGATTTGGCACTGTACCCACTCTCCCCCCTCAGTTCTGAGGCTTCTTCCTGCTGGGCCTCGCCTGAGTGCTCTTTAGTCTGACTTGCCTGGGGTGCAGGCAGCTCAGTCTTCTAGTCTCTCCCTGCCTCCCCCACGGCTGTCTCACCACCTCCCTCTCATGCACCTCCTCCTCCTTCCCTCCCCATTGGCTGAGTCAGGCACACACTGAGCACCTCATCCTGGGAAGGTCTCACTACTTACCGTCTTCCAGGGAGATGCTGACAGAATTCAGCTTTCATTTTACTATAGAAAGCTCTGTTCTTTTGTCGGAAGTTACTTTATCCTCAGATACTATTTCTCACAAGTTCATCAATCTGACTTAAGTCCTCAATGACTTATAAACTGCTCAAAAGTATAGCTCTACGAAAAACCTGAAGTTTTAGGCAATTCACTTCTCTCTGAATCTGGTTTTCCTGTTTTTAAAGTAGAAATGACTAAAAATGGTATTACTAAAAAAAAGGGAAGGGGTAAAAAGAAACAAGACAATAATGATGAATGTCCCCAGTCGAAAGCTAGCTTTTGGAAGACGCTCCTCCTGTCTTTAGTCTGTAAGTGGTTGCTGCCACATAGGGAGCATCTGTTTGTTTCTCAAGTGACCTCCGGTTACTTTGGCTGTTGCAGGGAGGGAGACTGCACTATTGGATACCTTTACAAACTCGGGGGCAGTTGGGTGGACAAATGTTAATATGACCCAGTAAGCATGTACCTCCTCTTTTCTAGTTCTTCTAATTGCCTGAGTAAAATGTGCTTTGACCTATTTGTCTCCAGAACAGTCAGAATCAACAGGGAGTTTGAGGCTTCAACATCGTTTCTATTATAATCAGTGGTGCCTTTGTGAAGTGGCGCCATACTAAGACTATACTAGCTAGTCTGTTTGAAACTTAACCTGGTAGAGGAAGGGGCTACATTTTTACCTTATATTTGTATCTGATTGGCTACTACTGTTTAGGAGTGGGATAGCAAAGACAAAGATTCTATCCGCAGAGCAGTGGAGCACAGCAACGTGGTCATCAACCTTATTGGACGAGACTGGGAGACCAGGTAAGTCTCAGTCTCTTGTTTCCTTTTTGTATAAGTCTGTCTAAGGGCTCAATAGATGTTTATTGGGCATCTTCTATTTGCCAGACATTGTAGTGACATTTTCAATTAGCCCATAAGGTTGACTGAGTGGCATACACACACACACACACACACACACACACACACACACACACACCAATGGCACTGGTTAGATTCCTGTGACAGTCAGTCTAGTGTAAGTCAGCAGTGTGGTGTGATGCTGGTACAGAGTCAGTGTGAGTTCTGTCTGGTGGTTGGTGATACCAACTAGACAGGGACTGGTATTGGAACTGGGCCTGGATCTGTCAACCTGGGATGATTCAGGAGTATGTGTTTGCCTCTTTCACTGTTCAGCAAGCTCATCCTTGGTTTTTCTTATGTGACAATATTCTAGGCTGCTTCTCTGTATTGTTAATTAAAAATCTATGTTCTGTTTTGAATAGTTCTGTTTAGCAATTGTATGAGTTATCAACAAATAAGATTTTAATCTGATGGTTCCATGATATGTTAACACCTTTTTAAAAGCATTTATTAAATTTTGACTTAGATTTCTTTGCATATGTCTGTTTCATCAAGTATTTTAAGTTCCTTAATGACTTGCAGGGTAATTTTCAACTTTATGTCTCGTAACGATGAACCCAATGACTTGTACAGAGTAAACATTTAGTTAATGCTGTACATGGAATTGATGACTGAGTTTTTAGTTTCTTTTTTCCTCTGGAGGAAAACAAACTTCCAGAGGTAAGAAATTATTCCCTTTCCAGCTCTCAACACTTGCCTCCTCCCCACTCAGCGGTACAGCCAGATTTTCTTAAAAGGCCCAGCCTCTCAATTCCTTGGGGCCACAGCATTTTATGTGCTGGATTTATAACTCAGAGTAAGCCTCAAACTATATACAGTAACTATAGTGAGCAGGCCTGAGAGCTTGGAAAGAACATTAATTTGGCTTAGAGTTAAATTATTGCTCTTTCAAACTTAAGCTGCTGTGAACACCAGTTTATCATAAAAAGCTTTAAAATCCCAAATCTGGAATCCTTAACTGATCCCTTTTTCTTCCAGTAACTTTGATTTTGAGGATGTTTTTGCGAAGATTCCTAAAGCGATTGCTCAAGTGTCGAAGGAAGCTGGAGTTGAGAAACTCATTCATGTTTCCCATCTCAATGCTGACATTAAAAGCTCTTCTAGATACCTGAGAAATAAGGTAAGAAACAGGTCTGCCTGGCAAGTGCGCGGCAGAGCTAGAGGTTCTCAGGGCCCTGTGAAGCACAATGCCAGTGAGAAGGGTCTCTCATCAGTGGGCTGAAAGCGAACAGGGTTTCTCATTCTCTGTATCCAGAATTGTGCGCATGTGCTATGTTGTGACATTTTGTTGAATGCCTTCTGTGTGAATGCTATGGGATTTCAGAGATGGGTAGGCCATTTTATTACCTGCTTCCAGATACTTAAGTGTCTTTAGAGCATGCTAGAATTACACAGAAAAGAGCACAAAAGGTAGAGCATGATTCCTGCCAAAGGAGGCACACCTGTGTCATCTAGCCTAGCTAGAAGACCATCTTTCTATATCAAATGTCTTGCTTATTCTTGGGGTTATGTCACTCTTCCCTGGGCAACATGAAGGCCAAGAATGTCAAGGATAAGTGTTTGTGAGAGAAAATGGCTCTTCACATAGTACCCAATCTTCTTTTACTCCCAGAAACTGCATGGAGTCCAGATGACACTGAGAGATTGAGCACTGTTGTTTGGAGTCAGACTATAACCTGAAATATCTTCATATGTAGGGACTCAGAAAGGATATCAGTGTCTGTGAGTGCTGTTAGCATTTGGTTTTTACCATTACAATCCTATCTTGACTAATACTATAAAGACAGTAGAATCCTAGGCAGTGGCTCCAACTTTTTGACCCATTGTATTTATTTATTGAACAAATTATTTATTAAGCACTGACAGTGAGTCATATTGTGTTATGCTAATAGCAAATAAAAAACAGACATGGGGGCTCCGGATGTAGCTCAGTGGTAGAGTGCTTGCCTAGCATGTGTGACTTCTACTAGTTAGAAGCATTTAATTGCTAGCATTAGAAAATCCTGTATAAACTCATTTACATATAAAGGGAATTTATAGAGTTATGTATCTAAAAAATCCAGCAATAGGGAATCTTAGCCATAGACTGGTGCCGTGACTTATCAGGCCCCAGCTTATGTCTCTGATTCTCTCAGCTCTGACTTTGCTCTTTGTGGAAGCTTTGGCTCTCATAATCACAACACTGGCCTCGTCCTGTCCAGGCTCACATTCCTATGCTGCGTTGCAGAAAGAGAGAAAACAAGAGTGAGGGCTTGGTTTAGCTCTATCCTAGCATTTTGTGGGTGGGGTGGGGTGGGTGCTGAGGATGGAACCCAGGCCATTCTACCTCCAAGCTACACCCCCATCCCTATTTTATTTTTTTTAATTGAAAACAGGGCCCTAACATTCTTAAAATCATCTGACTAGCACAATTGTTTGGAAGGGAATAGGAGTGTCAGTGGTGAGAAAGAGAAAAGCCAAAGCTGCCCAGCCTCTGGCTTGGCCACTGGGCGGATGGTGGCATGTTGAGTAAGAGGAGAATACTTGAGATGACAGGCTTAAGACAGTGCATCTTAGCCTTCATTGCGCTTTAGAGTCGTGGAGGGTAGAGTTTTTTTTTTTTTTTTTTTTTTTTGGTGGTACTGGGGATGGAACCCAGGGGCATTTTTACCTCCGAGCTACACCCCCAGCCCTATTTTTTATTCTTTATTTGGAAACAGGGTCTCACTGAGTTGCAAAGGGTCTCACTAAGTAGCTGAGGTTGTCCTTGAACCCTGATCCTCCAGTCTCAGCCTTCGGAATGCTGGGATTACAAGGGTGTGCCACCACACCCGGCTGGTGGGGGAGCTTTTAAGTCCTGATGACCGGGATATACTCCAGACAATGAAAACAGTCTGCTAGTGGGACTCGGGCAGCAGAGTTGCATGATTATTATTGTAAGTGCAGCAAAGATTGAGAGGTGCCATTTTACTTGAGAATGGAAGGTGATCCAGTTTTGGATTTGGGATTCAGGTGCGTTCCAGATGCGTGTAGAGCATTAAGGTAGTAGTGATAGGAGGGGTTTATGATCCTGGAGTGCATGAGAGAGGTCATTGCTATAGCTAGAGATCTGGGCATCACCAGCATCTGTCAACAGCTGGAGTAACAGGGGAGGGGGGCATAACGTGGCCTCGTGAGTAAGAGGACGCAGGGAGAGAATTTTGGACTGGGCCTAGAGGAGAACAGCGAGAAGGGATCTGGCTGAGGAGGAGGCACCTAAAACAGCCACGCCAAAACCAGCGGGAAGACGAGCAGGAGTGGACATGGGCGGTCGACGGGAGGCTGGCAGAGTGCGATGTTTTGAAAGCCAGTAGTGAGAAGGAGGGAGAGTCCCTGTGAACTCTGAGTGCCACGGAGGAGGCAGGCTAGACTGCGAAGTCGGACCTGTTGATTTGAGGCCATCAGCGACCTTGTCAGTGCTCGCTCAGTGCAGTGCTGAAGCAGGATCCAGAGGACACGTGAGTGAGGGTGAGTTGGAACTGAGGTGACGGGCACAGTAGAGGTCGGTGCAGTTTTAAGTAGTTTGAGGGAAACTGGAAGGGAATGTGACGTGGAATTGAAACATTTGTTCTTTTCTTGTGGTGGTGCTGAGGATTGGACCCAGGGGCATTCTACCTCCAAACTACAGCCCCAGCCCTTCTTATGTTTCTGTTTGGAAACAGGGTCCCACAGGTTGCTGAGACTCCCACCGGGTTGCTGCGGCTGTCTTGAACCTGTGATCCTCCTGTCTCAGCCTCCCAAATACTGGGACTACAGGCGTGCGCCACTATGCCTGGCTGAAACTTTTTCTCTTTGAAGGTAGAGGATCTGCCTTTGTTGTTTCAGGGGAGGTGAGAAAGGTCCTGGTAAAGAGACTGAGACTGTGTATATATGGGAGAGACTAGCAGGGCGAGTTCTGTAGGAGGGCACAGGTGTGCTCCAGAGTGCAGGCACCACTGCTGCATGCGGCAGGAGGAGGAGGAAGGCTGGTTCATGCACCCGAGTGTGGATTTGGTGGAAAGAACTTGAGACGGTTTTCCTCTGCCTTCATGTATTTTCTCTTTGAATTAGAAGGTGAAGTCATTTACTGAAAGGAAGAAGAAAGAAAGGAGAATCAAATTTGAACAGAATAGAAAATGCTCGAAATGATCATCTGGGAGAACAAATTAGAGGAAAACTATTGCTGGGAACTGAGGGCCCAGATAAATCGATGGCATGGATTTAGAGGCTACCATTGTGTGGTGCTGATTGGATTCTTTTCCTCCTGCTGCTAAAAGCAGTGGGAACACGTGGCTCAAAGGAGGCGAGAGTTGGGGCACTCCAACCTAGAACCCTAGTCCTTAGGAGGCTGAGCGTCTCTTAGACCCTGTTTCAAAATGAAAAAATAAAATAGGGCTGGGAGTGCAGCTTAGAGGTAGAACACCCATGGCTTCAGTCCCCAATACTGCGCCCCACCCAGAAGAATAAAGGAGGTTAATAGGAGTCCTCCAGGTTCAGGGTTTTGGCTGGTGAGTGGAGTAAAGTACACAGGGACCAGGTAGTTTACAATATCGGTAAGAGAGTGACTCAAAAGATGGGCCGTGCCGGACGCGGTGATGCACGCACACACGCTTGTAATCCCTGCACTTGGGAGGCTGAGGCAGGAGGATCACACAGGTTCGAAGCCAGCCTCAGCTACTTAGTGAGGCTTTCAGCAACTTAGTGAGACCCTGTTTCCAAATAAAATATAAAAACAAATAGGTCTGGGATTGTAGCCCGGTGGTAGAAAGCCTCTGGGTTCCACCCCCAGTACCACCAAAAAAAAAAAAAAAGTCAGGTGAGCACAATTAGTGGACTAGAATTCCATCAAAGAGGAAGCAGGCTGGATGTGTAGGAGACTCCCCTGAGCGTAGGATGCCTTCATCAGTGCTGAAGTTGATCAGGTCTGTGCTGTGCATGGCTGGAGAGAAGTGGCCCCTGGGGTGAGAACCCAAGACCCGAGGGGCCAAGTCCACGCGGCCTGTGGTGTAAAGGCAGGTGGGCGGGGGTCTGTGCCTCCGCGGGCAGGAGGGCTCGTCTGGGGGTTTGGTGGAGTCGGTGGGTGATGAGTGGAGTTGACAGCAGTTAACGCTGAGACGGACGACCTCCTCACACGGGGTGTGCCCTGCTGCCACTTGCCTCAGTTTATACCACAGCCCCGTGCTCGCCGTTCTCTGTCACACGACTAGGCCGTCAGCACAAACCAGAGTCAATAAAAGGAAAACTCGAAGCTGGAAGAGCTCGCCTTTACTCTGATTTTCTCCTTTCTTCTTCAGCATAACTCCTACAGAATAAAAATGGGAAGAAGCCCAAGGGCAGTTATAAGCGCGGGGTGTTTGTGCGTGTCTGTTACCATTCTGTGCAGAGTTTCGGGAACAATACAGTTACCTTTATCTCAAGGAAATTATGACCTTGGAGGTAGAAGTAGCACCTGGTGGCAGAAAGAACGAGAGCTTTGTTCACTCATCTCAGCATTGAATGGCTTTGTTTCTGGTATTCATATAGGCTGTTGGAGAGAAGGAAGTAAGGAATGAGTTTCCGGAAGCCACCATCATAAAGCCATCGGATATCTTTGGAAGAGAAGATAGATTCCTCAATAGTTTTGCAAGTAAGTATTTTTTTCTTCCTAGGAGAAGAGAAGAGGATATTGGCTAACCAATATCCTTTCAGTTATCTGCTTCAGTTAAAGCTGAGCACAAGCTAACAGTGTTCTCTGATTTGATAGACTAAGGTTATATTTTTCTCCCCAGCTGCCTTTTTCCTCCCTAAAGTTATATTTTCATCACCAACATGGGCCTTCTGATTTCTGGGAGACGCTAAAGAACCATTTAAAATTGGTGATACCCCCGGGCACAGTGGCTCACGCCTGTAATCCCACTACTTGGGAGGCTGAGACAAGAGGATGGCTCAGCATCCTCATGAGGCCCTCCACATCTTAGTGAGACCCTGTTTCAAAATAAAAAATAAAGTTAGGCTAGGTATATGACTTAGAGGTTGAATGTCTCTGGGCTCAATCCCCAGCACTACAAAATAAATTAATTAATTAAAATTAATATAAAGGTTTGGAGGCGTAGCTTGAAGATAAAATGTTTCTGGATTCAATATCCAGTACCAAATTAAAAAAAAAAAAATTGGTGGCACCAATGGATTTTTACTGGTGTGAGCCTCCAGCTGCTACAGGAAGTTGGAGGGCATGGCTCAAAGGAGCAACTTAGACTAGTGGAAAGAACGTGGACTGTGGAGCCGAGACTTGAGTGTTTTTCTCAGCCTCACGAGTTCTGTGACCTTGACACCATATTGAGAATATTAGATCGAATCAGGCCACTGCCCTAACCTCCCTTGAGTTCCGTGTATGATGTATCCCGGCCCCTCACTCCCAGCCCAGGCACCTGGCAGCCACTGGTCCTTTTACTGTCTTCATAATTTTTTCTTTTTTATTATCTCGTTGGGATCATACAGTATGTAGCCTGATTTTCAGATTGGTTTCTTAGCAGTATGCATTTAAGGTTTGTTCATAGTTGTTGTGGAGTTTATAGCTTGATAGCTCGTTTCTTTGTGTAGCTGAATAAAATTCCTTTGCATATTCTATTTTCTATTTCTTTGGTCTATATGTCTGTCTTCCTGTCACTGTTTTGATTATTATACACTCTTAATTGTGATTTTCTAACAAGTGTGGGAGTCAGGAAACTTGAGACTTCTAGCTTCTTTTCCTTTTCTAATGTTGTTTTGGCTACTCAGAGGCCCTTGAGATTCTATATGAATTTTAGGATAGATTTTTCCATATTTCTGCAAGAACCACTACTGAGTTTTGGGTTTGTTTCTGTTTTTTGCAGTACTGGAAATGGAACTCAGGGGCATTCTGTGAGCTACACCCCCAGCCTTATTTATTTATTTATTTATTTATTTATTTAATTTATTTATTTTTTTATTTTTGGTGGTACTGGGGATGGAACCCAGGGGCCTTCTATCTCCGGGCTACACTCCCAGACCTATTTTATATTTTATTTGTAAACAGGGTCTCTTAAGCCAGGTGAGGCTGGCTTTGAACCTGCACGATCCTTCTGTCTCAGCCTCCCAAGCGCGGGGATTAAAAGCATGCAACCCCCCCTCCCTCCCCCGGCTATTCTTTATTTTTGAAACAGGGTCTCACTGAGTTGCAAAGGGCCTAAGTAGCTGAGGCTATTTGCAAACCCTGATCCTCCTGTCTTAGCCTCTCAAATGTTGGGATTACAAGGGTGCACCACCACACCTGGCTCACCACTGGGATTTTGATAGAGATTGCATTAAATCAGAAGATTGTTTTAGAGAGAGAGAGAGAGAGAGAGAGAGAGAGAGAGAGAGAGAGTGTGTGTGTGTGTGTGTGTGTGTGTGTGTGTGTGTGTGATGCTGGGAATTGAATCCAGGGGCATTCTATCTCTGAGCTACACCTCCAGCCCTATTTTTTATTCTTTATTTTTGAAACGGGTCTCACTAAGTTTCAGAGGCCTCACTTAGTAGCTGAAGCTGGCTGGGAACCCAGACCCTCCTGTCTCAGTTTTCTGAGTACTGGGATTACAAGTACCACACCTGGCTTATTTTAGGTGGTTTTGACATCTGTTTTAGTCTCTTTTGTGTGGCTACAGCAAAATACCTGAGGCTGGGTAATTTATAAAGAAGACAAATTTATTTCTCACTGTTCTGGAAGCTGATTAGTCTAAGGTTGAAGCTCCTGCATCTGGTGGACCCTGTCTTGCTGCATAATTACATGGTGAAAGGTTGAACAGCAAGAGACCATGCTGTATTCTCACACAGCAGGAGAGCAAGTTAGCTGCACTCTGTGAAGCCCTTTTATAAGGTCCTGTTTACGAAGGAGTCCCCTTGACCTAATCACCTCTTAAGCTGCCACCTCTTATTCATATCATATTGGCCATGCCTGAATTTTGGAGATGCCCCATAGAAACGACAGCGGCATCTTAACAGTATTGAGGTGTCTTTGTGTATGAACTTGGGATGCCTTTCTATTTATTTCTATCTTCATTTCTTTCAGCAATGTTACATAGTTTTGCCACCTTAATTATTTCTGAGTATTTTGGTCTTTAGATGCTATTGTAAATAATTTCTACTATTAAGAGCTAAAAGTACTCTTTTGCCTTTACATTTAATTCAATTGGGATTTGCTCATGCTTATACTAAGAAGTAATTACTTTTTTAAACTTTTTTTGAGTAATAGAACAGTTGTCGTAACCCCATATATCAAATGTCATTTTCATTCCCACAGATTTGTGCTACTGTGTTCATACACTAAATCCCCACTTTACCAGGGTCTTTTTCTAAGTTACTTACACCATATCACTTATCCATTGATTCCTGTGTTCCTCCTTAGAATAAGTTGCAATTAGAACCAGTCTGGGAGTGAGCATGCGCTTGGATTATAGAAGACAGCATTGCATCACAGCGCATTGCCAAGCCATTACTGTATTGTGTTGCCAGTCCACTTTGTATGGCTTTCTGTGTTCTTAAATGTTTGGTCTTTTTACTCCCCATGTTTGTTATCTGAAAAGGAATGCTCCTTGTTAGGTTGATTATTTCCCTAGAGACAGCTCATTTATTACATATTCTTTCTGTTGTGTAAAACAATTATGTTAATCTGGAGATTGGTGAGTCTTTCAGCAGCTGCGCCTTCTAAGGAGAGTTGTCTTTTCTTCTCCAGATATGCGCTGGTTTGGTGGTGTGCCTCTTGTTTCCTTGGGCATGAAGACAGTGAAGCAACCAGTGTATGTAAGTGCCTTGGCTGAGAGGTTAGAAATGGGCTTAGCTGAGCTCAGGTTTGGGTAACTACTTTTCTGATTTCATTCTAATCCAGTAAGCTTATCATTTTCTTCTTTGTCAATTTGCTTCATCTGGATGCCTCTCAGTTTACCTAAGACACATACACGTTTTCTCAGTGTCTCCATCTGTTAATTTAAGTGGAAGGGGGGAAAGGAGGACTGAGGATGGAAACAGTTGACACGTGTTGTGTTCACATATGAGGGTATCACTACCAATTTCACATGGATGGGGGGATGTGGAGAGAAGTTCACTAAGTGATGTGTGTACGCGTGAGTGTGTCACTTTGAATCTCATTGTGGTATATAATTACAGTGCACCAATGAAAGTATAAAAATGAGTAAAAAATATCTATGCTGAATAAAGAAGACAGACAAGAAGAAAGCTTTATTTAGTCCTTAATGTGCAGACACACTGCGCATTACTGGGAATATAGAAATACTAACTAGGCAGACACAAATTGCTGTCCTGAGTTTACTTACAGTCCAAGACAGGTACATAGTGCAGCTATCAGTCAATATCGTGAGCGCTTTGATAGGGAGAAGTTTTGTGTCATTTTATCAGAGGGGCACCTAATCAAGGCGTGGACTCAGAAGAAATGACCTCCAAGGTGAGCCTAATAGTAAATCAGATGAAGGGCATTGAGGAAGACTATTTCATACAGAGGGAAGAGGACATATGGGAGCCGGAGGTGGAGACATGTGTTGGATTCCATGTTGGGCTGACCCAGGCTTCTCAGCAGTGGTACTGTTGACATCTGGGGCCAGGCGCTCTCTGCCATGGACGTTTGGCAGCATTCTGTCCTCTAGCCACGACATGCCAGCAGTACCACACCGTAGTTATAACTACTAAAGTGTCCCCTGGGGGCCTACATCACCTTGGTTAACAGCCTTGGCACTAAAATCATGTAAGCTTACTATTTTTGAAAGTCAAATGGTAGATTAGTAGCAGATCCATGTGGTCTAGTCTAGGAGTTTATGATGGTCAGTACCAGGGCCTGGAAAAGTGGTAGACGAGAATGGTGAGCCAGTGGGCAGAGGCTAGTCAGGAGGCCTTGAGCCATCTGAAGATACTGCTTCTACCAGAGAAAATACTCCAGTGAACCTTGACTCAGGAGCATCATAAACTCTTGAGCAGGTGGCTTCTTGAAGTGTTCCAAAAGCAGACAGCTGTATTATTTTAATTTTGCCACATTTTTGTTGTGTTTGGTGTCACCTGCGCCTCTCTCTCCCGTGTTCCCTTTCTATCTCTTTATCTCCCTTTCTTTCTCTCTTTTTCAGTGATTACTTAAACATATTATAATTTCTGTAGGTTGTAGATGTATCCAAAGGAATTATTAATGCAGTTAAAGATCCAGACTCCAAAGGAAAAGACTTTGCCTTTGTTGGGTAAGTGCCTAGAGTTTGACTTTAATGAAAGAATCATGATTGTTTAATGATGCATCCAAAATGATTTATAGCAAATTATTTCTAAATAAGTCACTGACAGTTTGTTACAGTTTTCTAGTATTAGAATCTCCTGAATTGCCTACATTTCGTGAATCTGTTTTAATAAATGATTTCTTTGTCATGAAAGTCTGAGAACCATTGCCCAAGACTATTAGATAAATAGCCCTTCATATCTGTAGGTTCTGCATCTATTGACAGAACCTTTTCAAGTTAAAAATATTCAGGTGGGAAAAAAAACGTGTCTGCACTGAATATATACACCTTTTCCCCCTTTTGTTATCTCCCAAGTGATATAACAGCTATTTAGATAGCATTTACATCTTGTTTTAGATAATACACGTTGTCTAAACATGATTTAAAATAGACAGGATGATGTGCATAGGTTTTTTGCAGATACTAAGCCATTTATTTAGGGGACTTGAGCACAGATTTTGGTATCCATTGGGGGGGTGGCCCTGGAATCAATCCCAGCGGATGCTGGAAATGACTATTCTTTGGCCAGTGATTGGTTTTATTACCATCAGTACAGTATGATTTTTAAATAAATGATATTACTATAAATTCTAAAACACAAAGCATTGATAGTGTAGTTGCAAAACCAAATTGATTTTGAATATCAAAATGTCCCTGAAGTTTGCAAATGGCCAGTTTAGAGTACCATGTTTAAGAGGCATGATTTGTTCTGTACTCTTTCTATTAAAATTTCCTCTCAGAAATATGAGGTGCAGTTGGGTTGTATAAGTTATTTGCAATTATTAAATCATGTCACAGCTGTTGTACATCATTTTTCCATATTAGCAAATGTGAATGTTTGTCTCTCTATCTCGCTCTCTTTTTTTACGGGTCTAGGGATGGAATCCAGGGACATTTGACCCCCGAACTACACCCCCTGATCTGTTTTTTATTCTTCATTTTGAAACATGATCTCACTAAATTGTGGAGGGCCTCACTAAGTAGCTGAGGCTGCCCGTGAACTATAATCCCCTGGCCTCCAAATGCTGGGATTACAAGCATGCGCCACCACACCTGGCTTGTATGTCTCTTTTGATTCCCAGGTTCATACATTAGCATGCAGCGAGTCATATACTATAGGAAAATTATTTTTAAACACACACACACACACACACACACACACACACACACACACACACACCACACTCTTAGCTTAGGTTTCAGAGAACACTAAACTCAAGATATCAGGCTCCCTTGAAGAATTAGAGTAGATTTCCAAGGAATAAATGAACAAAGATGTCTTTATGATCTTTTCTTGCTTACTGCTCTGTGGAAGTGGCTCAGCATAAGTCAGATATTTTTCTTACCTTTCCCACTCACTCTGGTCTCTTTGCTAGGCTTCAGTAAGTCATTCTGGTTTGGCATGATAACAGGAAAAGTAACACTAGACATGTTAGTATAAGCAATTTTTCTTTATGAATTTATAGATATATACCTCTATTTTTCTTTTTATCTTCGGCCTCAGGATAAAAGGTTTTTTTATTTCTCTGACACTTTGAGGCCAAGGCAGAACTCTAAGATCTTAATATTGCTTTTAGGTTTTTTTGTTTTTGTTTTTGTTTGGTGGTACTGGGGGTGGAACCCAGAGGCTTTCTACCTGCGTGCTGTACTCCCAGACCTATTTTATACTTTATTTGGAAACAGGGTCTCATTAAGTTGCTGAGAGCCTCACTAAGTTGCTGAGGCTGGCTTCGAACCTGTGCGATCCTCTTGTCTGAGCCTCCCAAAGCGCGGGGATTACAAGTGTGCACCACCACCACGCCCAGCTTGCTTTTAGGTGTTTTTGTAGCATTAAATTATATTGAGTTATTCTTTCTGTCATTCGTTTATTAAATCATATCATATACACACACACAACTAGTAGGTACAATGAAAGCTAGTAGACAAACTCAGCAAAGTCACAAGGTGCAAGATCAATATAGAAAAGTAAGTTTCTGAATATTGGAAAAAAGTATAGAATACTCAGGTATAAATTTAACAAGAATTGTACTCTTGTTATATTGAAAAGTATAAAATTTTGCTAAAGGAAGTTAAGGAAAAATTAATAAGTGATAAGACAGCCCATATTCATGGATTAGAAGAGTCAATATTGTTAAGTGACACTTTTCCCCAAACTGATATGTTGATTCTACTCAGTCCTATAAAAATTTCAGCAGACTCTTTTCTTGCTACCTTGCCTGGCTGGGATTTGGACCTAGAGAAGGCAGATACTTGGTTTAACCAAAGAAAGAATTTTGCTGGGTAAGCACAGCAGAGAGGGACCTAGGAGATAGATTTTGCTGTGAATATTTGCAGAGGAATGACTATAATACTGAGTAATGGAATCTAAGCTGGGAAGGATGTAAGCGTCTATGTACCTTTCTCTGTGCTGTGAACAAAGGCCCTTAAAGAAGTCTGGTTACTCTTAATAGAATGTAAAGTGCTTTAGAACTGCTGAATAGGAAATATATGATTAGTTCATTCACAATACCAGTTTTGCTTGCTTTATGAAAAGTAAAAGTTGTGTGTAAAGCATGCGTGTGTGTGTTGTGTGTCCTGCAGGGGTCCTTGTAAATTGTTACTGGAATTTTAAGGAAGCGATTTAAACACTTTGTATATTTCTCCTAAATGATGCTGACGTCCTCTCTTTCTTTTTTAAAAAATATATTAGAATGATGGGTTTCTAGCTAACTATATTTAGCTCTCAGTTATAGATTTTCTGAGACAAAAGGGATTAGAAAATGAGGGGAGAGATAAAATGTGTTGTAAGTGATAATGATTATTTAGTCTAGATTTTATCAATATAGAATGATTCAGATCAGTGGACTAGAACAGAAAGTTCACATATAGATTCAAATATATGTAAGAATATGTTATGTAATAAGAGACATTTCAGTGTGGGGAAAGGGTCAATTCAGTAAATAATTCAATAAATGGTATTGAAGCAGTTGACTAATAACATCTTGGAAAAATTCAATTATATATCTACCTTATATTCAAAAGTATGTTACATTCAAAAGTATGTCACAGAAGGAATTTGTCTTATGGTTTAGCAAACAAAAACATTGCATAAAATATGTGGAAATTTGTGCTGCTATAGAAGGATTTTCTAAGAATGAAACCAAACAATAAAGGAAAAAAAATCAATAGTTTTAATTAAGTAAAACAAGCTTTTATATGATACGAGTCACCAAAAATCAGTGATATTTCCAGCCAGCACAGTGGCACAGCAGTAACGGCAAGTGAGAAGAGTCTGGAAGTCTAGGTGCCACCGGGAAGGGAGGCTCTAGGGAGCCTGGGTGTGGCGGTTTTGCTCACTTCTGTCCTCAGCACTCAGAACCATGCCCGACACACAGCGGCACTCCCTTGATGTTTGTGTACTGAAACGCTGCAGAAATGCTCTAGGAGGCCGAAGCAGGAGAGTCAGAAATTTAAGGCCAGCCTGGGCAATTTAGTGAGACCTTGTCTCAAACGTGAAAGGAGGGAGGCTGGGGATGTAGCTCAGTGGTGGAGTGTTTGCTCAGCACGTGTGAGGATCTGGATTCAATCCCAGTAACACAAACAAATTCCCAACTGGATAACTAAAAGAAAAAGAATTCTTGCAAATCATCATTGGGACAGGAACTCCAAGACGAAAGAAAAGATTAATGCGAAAGTGGCCAAAATTATATGAACAAAAAATTTATTTTACATATTAAAGAAATGCTTATTAAAATGTTGAGGTACCTTTTTTATTTAGCAGATTGGCAAAATTTTTATATTTTTATTCATTTTTGTGGGGGCCATTCTTATTATCACCATATGTAAAGTGAAATAAACATTTTGTAAGGCAATTTACAAGTATTCATTAAAAGTCTAAAATTTCAAAATATGTTTTGACCCAGTTCCACTTTTAGCAATATATTCCAAATATATAATCATGATTAAGTACATTTACTGGAGAATGTTCTCTGAACCATTATTTTATAAAAGAAAGATATTTTTATTAGCTTAAATATTTCAAAATTGGGGTTGGATAAATAATTATGATTATATACAGTGCAGTATGTACAACCATTAACATGCAATAGATTATTTATTTGTTTGTTTATTTTGGTGCTAGGGATGGAACTCAGGGGCATTCTACCTTTGAACTACACCCCTAGCCCTATTTTATTTTTTATTTGGAAAAGGGTCTTACAAAGTTGCTGAGACTGGCTTTGAACCTGTGATCTGCCTGTCTCATCCTCCCAAGTATGAGGATTACAGGTATGTGCCACTGATCTTGGCTATAATCGAATATTTAATGACATAGAAAGTTGGTTATATAGATCGAATTTTGCGAAACTATGGGATAATGCACACAGTGGAATAAAGAACAAAGTTTATGCCAGAAAGAACAAAGTTATGTCATTTACAGAGAAATGGATGGAACTGGAGTACATTATGCTAAGTGAGATTATTCAGTCACAAACTAACAAGAAATCAGATGCTCTCCCTAATATTCAGAAGCTAGGGGAAAAAAGGGTCATAGGAGGAACTCTAGATGGAGGAGAAACTGTAGATGAACAAATAAGGAGGCCTATCTGGAGGTGATGGGAAAGGAGAAGAAGGGAAACTCCTTAATGTACATGATGTACATTCACAAATACATCAAAGTCGGTCACGAAGCCAGCATGAGGAGGAGGGAGGGAAGGGTGGGAACTGGGGAAGGGCTGAATGAGTGCCGTGTGCATGTGTGTACTCTGCTGTCTTGTACTTCATTAAGATGTAGGACTACAGTGCACCAATAAAAATTGTAAAAAGTTGGTTGTGACATAATGTTCAATGAAAAAGACAACAGAATAATAGGATATAAGCTTCTATTTGTGGAAGAAAACATATGTAAGGAGTTGAAGAATATGTACATCAAATATATTAACTATTTTACGGTGGGATTTTGGTTGACTTCTTTGTATTTGCTACAGTGCCTATTTTTTTAAAATAATAAAAATGTTATTTTGTCAAATTAAAAAACTATTGAGGGCCAAATCATTGGAAGAGCTGTGCTGTTTTCTTTTCTAGGCCGAATCGGTACCTTCTCTTTGACCTGGCTAAGTATATCTTTGCAGTGGCTCACAGATCCTTCCTCCCGTACCCCTTGCCTCGTTTTGCCTATCGGTGAGTAAAGTGCTTTTGTGCATCTTCCGAAAAGAGCTGACTGGATACTTTTGTTCCCTGTAGTAACGGGGGACCTGGCCCTTTCAGTGAAGGGCCAGTCTCTTAAACCACCACCAAGGAGGAGGTGAGGTCTCCTGGTGTCATGAAGGTCGGCCAAGAAGAGTCCAGGAGTCTAGGAAGGGGACGTGTTGGTTAGTACACATGAGACCAACAGTATTTATTAGGACATTCTCTGATTCTGGAAGTAGAAACCCCTGGGTTTTAACTTGGAGAATGGTCTGCTTGGCGGGTTGTGTAAGGGCGCAGTGACTACGCAGGAGGTGGGCAAAGGGGCTGGGGCTGTGGCAGGGATGGACGGAGCCACAGAAGCCTAGGACAGCTCCACTAATGGCCAGGAGCGTACAGGAAACATACCAAGGAGCCTAGAGAGGGCTCGCACAGCCAAACGGCAAGTGGGAAGAGTTTGGGAGCCTGGATGGCACCGGGAAGGGAGGTTTAAAGGAGACTGGATGCCTTGGAAAAGGGACATTGCTTTTAGTTCACTGTGGTGTCCCCGGCACCTAGAACCACGCTGGCTCACAGCAGCACTCGTAACATTCATACATTGAAATGCTGCAGAAAGGTCAATTAAGATAAAGACCAAAAGATGGCCCCGAACCACCAGCAAATTCACTTGGGATGGCAGCTTCAGCGTGGTGGGGCTTACCTGTGTAGAGCCAGAGTACGAGGAGCTGGAGACTTGTAAATGTGTTTTTGGTGTATGCTTTTTGTTTTGTTTTGGTGCTAGGGATTGAACCAGAAGCATTCTTCTTACTTCTAAGCTACATCCCCAGCCCTTTTCATTTTTTATTTTGAAACAAGGTCTTACTAACTTACCGTACCCTGGCCTCAAATCTATAGTCCTCCTGCCTCAGCCTCCCCAGCGCTGGCTTCCCAGTTGTGGCCACCGCACCTGGCGTAGGTATTTCGTTCTCTGCTCTGTGCGCCACTCAGCGGCGCTGCGGCCCTAACAATAGTGCATTGGAAGGTCTGAGGCTGAGGTGAGGTTACCTTTCTCAGACTTGAGTGCTGGGTCCTTTTTGTTTGCTTTGCTCATTGGCAAGATCATTTTAGTTTTTAGCTATTAAGACCCATTGTCTCTCTGGAGAACACAGTTGGCTGGGTTTTCTTTGTAAGGGAAATGTGGATTCAAACGCCGAGGGAGCCTCACAGATCGTGGAGCTAGGGTGTTGGCTCTTTTCCTTAAAAAATAAGATGGAACATAACAGTGAAGTCCGTCCTCTGCAGCAGCCTCTTTCTGGGGATCTGATGGGAGCTTAGAGATGGGACATAGAGGTGCTTACCACGTGTGCTGTGCATGTTCCTTTTCCAGGTTCGTAGCAAGATTCTTTGAAATTAGTCCATTTGAGCCCTGGATAACGAGGGACAAAGTGGAGCGGGTGAGTCGAGGTGGTAAACACTGGCCCAGGCAGACGTGGGCAAGAGCTGGCCCAGCGAGAGTCAGACAGCTTTGTGGGCTTGCTTGGAGCATTGCCGTGCTCCGGTCTGTCTGATACTGCTTCCAGCAAAGGCTGGCCCATCTACTCAGCACTGAAACTCATTGCCCACTGCATGCAGGTGCTTCTAGGGAGGATGCCAAATGAAATAATAATACTGTACCAGGCCTCCCGTGAGCCGCTGCGGGCCTCACTGATAAGAAGCCATCACGTGGTCCCCGGGGTATTACCTAGAAGTTGGCATGTAGAGATGATGTGAAAATAGTCCTTGGGAACAGGTGTGGATGTGCAGCTTCAATCTTCCCTCTGATGGGCTGTGTCTAGAAAGCTGAGCCCATCCTGTGATGTCCCGCTAGGTGGCAACACTGGCAGGAGACCTGATTGCCACCTTTCCCAACACTAAATGCCCCCTACTTTGACAGTTGAGGAAGTATTGGTACAGTGGGCAGAGGGGTTTTGGTTTGGTTTAGAGACTGCCTTAGAGCCCTCGCTTGGTAGAAGCGTACACTTGGGGGTGGGTGGGACGAACAAAAATGGTTAATGGGTTATCTCTTAATGGGAAGGAACAGATGCAACATGCTCTTTGATTTAAACTGCAGCAGAAGACCTGAGTTCAGAGAACACAGACAGCTGAGGGTGCGCTCGCCTTGTTTAGCACCTGTCTTATTCCTACGCTTCTTGTTCAGCCACCCTCGGCCAGTGTGGCGACCTGTGCTCCCCTGCTAGGTTTACCTGTGTATTAGACCTGCCCATCCAGGCCAGTGTCCTGTGCTCATGGGAGAGCTGTGGTCTGACAGTCAGTGAGGTTCACTCTTTCTTTCTTTTTTTCTTTCTGTCTTGTACATTTTCTTCTCCTTTTTTGTGTGTTTTTGTCGTTGGTGGAATTGGTGGTGGGACCTCGGACCTCATGTGTGCTCGGCCAGTGCTCTACTGCTGAGCTACTTCTCCAGCCCTTGTTAATTTCATTTTGAAACAGGATCTCACTAAGTTGCCAGGCTGTTCTTGAACTTACCATCCTTCTGCCTCAACTTCCCTACTAGCTGGGATTACTGGCATGTGCCACACGCCCAGCTGTGTTTTGCTTTCAGTGAGTTCCAATAATCCCAAATTGCCTCGTGTTCTTTGAAAGCCCTTCGGTCTCAGTAAGTGATCTGGGCCAGCGAGAGTGGCTGTTTGCTGGGGTAGCACCGTGTGTTCTTGGCCACTTTTCAGTATTCTCTCTGGTCCTTTCTTTATTCAAAGATGCACATCACCGACAGGATGCTGCCTCAGCTGCCCGGCTTAGAAGACCTTGGTATTCAGGCCACGCCGCTGGAGCTCAAGGCCATCGAGGTGCTGCGCCGTCACCGCACCTACCGCTGGCTGTCTTCTGAAATCGAGGAAACGAAGCCCGTCAAGACCGTCAACTTCTAGTGCCCCGAGCGGCCCTTGGTTTGGGGGTCTTGGCTTGCAAACAGCACACATTCTTTAGAGGATCCTCTGCATAGTGAATGAGACTCCTCTATTAAACATCTGAGGCTAAGTTCTGCAGCATTTTCTTTCTTTTTCATTAAATAAGAAATCTCAGGGACTGAGGGTGTAGCTCAGTGAGAGAGCATGTGCTTAGCATGCTCAAGGCCTTGGGTTCAATCCCTAGCACCGACAAACAAATAAAAAGAAATCCCAGCCACTTAGAACTTGAGTATACTTGTAAATATATATATTTAATAGTGACATGTAGCCAAGCCTGGTGGCGCGTGCTTGTAATCCCAGTGCTTGGAAGGCTGAGACAGGAGGATTTCACAGGTTTGAAGCCAGCCTTAGCTACTTAGGCTCTCAGCAACTTAGTGACCCTGTTTCCAAATAAAGTATAAAATAGGTCTGGGAGTATAGCCTGTAGGTAGAAAGCCCCTGTGTTCCACCCCCAGTACTATACACACACACACACACACACACACACACACACACACACACAGTGACATGTATATCATTCTCTAAAATGTTGGACAATGTGAATTTCCCTGTGTCGTGCCACTTCTAGCATGTGTTCTAGAAGACCAGGCCCCCTCTTTAATGTCAAAATATTGTGATGACCCCAGGGAATATGTGACTGTATTATATCCAATTTAAATGGGAAAATATATAATGTCCCATAGCTAATCTGAATTTATTTACACTTAAGATGTTTTGGAATTTTAAAGATGTCTACTTTTAAAATATAGTGGTGAATGTATTTAAAACTATCCGAGCCAGGCATGGTGGTACACGTTT
>NC_137797.1:97620385-97710385 GCF_963383645.1 Muscardinus avellanarius
GAGATTACAAGCGTGTGCCACCATGCCCGGCTCTAGTAAAAGATTTTTAACTAGATGGATGAAGATAAATTAAGGCTCATGAGTGAATTTTTTTTTTTTTTTTTTTTTTGCAGTAGTAGGGATGGAACCCAAGGGTATTCTACCTCCAAGTTACACCCCCAGCCCTATATTTTACCCTTTTATTTTGAAACAGGGTCTCACTGAGTTGCAAAGGGCCTCACTAAGCAGCTGAGGATGGCTGCAAACCCGGATTTTCCTGTCTCAGCCTCCCAAATGCTGGGATTACAAGCCTGAGCCACCACGTCCGGCTATCATGAGTGAAATATTTTAGCGGGTAATAAATTATAAATTAAAGTCCAAGAGTGAAAGATTTTATCAGATAACATTATGATTTAAGGCTAAAAAGTTTATGATAGCCAGGTGTGGTGGCGCACGCTTGTAATCCCCACGCTTGGGAGGCAGAGACAGGAGGATCGCGCAGGTTTGAAGCCAGCCGCGCTGGTTTAAGAGACCCTGTTTCCAAATACAAATGTAAAAATGGGTCTGGGAGTGTAGCCTGGAGGTAGAAGGGCTTCCAGAAACCCCAGTACCACCAAAAAAAATTTTTTTATGATATTTTCTTACATCACCCTACACCTGTTTAAGGTTGATTTGATTAAAAATAGGAAGTAAGAGCCGATAGAGCCCATGACTGAACTCCTGTTCTGGGGAGGCTGAGACAGGAGGAGCGCGGGTACAAGGTCAGCCTCAGCAACTTAGTAAGACTTAGTTTAAAAATAAATAAAAAATGGGGCTGGGCGTGGTGGCTCACGCTTGTAATCCCCACACTCAGGAGGCGGAGACAGGAGGATCGCGCAGGTTCAAAGCCAGCCGCGCTGGCTTAAGAGACCCTGTTTCCAAATAAAATATAAAATAGGTCTGGAGTGTAGCCCAGAGAAGGGTTCCATCCCCAGTACCACCATAAATAAATAAATAAATAAATAAATAAATAAATAAATAATAAAAATAAATAAACAATGGCCGGGGGAGTAGCTAAGAGGTAGAATGTCCCTGTTTCAATCATCAGCACCATACAAAGCACACACTACACAAGAGCGGAGGACAGAAGAGGTACATCTGTACATTGTGAGATGGGGGCATAGTGAAAGACGTCTAGCGACAGATTATGAAATAAAGCCTGAGAGTTTATCTACCATTTTGTCTCATTCCATTCCCCCTGAGATTTTATCCCTCGCACTGTCCTTCCCTCCTTTCTTTTCTTCTTTTTCTTGGACACTGGGAATTGAACCCCAGGGCATTCTACCTCCAAACTATACCTCCAACCCTTTTATTTTCTATTTTGAAGCAGTCTCGCTAAATTGCTGAGACTGGCCTTTGAACATGCGATCCTCCTGTCTCAGCCTGCCAAGTACTGGGATTACGAATGTGTGCCACTGTGCTCGGCTTATTCTTAAGGAAAAGGGCGCATAGGTTTCTGTCTTTTTGTAGCTGCCTCAGGCTGACATGGGTGCTATTTTACCTGTCCGTGAAGGTTATAAGATTTCTTATATGATATGAAGGGGTAAGGTTGGTGGTACAGCTCTCTTGGTCTGGGAGGGGTTGAAAACTGCTGCTGAACATCAGCTTGTCCTAGAACTGAAGACATCTGGAAGGCACAAATTCAACAATCCGTGTTAATTACATGAGGCCTCCAATCAGAAGACAGATAATAGTGATTAGTGCCCCCCCAAGTGGTAGAAGCCAGGCAAGGCTAGGTAGTAGTTAGTATATGTCTCCCATAGGTCCTTTTATGTAACCATTCAGACTTCCTTGTGAATCTTAATGTGAGCCTACTCGCCCTGAGATATTTACCATAGAAGAACAGATGGAGTTTAAGAGCATGCAGATATCTCCCTGTTCTGCTAACAAGAAGTCTAGAGCCCCCCCCAGCCCCCGCCCCCACCCAGGGATTAAACCCAGGGGCATTCTGTCTCTGAGCTACATGCCCACCCTTTTTATTCTTTTGTTTACTGAAACAGGGTCTTGCTAAGTTGCAGAGACTGGCCTTGAACCTGTGATCCTCCTGTCTCAGCTCTCCCAGTACTGGGATCACAGGCATGCCCCATCATGCCTGGCTTTTCCTATTTTTAATTAAAGTATTGACCAAAGAATGAGAGCTGTGTTGTAGGCCGGTCCGCAGATCCTCTCGTATTTCCTCCTACGTTTTCAAGGCCTTCAGTTAAAGCTTTCAGTGCTACTGTGTGGTAAGCAAAGCCACCCCAAGGAGCAAGAGATGTGACTGCCCTTGTGGTGCCTGCAAAATTCAGCCTACAGCACACTTACACCAGTGTGAGCAGAGGCCTCCAGCTTTATTATAGATTTATTATTTGTACAGAAACAATGTGTCCTGAAAAACAGTGGCCCTACAAAGTGTTGGCTATTGATGACCTGAAATTTAAACTGTGTGAAGCCCTGTCTGTGTGGCTCATCTGTGCATCCATCTATATACCTGGAAAGGATGTGCTGGGTGGAGTTAAAGCCCTGTGTCCCCAGAAAAGGTCAGAGGAGTTGCCAAAGAGAGGACCTGAACTCAGAAAAAGTAGAGTCCTTGATTTATGTGACAAAAAAGAATGTCAGCTTGCATCAGAGACACAGATTTCTTAGGAGAGCAGAGGCTTGGTCAAGGGCGAATGTGGGCTAGGTCAAGAGTGGGCGATGCTTTTTTGAGTCCCAGACATTTCTTTTAAAGGAAGTGTGGTGAGGGTGGTTATGGGATGGGATGGAGGGATGACATCAGTCTGTAGATCACAAGATGGCTTATGATGGTCTGGTTGTTATCAGAATCTTTAAACCTTCCGTGGTCTCCATGACCTGATCAGTACATAATACTGGGAAGTCTATAAACCCCTAAATTATAGGTTTCTTAAAATATGGATATTTCTCTGCCTAATTTGTTTATTGCATGAGCTGATTAACAGTGTACAAGGTAACTATCATAAATGAGTGAATTTGTGGTAATTTTAAGATTTATAGATTTCCCTGAAATTTGGGAGTGATGGGCTTGGGAGAAGAACTAACTTGGGTGAGTGACAGGCCTGGAAAGGTATACAGAACTTTGAGTTACAATTATATTTCCTACCAGGCATGGTGGTGCATGCCTGTAATCAGAGTAGATGGGGGCTGAGACAGGAGAATTGTAGGTTTGAGGCCAGCCTCAGCAATTTAGTGAGACCCTCAGGAATTTGTCAAGACACTACTTCAAAATTAAAACTAAAGTAAGTCGGGGGTAGAGCTCAGAGGTAGAATGCCCCTTGGTTTAGTCTCCAGTACACCCCCCCAAAAAAAAGTACATATCTTTTCCTGTCTTTCCTTTGTTTCCCTCCTACCTATCTTATTTCTACAATCATACTTCAGTAGGATGCTGCTGGGTAGAGAAAAGCAATCTGGTGACAGCAGACCCAGAGGATAAAATATAATGTTATTAGAATGTGCTTTGGGCAGAGAGAAACTGGGAAGAAATCCAACTTGTGGGCTCTTTTAGTTTCCGGGACACCTAGTGCCTGGGGCCAGCTAGTGTCCTTATAACCTGGGGAGTTAATTTTATCTATAGACAAGCATGGGCATGATTGGGGTATAGTTTACCTAAGGGGCAGGATGGGGAAAGTCTATAATGTTTGCCTAGTTTAAGAAATAATATGTTAATATTTTGACTGGAAGTGAGTCTATGAAGCCAATCCAGACACCCCCTCCTTCCACCCTGAGGCAGGAGGAATTATTTATGGGCACACACCCCCTCTGGCTTAAACTAGAGAAGTACCAGCGTAATTAAAGGGGCCCCAGTGAGAGGCGTTGAGCAAAAGCAGTGGGTTGCAGACTGGCTGGCGGCATCCAGGTAATTGCCATGGGTGGTCCTGGGTTCCAGATGAATTTATGGAAGACAGTAGAACCGAGACATTATTCACTTGTTTTGGGTTCAGGGATATGTCAATATCTAGGGGGTCCCCTTCGCCAGAAGACATAATATACAACAAGTAGACAATGCTCTTTTTCTTCCGTCACTCTTCAAGAAACATTGACTAGGAGGTTATCGTTGTGTTGTATAGTCGTAGAACCAGGTAGGGATAAGAAGAGGAGGACAAGCGTGTCTGTTGTTTGAGCTTAGAACCAGTAAGGGCACAAAAGGTGTTTTTCTAGAGGTGGCTCACAAAGGTAAAGAAGTAAGAGTGTGATGCCAATAAACAGGCCCCTGAAAAGTACCACCGCCACATTACTTGTCTGGCTGGTGGTCTAAGCTTTTGACTTTTTATTTTATTGGTACTGTGGATTGAACCTAGGGACATTCTACTTCTGAGCCACAACCCCAAGCCTTAGTTTATTTATTTATTTTATTTTGAAGCAGGATCTTGCTAAGTTGCAGAGAACCTCACTAAGTATTGAGACTGGCTGTGAACCTGTGATCTTGTCTTGGCCTCCCAAGAACAGAGATTACAAATGTGTGCCACCACACCCAGCTTGGTTGGGTGTGGTGGCGCACCCTATAATCCCAGCATTCAGGAGGCTGAGACAGGAGGATTGCGGTTCATGGACGGCCTCAGCTACTTAGTGAGGTCCTTTGCAACTCAGTGACACCCTGTTTCAAAATAATAAAAAGCAGGGCTGGGGGTGTAGCTTAGAAGTAGAATGCTCCTGGATTCCATCCCCAGGATTGGAAAATAAAACCCAACCAAACCAAAACAAAAACTAGTCTTTTGAATGGATAGTTGAGGTCCTGACAGGTTCACAAGTATATTTACCTGATTCTGAGAAGTCTTGTGGGCGATCGTGTGGGACAGGCTTCACCTTGTTAAATGAACCCGGCCTCTGAGAAGCCCTTGTAGCTTCACACAGTAGGAAGAGCTGAAGTGCTTTGGAAGGCCCTCTGCAGGGTGAAGCTGGCCCTCGGAGACCCTCCCTCTGAGCTGTGAGCGTAACTCTGGCTCCTGCCTGCAGCTTTGGAAGGACAGAAAGGTCCTGAGTGGGTGGGATCAGGCAACATTTTACTTCTGTGGTCTAGAAGAGTCTGTTGGGTTTTTCCAAATGAATAAGTGTGGTTTGCACCTACATTACACCAAAGAGTGGAGGTTTACGGAGAAAACCAGACAATATTGTGCTGAGTGACATCGCCCAGTCTCAGAAAGTCAAGGGTCATATATTTGTCTCATGTGTGGAAGTTTGAGAGAAAATAGAAACAAAAAGTTACTTCAGACACAAGAGGAGAGGCCAGTAGTGGAAAGCGATTAGGGGAGGGAAATGGGGAAAGGGAAAAGGAGAACCGAGGAAGGAATTCGTCCAAATACTGCCAAGTCCGTATGTGAAGATATCGCTACCAACTTCACTAATATGCGCAGGGGGTGCCGGGAACAGGGTGAGATCACGGGGACACACACCAAGAGGTATGCTGGTATCTCTTTGAACCTCACTGGTGCATAATTACAGTGCACTGATAAAAGTACGAGAGAGACAGAGACAGAGAGAGAGGGAGAGAGAGAGGGAGAGAGACAGACAGACAGAGAGAGACAGACAGAGAGAGAGACAGAGAGACAGACAGACAGACAGAGAGAGAAAGAGAGGGAGAGAGGGAGAGAGAGAGAGAGAGAGAGAGAGAGAGAGAGAGAGAGAGAGAGAGAGAGAGAGAGGCTGTACAGCATCTTGAGGGCTCAGTTTTAGGCAGCTCTTTGTGGCAGCAGAAATTTTTAAGGGGACAATGGGGAGCAGCTCAGACCAAGGTTCCAGGGTCTCCTGGCACATATTTGGCTAAGGTCTGTTTGGCCTTTTCTGTTTTTCTTCCAATGTCCGAAGATGCCAGGCCAAATGTAGTTTATAATTAATTCTAAGAGCTGTGGGAAAGCGTGGGTTATCTTTGAAAGAAAAGAAAGCCCGTTATCACTTAAGCAGGATGTGGGGAGGGCAGATCAAGGCATCATTTCCTTTAAGAGGTTTCTGCATCCTTCTATGGCTTTTTCTGTCTTATTTGGGAAGTGTTCTCTCACCCTATAGCTATAAACACTAGTAAATATTAATGTACAGTAAATATTGATGTCCAGTTTGGGAGAGCATTTGAGTAAAGACTAATTGCCAGTCCTCCACTGGATAGATACCTTGATGCTGAACAGGTTTTAGAAATGGGAGAAGCCCTGGATGGGTCTGAGGGATCTTTTGCATGCAAATCTGACAATACTGAACAGCCTGTAAGATAGTTTTAGAATACTCTTTTCCAGTGAGGCTAGTTTTCATTAGGTCTCACAGGATGCCCCTTCCATAGTGAGTGTAATGGCTGCATTGTGGCCAGAGCCAGGACTGAAGGTGCAGACGTGGGAACCACCTGCACTGAGGGAAAAAGGCCACGAGGAGGAAAGAGCCTTGAACTGGGAGAGACTTGTGAGGTATGCCAAGGATCCTGGGAGATGAACTGGGGCTCTCTCTGAGCTCGGAAGTCTCAGCTCAGCCACCTCAAGTCCCATCTGCACAAGGCTGCTTGGTTCCCTCTCTCTCTCTCTCTCTCTCTCTCTCTCTCTCTCTCTCTCTCTCTCTCTCTCTCTTCTCTCTCTCTCTCTTTGCGGTACTGGGGATGGAAACTAGGGGTATTCTGCCTCTGAGCTACACCCCCAGCCCTATTTTTTATTCTTTATTTTGAAACAGGGTCTCACTGAGTTGCAAAAGACCCCACTAAGTAGCTGAGGCTGTCTGTGGACCGCGATCCTGTTTCAGCCTCCTGAATTCTGGGATTACAAACATGTACCACCAGGCCTGGCAAGTTCCTTTTCTCTTAAAGCAACCATGTCCAGAATATAAGTTGAAGTGAAAATTATCTCCACTCCTGGATAAAAATTGGTTCAGGAAAACAGGTAAGATACTATGATAGAAACTCCCAGACTATGTTTGCACAACTCGGAGATGAGGGCCAGCATGGGATGACATAGGTGTCATCCCACACAGCCCTTAACATGGATTCTGTAAAGAACATTTTGTATACTTTGCTCATGCTTCTGAGGAAATTGAATACTGTGCTAAGGGAAGTGAACATCTTTTTTTTTTTTTTTTTTTTTTGGTGGTACTGGGGTTCCTGGAAGCCCTTCTACCTCTGGGCTACACTCCCAGACCTATTTTTTATACTTTTTTTATTTGGAAACAGGGTCTCTTAAGCCAGCGCGCGCGGCTGGCTTCGAACCTGCGCGATCCTCCTGTCTCCGCCTCCCAAGTGCGGGGATTACAAGCGTGCGCCACCACGCCCGGCAGGAAATGAACATCTTTAAGGCTGTGTGTGTGTGTGTGTGTGTGTGTGTGTGTGTGTCTGTCTGTCTGTCTGTGTGCCACTGAAGGTTGAACCCAGGGGCTTTCTACCTCTGAACTACACCCCAGCCTTATTTTTTATTTTGAAACAGAGTGGACCTAAGCCTCCTGCAACAGTAAAGTTATTAGCCATATGCCATATGTTGCAGATCTTTTTTTCCCGTTAGTTACTTTTTAAGGTGGAAGTTTAATTTTTATTTGGGTAAATCTATTAAATATTTTCATGTGTGGGTTCTTCAATTATATCTCTCTTTTCTAGTATCAATATAACACTTACCTACTCTCTCAGTCAGCTTTTTATTGCTGTGATAAACTATTTCAGAAAGTAAACTCAGAGGAGGAAAGATTTATTTTTTTATTATTTTGTGGTGCTGGGGATTGAACCTAGGGGTGTTCTACCTCTGAGCTATAGACCTCTAGCCCTAGTTTATTTTTTTATTTTGAAACAGGGTCTTGCTAAGCTGCTGAGTATCTTACTAAGTTGCCACGGCTGGCTTTGAACATGCGATCCTCCTTTCTAAACCTCCACACACAGCTGAAAAGATTCGTTTCAGTGTATATTTTCCAAGGGTTCAGTGCACAGTCCCTTGGCTCCATTGCTGTGGGCTTGAGCAAAGCTTCAAGGCAGGGAGGGTGTGGGGGAACAATGCTGCTCACCTCATGGCATCTGGGAGCAGAGAGAGGGCAAGGAAGGGCTGGAGATGAGATGCACCCTACTGGGCATGCTGCCTGGGGCCCACTTCCTCCAACTGGGCCCTACCTCCTGGAGTTTCCAACACCTTCAACAGTGCCATCAAATTATAACCCTATTAATGGATCAATCTGCTGATAAGGTCAGAGCCCTCATGATGCTGTCTCATCCCCAAAGCTCCATCTCTGAATCTTGCCGCACTGGAGACTACACCCTCAACACATGAGCTTTTGGGGGACATTCCAGATCAAAACCACGCCACCTACATTTTCTTATATTTTAAATATTTAAATCGTTTACTTTTATTTCAGGATGCAGTATATAGTGAACCTGTGACTTACATTTCTATTTCTGTTACCTACTAAATAATCCTTTCCTTAGCTAAGAGCTTGCAATACCATCTGTGTATTCGAATAGAGGTTAAACACACCCTCCCTGCCATGAGGAGAAGTTGGCCATTTTCTAGACTCTCTCTTCAGATTCTTGATTGTTTCCTTGGCTTCACAGAAGCTTTTTGTTTTGGTGGTACTGGGGTTTCTGGAAGCCCTTCTACCTTCGGGCTATACTCCCAGACCTATTTAATGTTTTTTTTTTTTTTTAATTTGGAAATAGGGTCTCTTAAGCCAGCACAGCTGGCTTTGAACCTGTGCTATCCTCCTGTCTCCACCTCCCAAGTGCGGGGATTACAAGCGTGCGTCACCATGCCCGGCGAACCACCAGTTTTTTACTCAATATTTATTGAGAAGCTGGGCATGGTGGTGCATGCTTATAACCTCAGTACTTGGGAGGCTGAGACAGAAGGATCACAAGCCAGTCTCAGCAACTTTGTGAGACCCTGTTTCCAAATAAATAAAATCAGTTGAGGGTATAACTTGGAGGTAGAATGCCTCGAGGTTCAATCTCCAGTATCGCCCAAAAAATTTTTGAGGCACTGTTTTGTGTCTAACTCAATGCTGAGTTATTCGAATCAAGGAGATATGTTTTTTATTTTCTCTGTCTTTAAGGAGCTAAAGTATAGTGGGGAAGACAGGTATGTAATAGGCAAATTAAATATAGCCACAAAGTGCTGTTTCAGACATGCAAGCACAGAATTATGGGGTGGCTAGAAACATCGCCAGGAAGCTGATGTGGAGGCTGGCCTTTGTGGGATAGTTTGGCACACCATGAAATGAGGGAAAAAGGGGAAGGACGTTCCAGGCAGAGGAAACAAAGACTCATTGCTAATGAAGATGCTTGGTGGACGAGCAGCAGGGTAATCTGTGCAGCTTGTACAACGTATCCAGCTGAAAATCAATAGGACATAGTGAGGGTTGGAAGCGAAAGAGGCATATAGGAGTAGTGTTTTGTAAAGATCAATCTGAATGCACTGTGAAAAGGGGATCCCTGGGAGCCAGAACTAGAAACGGGAGCCCAGCCGGGTTTGGAAAGTCATTCAAACAGACACGATGGTAGCTTGGAAGGGTGGACCGAGAGTAGTGGATCTGTTTGAAACAAATTAAAGGAGTTGAATCCACACGTGGTGACAGACTCAAGGTGAATGATCAAGGGCGATTTTAAGATTTCTGGTTTGGGAACCTGACTGGTTGGTGCTACCACTGATCAAGACGTGGAACATTGGAAGGGGGGCGGGTTTACAAAGGGAGGAAGGCAAGTTAACTTTGGAAGTGCCTGTGGAGCATCCGAGAGGAAATATGAAAAGAACAGAGGGATATTTGATGACTAAGCCTGTGAAAAGGTCGTGCTAATTAGCGACCAAAGAAACAAACATTGTAATGCAATGAGAGATTTTAGGCTTACCATCTTAGTAAAAACAATCATTTTAAACATTAGAAAATGATTTTAATTTTTTGTTGCAGCTAAACACTGTCTTCAGTTCAATTTAAATCCCCCCCCCCTACTCTCTGCAGGGCTAGAAATTGAACCCAGGGCCTTGTGTATGCTAAGCAAATGCTCTGCCAGTGAGCTATAGCCCCAGGCCCTGAAATCATCATTCTCTAGTAGTTTATAGAGAAACTGGTAAGAGTAAGATGGTCTGGTAAGGAGTATGGATGCCTCAGAGCTCTGCCAGCTCCCTGTTCACCTGCTGACCTTTATACCATCATCCCCAAATGCATCTAATGCAGTCCTTAGAGATTCTTGAGGGTAGCTGGGAAAACCATTCAGAAAACCATAGGATTAACAATCCAAGCTCCCTGGAAAGATAGAACTAGCCTTGCAAACTGGTAGGAGAATGTCCTAATGGAAAACTGCCTAGGACAGGGAAGGATGGGCCAGACAGCCTTCACCTGCTACTGTACTAGGATGAAGGAAGAAATATAAGGAAGGAGAGTAGAGTCCTTTCCAAGTACCCACCCTGGCCCTGAAGCACAGTACCTTTAAATAGAGTCACTCCACCAGTTTGGAAGTCATGGCATTATTTTCTAAAAAATCGTCTACATTTAGAATCATGATCGTGTGCATACATACATGCACCTAAAATAATGGGCTGTCTTCTATGTTGGTTCATCCTGCCTTCCTAAAAGGTGTGAGAAAATTGATATGGTATAGCTCCAGATGGATGGGTAGGAGCCAATATCCTGAGAGTTAGAAATAAGACAAAATCTCTAAATAAAGTCTCCTACACATTTCCCTCTTTACCTCCCATGTAATTCCACTGTGGCAACATTATAAATAGCCAAGAGAAGTCACAGTGGTAGTAATAGCTGCCACAGAAGCATCCCATGGCCATAGGGGTCTTCAACCCTTTGTGTAAACAGCAATCTTTGCTCACACCACCACAGAGAAACACACACGCCACGGTCCCACCATTGACATCATCCCCACTATCAGCATAGTCGCCATCCTACACCTGTGGAGTCCTTCCATCACTGGACGTGTGGATACTTCTCCCTTCCCACCTTGATTGTTGTGTGCACCATTCCAACTTAGGAGGAGACTAGAGTTCCATCATGGTGGCTGTTAGTCCAAAGTTTGTAGCTAAAAGCTCAGATTCCCAAGGAAGGAGAAAAAGAAAGAGAACACCAGGAAGTAATTTCAAACACTTACTTAGCAGCTTCTATCTTTCTCTCACATTTCTCCAGTGATTTCAGAAAAAGAAAAAATTCCTGGAGTTTCTAACTGCCGTTATATTTCTTCCTTTGAAAAAATAAATGTTTTAATCGTATCATTAAAATCTTCTACTTTGCCAGGTGTGGTGGTCTGCATCTACAGTCCACAGCTACTTAGAAGGCTGAAGCAGAAGAATTACTTAAGATAGAGAGTTTGAGAGCAGCCTGGGCAACATAGTGAGATGCTATAAAAAAAAAAAAAAGCCAGGTGTGGTGGCACACTCTTGTAATCCCAGTACTTGGGAGGCTGAGACAGGAGGATTGCAGGTTCGTGGACAGCCTCAGCCACTTAGTGAGACCCATGCTCCTGGGTTCCATCTTCAGTACCACAAGGAAAAATAAAAAAACTCAGTGTGGTGATAAACACTTGTAATACCAGTACTCAGGAGGATGAGACAGGAGGATCTCAGGTTTGTGGCCAGCCTTAGCAACATGAGCCCTTCCAAAACTTACTGAGACTCTGTTTCAAAATAAAAAATAAAATAGGGCCAGGGGTGTAGCTCAGAGGTAGAATGCCCCTGAGTTCATTCTCCAGTACCACACACAACTTTCTGTTATGTTAATTATATGACATTATGCATATAAGTAGAGTTTTATAGATAATTACGTTAAATAATTATCTAAATATATCTACTAAAAGATAGAGATCATTAGAGTGAACTGGTAACAAGACCCAACTAAATGCTGTCTACAAGAGATCTATTTTAAATATAAAGACACATATAGATTAAAAGTACAGGGCTAGAGACAGATATTCTATGCTAGCACTAATTAAAAGGAAGTAGGAGTTTCAGACAGAACAAACTTCAGAGCAAGAAACATTCTAGGGATAATGTGAGACACTGTATAATAATAAATAAGTCAACAATAGAGATATAACAATGTCTAATATATCTGCACCAAATAATAGCATCAAAACATTTGAGTTAGGTGTGATGGCACATACCTATAATCCTAGTACAAGAGGAGGCTGAGATAGATGGATCACAGGTTTAAGGCCAGCCTTGGAAACTTAGGCCCTCAGCAACTTGGTGAGACCCTATTTCAAACTAAAAAATAAAATGGAGCTGGGCGTATAGCTCAGAGGTAGAATTCTCCTGAATTTAATCCCTCATACTTCAAAACAAACAAAAACACGTGAGACAAAAATCTATAGCACTGCAAGGCAAAATAAATGAACCAACTATTATAATTGGAAATGTCAGCACCCCTCTGTCAGTGATGGACAGATCTAGCAGGCAAACAGGAACTGAACTCTATAACACCATCATTTAATTAGATATAATTGACATCTACAGAACACTTCATCCAAGAACAGAAGATACACATTCTTCTCAAGCTAACGTAGAACATTCACCAAAATAGACCACATCTGTGCAATACAAACAACTTCGCAAAATTAAAAGACTAGACATCATAAATACATGCTTTTAGAACTAGAAAGACGACTGTAGTATCTAAAAATACACAAAAATTAAACAACACACTTCTAAATAACACTTGGGTCAAGAAGAAATTTCAAGAGATTTTTTTTTTTTTTTTTTGCAGCACTGGGTTTGGAACCCAGGGACATTCTACCTCTGAGCTATACCCCCAGCCCTATTTTTTATTCTTTATTTTGAAACAGGGTCTCAGTCGCAAAGGACCTCACTAAGTAGCTGAGGCTGTGCATGAACCACAATCCTCCTGTCTCAGCCTCCCAAATGCACCGCCATGCCCAGCTTTCAAGAGAAGTTTGAAAGATGCCTTAAGCTAAATGAAAACAAAACTATAACTTACCAAAATTTGTGAGACGGAGTGAAAATGATACCTAGGGGGAAGCTTATAGCATTGAATATTTTTAAAAATACTTTTTTCTCATTTTTCTCTAGATTGGGTAATTTTTACCGATACATCTTGAAATTCATGACCCGCTAACTTGTATTTGCAAATCTTTGTTCAGTCTCTCCCATGAATCCCCAGTTGTAAAAATTTTAGCTCAAGAATTTCCTTTTGGTTCTTTTTTAGAGCTTCTAGTGTTTTCATGAGTTGTTTTTCCTTTGTTAACTCGGTATGGTGCATTTTTTTAGTTGAAGTGTTGGACATTTTTATAAGAGCCATGTTTTTATCATCCTTTTATTGGTACATTGTGATTATGCATCATAATGCAGTGGGGTGAGGGGAACACACATGTGCACAGTACTTGGCCCTTTTATTTTAAAAACAATGTCAAGGCTATCCTGTGTTTAGCTTATATTGACTGCTTTTCTTGTTTATGGGCCAAATATTTTTGCTTCTTCATATGTTCAGTGATATCAGATTGTACCCTGAATATTATAAATGAATTATTATTATTTTTTTACCAGAACATCACATAAGTTTATTTCAGATGTAACAGCAACGTTAAGCGTATTCTTAACTGCACCAAGTAAACTTAGCCATGAAAGTATTTTTAAAGTTATTCCCTCCAAAAACCGAGGGAGCTTTTCTTTTCCACTACCACGTACCAGTTTCCCAATAGTTCTCTCTTTGGAGAATTTTCAATTGATGAGTAAACTGCTTGGAGATAAACTGCAAACTAATCTGGACAAATTATATATTGCATAGATCTCTCTACAGATTCTTTGCTTTAGAACCAAATGCAAATACCATACAGTGTTAACCTATTTTCCCCACAGCAAAAACTATCTGTCCTGAAAAATACGTTGGCTACATCCTGTGATCTTCCAGTTTACAGGACTACTATTTTACCTCAAAGATTATTCGTATCGTATATCAAAATAACTCAACACTAGGCAGTACTTCCGTCTTTACTGACTCACAGGACTATGGACTAGCGCCCAGCTTCTACCCCCTCCACATCTTCCTCTTTTGTAAGTGGTTGGAATTATTTCATACAAGTTTGACTAGGACAATTAATCCTTTACAAACACTTCGAATTTAAGTTAACTCATTGACTTGTGTGGGAAAAGAAACTCTATAATGATAGGGAGCCTACACAGTCAATTCAAACTTTAATGTTTTTCTCTTTAAATAACATGTACTTAATTGTCATGAGGCAGCGATTTGGTTTTCAATACCCACATTTAGGGATATATTCATAGGACTGCTTATATAGTCCAGGTGAAAAGGCTATATAAATAGAGGCAGTGTCATCTCAGAAAACTCATTTATATATCAGAATCTATTTTGATATCTGGAAGTTTACAAAAAGGCTGAATTCTTTATGCTAATGCTTTCTTAAGTCAAGCACTCATGTTTTGGCAAGAGCAAGCTGAAGCCTATTCATGAAAGTAAAGGCTCTGAATTCCAAACTTTTTCTTAAGCTTTTATTCGGATTATTTAAAAATAACTGATAACCAAGAAACCAGCATGATCTTTCTACCTTTTTACTACCTTACGATTAGAACCCAGCCAGGCGTGGTGGTGCACGCTTGTAATCCCAGTACAAGGGAGGCTGAGACAGGAGGATCACGGGTCAAGACCAGCCTCAACAAATCAGTGAGACCCTGTTTCAAAAAATAAAAAAGATGCCGGGCATGGTGGCGTACGCTTGTAATCCCCACGCTTGGGAGGCAGAGACAGGAGGATCGCGCAGGTTCGAAGCCAGCTGCAAGTGCTAGCTTAGGAGACCCTGTTTCCAAATAAAAATGTAAAAATAGGTCTGGGAGTGTAGCCCGGAGGTAGAAGGGCTTCCAGGAACCCCAGTACCACCAAAAAAAAAAAAAAAAAAGAAAAGAAAAGAAAAGAAAAAAAAAAAGAAAAAGAAAAAGAAAAAAATAAAGGAAAAGAAAACTAAAAAAGGGCTGGGGGTGTAGCTCAGAGTTAAAAACTCCTGAGTTCAATCCCCAAACATCATAAAAAAGAAAAGATTAGAATCCTACAGTCATTTATCAACCATCTTCCTCTCTATTTTTCTTGGCACTCGATTAAGACTATAAAAGTCTATTGCACTTCCACACTTTCAAATAAAAGTTTAAGTTTATAAAACGTACACAAACATTTTATAAAACAATTTCATCATTAGACCTAGTTGGAGATGAGTCTTTATACCAGAATTTTACATAAAATTATTATGAATCAAACTTCTTCTTAAAAGTTAAATGACAGAAAATTCAAACCCTGTGCATGTTTTAAAGTCTGTGGAGAACATTCCTTGAGCCAAGCGGCACTGGCAATCTAAAGAATTCTAAACATTGAAGATGAGACAATGGGAAGAATGTAATGTGGGCATTTCACAGATATCTCCCATCTGATAAAAAGTTACCAATCTGTTAAAGCCACTGCCTACATGCAGAAAATAATCTGACAAACCAGGCCTGCCAGTAGAGGAGGTCACGGTGATATGTGCATTATTAATACTCTATGTTTCTATCTTTCGAAGAACAGAAGCAATAGTTTAACAATATCTCTTATCCCAAACAATAGTTTAACAATTCCTCTTATCCCAAACTCATATTGTAGGCACAGACTGTTAGCAAATCTGGGATGTTCTCCAACAAATAAGCAATAGCATAGCTATGTTATTCTCAAAAATACTGTCTTAATATTCTTTCGTATATAATCAAATGCTCAGTGACCACACTTTTTAATTAACAGCCTTCATTAGTTGATATTAAGTGCATTTATGTACCAAAAGTCCATCTATGCTTTAAGATATTTTAATATGTCCAAGAGACCACAGCTGCTTTAAGTTTATATAACGGTAACAACCTATAAAGACATCAATGCCATTTTAAAGGTTAACTATTGTTGGGCTTACTTAAGGAAAAGGACAGGAAGGAAAAAATTAAATCAAAACAAACTTCTTAGGTGAATTGAAGGCTATACCTCTAGCTGGGATATTAAAAAACAAATTAATCTCACCAGCCCAGACTCCAAGAGTTAATGCCTTTAGCAACAATCAATGGCAGGAAAAGCAAACCTGCTAACAAAAACCAGCCCACTCAATAGCAAAAAAGTAGTTTAATTCATATGCTTTTAGATCAAACTAAAACACTACCTGACCAAACTGCTCCATCCATCAACAAGAAGAGAAAAAACAATTGCTTTGAGAACCTAATAAGTTCAGTATTTCTTTGTGTGTGTGTGTGTGTGTGTGTGTGTGTGTGTGTGTGTGTGTATGTGTGTGTGTGTGGTACTGAGGGTGGAACCCAGGGGGTTTCTACCTCCAGGCTATACTCCCAGACCTATTTTATACTTTATTTGGAAAGAGGGTCTCACTAAGTTGCTGAGAGCCTCACTAAGTAGCTGAGGCTGGCTTCGAACCTGTGCAATCCTCCTGTCTCAGCCTCCCAAGCGCGGGGATTACAAGCGTGCACCACCACACCCAGCTTAAGTTCAGTATTTCTTATAAGGATGAACAAATGGTCCAAACCCTTAAGAGAGTGCTCAGAAGGGTAAAGGTGGAGTGAAGGCAATGTCCAGGGATGGATATCCCACAGATAGTCTTTAAAAACCCAAAGTACCACAGCATGTCAAACTTGTCTATGAATTAGAATAAGATATTGCTGTTGCTTCTTTCTGTTTTTTGAAACAAGCAATATTTCTAGGCTTTGCCCTTCAATGTGAAAGCAGAACATTAGAAAAAAAAAACAGCTAAAAATTTAAAATCATTTGCCACCCAATTTTGGGGACTATATCTTAACTGGGAAACTAAACCGATCTACCATGTCCTTTCTTCAATCCAACCACCTCACAAAAATAAGAACTAAAACAATCCAAACATGATTATTTTCCAAAGTCCTTGAAAGTATTTATTAAATATCTAGAGGAAAGAAAAGGAAGGAGGAAAAACAAGAACAAGGAGGAAGGAAAGCTTAAGAAAGAAGGGAAAATCAATGGGCCTCTCTTTTATTTGTCAACCAGCAAGCACAAGAAAGTTCATCTGTAATTTGTTCAGCTGTCTGTCTTCTGCACATCTGCAAACTGACCAGAAGGGATCTTGAGGTTTTTCTGAAGCCCGTGAGCACCTGCAGGCTCTGTCCTCTTACAATACTTCAGCTTTGTCTCAATAATCTCAAAGGCAGTCTTCCTGTAGAAGTCAATTGCTGCCTCATTGCTGATCTGGACATGCAAATAGGTGTTGTCAAAAGTGCCATCTTTTTCACAGATGTTTAACACATGATTTAACATCTTAGTCTTCGGTGAGGTGTAAAGTCTCTTTTGATTCTGTGAATGATCCACCCTGCAGCAATCTCATTGAAACAGGCAAGTTTAGCTAGCTCGCCAACCTCCAGCACATCCTTGTAGAACTTGTCATTGTAGCTGACTGGAAAGATGCCCTGGTTCAGTCTCTTCAACTGTTTAATATTGTGTGGTGTTACATCTCCCAGCTCGATCCGGGTACCTTTCATCTTCCCTGCCTGCTGAGGCCGTCCTTACCCCTGCTATCAACACCGTCCTCCTCGCTGCCCTCGGTTTGGGCCACTCAACCCCATACGGCGGCCTCTTCGCCTAGAGGAGGGAGCTGAAGGGGTGGCTGAGGCCGTGAAAGGCGAGTGTGGCCCTAGGTCTCCGGACCGGGTGGGAGCATCTCCTTCTACCTCGCAGGAGCCACCGCTTCTTCACACGTGCACCATAAATGGATTATTTTAAAGCATCTGGTTTATGGTGTCTTTCCGTAGGTCGTTAATACACTGGCTACACATTTTGATGCTACTGAGGCTCACCCGTGGACTTTGCTGGAGTGGGTTTAGAATGGCTCTTACCCCAGGGAATGGTCCTTACTTCTAAGCAGTGGTCTTTTCTGTTGTCTTAGCAGAAGGCACAGTGCGTTCAGTAAGATCTTTCCACTAAAACTTATTCAGGACTCCTTGTCTCTCAAGATTATGTGAGTGCCAGTGTTTCTATTCTGCTCTCAAACCTGTAGTGGTTGTTTGAGGCTAGAACACATGTAGTTTCTCCCTGGACTCATTCAGCTTATGACTTGTCCAGAAATCCAGAGGGAACCCCAAAGTAGACTTCAGGGATCCCTCTTTCTCTCTGGGACCCTCCACTACAAGCTCCTGGTGATTCAGCAGCTCCCTGACTCTGTCACTGGAACGCTCAGACTCTGCTTGGAGTTTGCCCTTCTGTGTCATGGTTATGAAGCTGTCTTCAGGCTGAGAGATGGGCAAGTGAAGAGCTCCCCTCCCCCCCTCCCCTGCCTCTCAGGGGTCTTTTGCCTCCCATTTCCTGAAGACCATTGTCTCATATTCTGTTCAGTTTTACAGATGTTTTTAGCAGGAGGACAAATCTAGTCTCAGAAGCCCCGCTATAGTTGGAAGAAGTTGTTGATTCTAGATAGCTTAAAACAACGGGTAGCAGGCGTGGTAGTTCGTGCCTGTCATCCCAGTACTTGGGAGGCTGAGACGGGAAGATCTCAGGTTCAATTAATCTGGGCAATTTAGTGAGGCCCTGTTTCAAAATAAAAAATAAAATAGGGCTTAGAGGTAGAACGTTGAGAGGGACAGTTTTCTCTTCAGACCAACACAATGACCTTTACTTGTCAGAAGTCCACATGTATCTTTTCCTAAGTGCATCACCCAATTTTTGCACAAACTGATAGTTTCACCTTCAGTGATTTAAAGTCCCACTAGGATGCCTACACAAAGTAGGAACCAAACTGTGTGGACAGATGGCAGCTGGCAGGTAAGGCAGTGCTTCAAGCCCCTCATCAGGCAGCACATAGAGTGTTGAGGTTAAATGCTTATGAGGTGAATTAAGTGACTGTATACAATTGTGTCCGCTATAGAGAGTAGTTCTGATGGTAGCAGCCAAGTCTTCCTTCCTTGTCATCGATTAAACTCACAAGATGTGGTTAAAAAAAAATAACTACAAAGCAACAAAGCAAATGAAGAAACATCGAAAAATGTCTTGATTCAAGTGCCATTCTCCTTTTGTTACCTGGTTTCACCTTCTCCATGGTCTATTTTCCAAGGCCAATCATTGGGTGGATTCCTTTCTCTTATTGGTACCCAGAGCTGATGAATTAATTGCAAAAAACTTTTGTCACTCTGCCACTTCTTAAGGTTAAGTATTTATCATCTATATTGACTGCACCATTGGCTCCTCTGTGTTATTTGTCCTCTGTGTTCACATGCATTTGGAGTTAGGAGGCTCTCCAATTCGGCTGCGTTCTTTCTCCTCCCTTGCTGTGCTGAGAGACACTTGTCTAAACCTTTTGATCACTGTGGGGAAGACTGTCTTTCAGCTGAGTTATGCCTCAAAGTTTTCTTATGCAGCAGTCTTATTACCTTATGATGTCTTCTGGGTCATATGACCTCATGTTCCCCCTTTCCTGGCTGAGAAGACAAGATCTAAATACTTGCACCTGGGTCATAATTTGAGTTCAGCATCATGATACATATTATAGATAACCAATACAAGTGTGCCAGAACACTAGGAAATATATATGCAAAAGGAAAGCTACCTGTAGGCTTTCTGTATTAATCACACCTTCTCCCCCCAAAGAAACAGTTACATAAGAAGCTATTACATAAAGAAGGATGATTAAAACATTAGAAAGAAAGGTACACAACCTACTCTAGAGTGAACATTATTTAACCTTCTGGTCCTCAGTTTCTTTACTTGTTAAATAGGGCAATCATAATTGCATCACAGATTGGTTATGAAGACAAAATGAAGTCACATGTATAAAATATCCAACACTAGCCGGGCATGGTGGTACATGCCTATAATCCCAGTACTTGGGAGGCGACACAGGAGGATTACAGGTTCAAGGTCAGCCTCAGCAACTTAGTGAGGATCTTTTTTTTTTTTTTTTTTGGTGGTACTGGGGTTCCTGGAAGCCCTTCTATCTCCGGGCTACACTCCCAGACCTATTTTTACATTTTTATTTGGAAACAGGGTCTCCTAAGCCAGCGTGCGTGGCTGGCTTCGAACCTGCATGATCCTCCTGTCTCTGCCTCCCAAGCGCAGGGATTACAAGCGTGCGCCACCACGCCCGGCTAGTGAGGATCTTTTAAAATAAAAAAATAAATAAAGGGTTAGGGTGTAGGTCCATGTTAGAATGCCCCTGGGCTCAACCCTCAGTTTCATAAAAAAGTAAATAAAATAGATAAATAAATAAAATTCCCAACACTGGTTGGTCCTTAGAAGATGCTTAGAAAAGATTTATTTTTCCCTTCTAATATATGTTTGCAATTTGTAAATGAGTTTTTTTCCAGCCACTATTAGCAATTCTATTTCTTGTAAACTGAATAAGTCTTTCTGATGTTGCATAGATACTTGTAATGTCTCCAGTCTCTCTCTGGAGAACATGACCTGACTATCAATGCATTTCTCAGCTCAATGTCAGCCCCAAGTGTAGCCTTCAATGTGAAGAATTAGATAAGTTTTGATGGAACTCAGGGTAGCCATGGCACTCGCCTTGCCTGGTCAGCCTTCCGTGGTTCTGACAAGCTCCTTCCATCCATCACACCCTCTAGCATGAGAACTTATAAAATTTGGAAAGCAAGTCAGCTTTCCATTACTGGAATGAAGAGCTGAGATAATTAAGTTTACAAAGAGCAAAGGCTTACTTTGGCTCACAGTTCCCCAGGTTTTGATCCATGGTCACATGGCCTGGTGGGGAGAACCAAGACCCTCACTCCCGGGAGCTGGATGGAAAGAGAGAGAGGAGGGGCCAGGTCTCAATATCCCCGTCAAGAACGTGCCCCCCAATGACTGAAGTCTTCCAATTAGGCTCCACCTTTTAAAGGCTCCGCCACTTTCCAACAGGCTGAAGACCAAGCCCCTAACACATGGGCCTTTGGGGACACATTTAGGACCCAAACTATAGCAGAGAGAACATGATTCTAGGAAAATCAGATGGAAAGCAATGCCTAGATGACTTAGGACGGGCTGAAATGTTTTAACTGCCGTCTCCCACCCCCTGTCCTCTTCATTTGCAGAAGGAAGTATGCAGTTGGCTATGAAGCAACAAGAAAGCATGAACAACACCCTGGAGAGGTTGGAAGATGAAGTCCACTCTGTTCAAAAGGCAGTCAAGGCCAAGGGGATGGACCTGGCCAAGGAGAACCAAGGGCTCCGTAAGAAGCTCTTCCCGCATTCAAAGCTCTTCAAGCAGTGGGTGAGGATCTTACTGAGGCCCAGCAGAGAAAGGTCGATGACTTGTGCCAGACGTCTGGCTACAACACGTACCTCAGCAACCAGCTACCCCACGACCGTGCCATCCCCGACACGTGCCACTCCAGGTGGGACGGGCCAGGGCTGGACTTGTGGGGACCTCGCCTTGGTTTGGGTCTGCGCTTTGACAGCTATGAAGGTCAAGAGTTGGAAAGAGGATTGGAGGAGCCAGGGATGGTTGGGGAGGGGGATGAGCACAGTTCTCGTTGGTAATCCGGTTTTATAATGGCAGCTCACAGAAGTTAATAGACTGCTCTGAATATGTGGCCTCTTGGGGATGATCGGAGATGTCAGAGAGACAGAGATCCTTGAGAATTATCATGCGATGGGTCTAATAATTTTTAGAAACGAGAGCACTGAGATCGAGCAAGGACTCCTGCAAATCACACCAAAGTGAGCAGCTCTGTTCCCCTCAAATTCAATCCTTGAATTCCTTTTTGTTATTAAATCTAATGTGAAGAGCCTTCCTCCATAATTAAAAACAAACAAACAGCCGGGTGTGGTGGCGCACACTTGTAATCTCCACACTTGGCAGGCAGAGACAGGAGGATCATGCAGGTTTGAAGCCAACTGTGCTGGCTTAAGAGACCCTGTTTCCAAGTAAAAATATAAAAAAAATAGGTCTGGGAGTATAGCCCAGAGGTAGAAGGGTTTCCAGGAACCCCAGTACCACCAAAAACAAACAAACAAACAAACATTCTCAAAGTCTGGACTTAGAGGCAGATGCTTGTAATCTAGTACACAGAAGGCTAAGAGAGGAGGGTCACAGGTTCAAGGCCAATCTCTTCAATTATCAAGAATTGTAACCTAGGAAGACCCTGTTTCAAACAAAAAATAAAAAGACCTGAGGGTATAACTCAGAAGTAGAATGTCCCTGGGTTTATTCCCCCAAAAAAGTGTGTTGAGATGTGATTCACAATTCACCCATTTAAAATGTGCAATTTGTTTTAGTATATATAGAACTCCATACTCTGTGGCAGCCGCTTCCTGTTTCTCTCCAACTTCCTCATCCTTAGGCAAGCATTCATGTACTTTCTGTCCCATTAGCTTGTGTAAAGATGGCAAAAATGTTTTCATCACTCACGACAACTCCAGTTGATTGGTAGTGACCACCTGGAGTATTAGGGTGACAACACTTTTGAGCCCATACGGTCAAAGGCACAAATGCAGTGATCTATTAGCAATGCCTGTTATGGGAGAGGAACGGGGAGAAGGTGGCACCTAGGCCAGTACTTGCCCTTGTGATAGGGGAGGCAAGTACGACCTAGGAAAATTTCCCCTGTGTCCTCTGCATAATTTAGGCCTCCAAGTATGAGAATGATATTCTGGGAGCTAATGGTAGTTGACGCTGTCTTATCCTTATTTAATTGTGTGGAGCATTCAAGTTTAATTCCATAGAATTAGATAGATTCACAGATGAAGCTGTTTGCCAGAAAGTATTTCTGTGGGTGAAAAATATGTCTGGATGAAGCACCCACCTCTCCTTGAATAACATCTGAGCCACATTAGAGTCGATAAACCAAGCAAGGACTCGTGTTTTCCTGCTGCCCATGAAACAAAAGTGCATGTGACTCAGACATGTCAGGATTTCAGTGCTACCGCATTCTAGAAACCTACATAGCATGAGAACCACAGGTACACCGCCCTCTTGGCTTTCTTGGAGGAAAAGACTCGTTTAGTCAACAAGAGCTGTCACATAGAATCTTGAGTGTAGTCTACACAGCCTGTGCCATCTAGCCCAGCTTCGTGCCAGATGAGATGCCAGTGTGAGCGTGGTTGCCAGGTTTCCCCAGCTTCCTGGATATCAGGAACATCCAGCCCTCTCTTATGTTGTCGACATCCTCTTTATCTTAGAAAAAGGCTGCTCGGGAGGCTGCTGTGTGGAATTGGTCCATCATTTTGGGTAGCTATTAATCCCCACAAATATTAGACAACCAGGCGTATGAAAAGGCAAAACTTCGCTAATCATTCTCTTAGAGGGAGTCCACTGAAGTGCTGGGGACAGGACCCAGAGCAAAATGAAAACTACAGCTCTATGTTTACAAAGAGGTGGGAACTTCAAGATGGTGGTGGTCGTAAAGCATTACGCCAAGTGAGGGGCCAGCGAAGGGCGGGTCGGGTGTGACCACTCGGGCTGCGTTGCCCACAAAGCCGGCCGGATTTGCCTTAGGAAATCCCAGGTGAGGGGATGTTCTGAAGTGGCTGAAAACCTGTTTGCATGAGCACCAATCAGTTTATTTGTTCCACACAAAGTGGTTTCGGGGAACTTGTGGCAGGCATGAAGTTCATCTTTTTGAGCTCTAATGCCTAGAACTTTTTTGCCTTATTTATTTCTGCCATTTTTCCTTCTTGTTTTTTTGGTGGGAGACAGTTTTTTTTTTCTGTGTGTGTGTGTGTGTGTGTGTGTGTGTGTGTGTGTGTGTGTGTGTGATTACAACTCTGACTCTTTCATTGAGAGGAGTTGCTAAATGTCCTCCAATCAAAAGATATCTTTTTTTTTTTTGTATTTGTGGTACTGGGGGTGCAATTTAGGGGCATTCTACCTCTGAGCTACATCCCCAGCCATATTTTTTATTCTTTATTTGGAAACAAGGTCCCACTGAGTTGCAAAGGGCCTCACTAAGTAGCTGAGGCTGTCTGCGAAACTGGATCCTCCTGTCTCAGCCTCTTAAGTACTGGGATTACAAGTATGCACCACCATGCCTGGCAACAAGTATCTTTTTAAAATATCTCTGTGGCACTTTCTGATATGGTGGCCTCTAGTCATGGGGCTTCTTAAACTTAAGTCACATAGCATAAGTTAAATTAAAATTGTAGTTTAGTTTAGTGTGTGTGTGTGTGTGTGTGTGTGTGTGTGTGTGTGTGTGGTGGCAGTGGGGATTGAACTCAGGGGCATTCTACCTCCGAGCTACACCCGTGACCTCTCATTAATTAATTAATTCATGCATTCGCTCATTTGAAACAGGGTCTCACTAAGTTGCTGAGGCTGGCATTGAACCTGTGAATCTCTCACATACTGGGGTCACAGGTGTGCATCAGGTTTTCAGTTATATTGTCACATTAGAAGTTCTTAACAGGGGCTCAGTGGCAAAGTGTTTGCCTTGTCAGTGCAGTGCCCTGGGTTCAACCCCCAGTTCCAAAAAGACACACACACACACACACACACACACACACACACACACACACACACAAGACCCAAATCACAAAAATTAAGAACAAGAAGAAAAAGAGAGAGAGAGAGAGAGAGAGAGACGTTCTTAACAGCAGCCGTGTATGGCTAGTGGCTGCCATAAGTGCAGCACAGAAGCAACACATCGCTGTTTCTGCTGGCAGTCCATGGAGGGCGGCGCTCCGTGTCCCGGTCCCAGCCGGCTTGCTGGGGAAGTCTGGGGAAGGGGAGACTCCACTCGCTGGGACCACAGGAACCACACTCCCCGCCTCTCTTGATTCACGGTGGGGAAGAGAAGTGTTGGGAAAGCACCGAGAATATTTCCAAGAAAACACTCAGAAAGACGCATACAGGGGACAGTTTGAAGAAAAGAAAATCTGGAGGTTTGATGATACAATTATGTGAATTAGAGGGAAGAGAAGCGGCGCAGACTTTTAATTGGTCTCCAGTTTAGCACAATTATCTATTCTTACTCGCAGTTGCGTGTGCATTTATTCTGTGCCTATCCTGTACGAGGCATTAAGAGCTGAGCTTTAGAGACTCTACAGCTTGGGAGGCGGAGACGGGAGGATCGCGCAGGTTCGAAGTCAGCCGCCCTGGCCTAAGAGACCCTGTTTCCAAACAAAAACAACAACAACAACAAAAGAAAATAAGAAAATAAGCAAAGGATGTGCAAAAGATCAAATGGATAGAGACGAAGTTGGGACTTGAAGGAATACCACACTTTAAAACAATTTTATTATATTTTTGGTACTGTCTTGATTGAGTCTAGGGCATTCTACCTCCAAGTTACAGCCCCAGCTCTTTTTCTTTCTTTTCTTTTTTTTCTTTTCTTTATTTATTTTGTGTAGTACTGGGGACAGAACCCAGGGGCATTCTACCTCTGAGATACACCCCCTGCCCAAATTTTATTTTTCATTTTGAAACAGGGTCTCACTGAGTTGTAAAGAGCCTCTGTAAGTAGCTGAGGCTGTCCGTGAACCTCCTATCTCAGCCTCCCAAATGCTGGAATTGCAAGCATGTACCACCATGCCCGGCTCCCCCATCTCTTTTTGTCTTTTTTTTTTTTAAGTTTTGAAACAGGATCTTGATAAGTTGCTGAGGCTGGTCTCAAACCTGTGATCCTCCTGTCTCAGCCTTCCAAGTACTGGACTTACAGGTGTGTACCACCACGCCCAGCAGAAATACCACACTCTTCCAGCATTGACATTACCTGAGAGCCTGGTAGAAACTGGGATCTCAGAGGCCCCAGACCTGCTGATCTAGAGTCTGTATCTTATCAAGATCCCCAAGTGATCTGTGTGTGCACTAGAGTTTGAGAAACATTATAATTTAGTCCCCTCCCTCCAGCTCCCCACCTGGCCACCACGTGTGTGTGTGTGTGTGTGTGTGTGTGCGTGTGTGTTATTGAGGGGCATTCTACCTCCGAGCTACATCCCCAGCCCTATTTTATTTTTATTTTGAAACAGAATCTTGTAGGTTGAGGAGAGTCTTACTACTTGCTGAGGTAGGCCTCAAACCTGTAATCCTCCAGTCTTGACCTCCCAAGTTCTGGGATTACAGCCGTGTGCCATCATGCCTTAGCTTGGCCACCAAGTTTTACTGACAAGGAAATCGGATAGAAACTGTCTTGCTTTTTGCACTCCTTTCTTTCTCCAGGGCAGGGGTTACAAGAGGCATTCCTACCTTCTCACCTGTATTATGGAGGCCACCTATGCCCAATTGCTTCCTGCGTTAGTCAGCTTCCCACGCCTATGAGGAATACCTGAGGTAAACAACTTATGAAGAAAAAGGTTTATTTGGGCTCACAGTTTTGGGGCTTCCAGGCCGTGACTGGTTGGCCCTGTTGCTTCGGGGTGTGTGGCGGCACATTATGGCCGAAGAAATGGTAGTGTAAAGCTCACATTGTGGCTGAGAAGTGAAAGAGGAAGGGGAAGGGGCTGTGGTCCCACCATTCCCTCTGAGGCGTGGCCCCCAATGACCTTAAGAACTCTTACTAGGCCCCATCTTAAAGGTTCCCAGTAGTGTCACCGGAGCAAGCCTTTAACACATGGGCCTTTGCGGTATGTTTAAGACCCCAACTGGCACCTTCCATCAGTTATGCTCATGGCAGCAGAATGTTCTTTTAAAAATGTGAATTTGATCATCCACAAGTGGTGGTGTATGCCTCTAATCCCAGTACTTGGGAGGCGGAGTCAGGAAGGTCATAGGCTCTAGGCCAGCCTCAGCAACTTGGCAAGACCTTTTTTCAAATGTAAAATAAATAAATAAAAAGGGTTGGGGTTGTAGCTCAGAGGTAGATTTCTCCTGGGTTCAATCCCCAGTACCAAAAAATAAAAAGTAAAAAAGATGATTATAACTCTATGGTATGAGCAGTAACCAGCAAAATGGCAGAAGATGCAAACATTTCACAAAGGGAACCATGGACAGAGCCAACAAGAGCCAGCTTGGGATGAGGCCCATCGGTGGATATTCTAGAAGGTTGTATGCAAGCTCTAGGTTGAACTCACCCAGAAGCAACCAGAGTAGAGATAGAGAAAGACTTTAAACCATCCCTCAACCTGCACAGAGATCCATCAGCAAACAATTGAGGCTTCAGTGACCCTGGGGCCTTAAACTTGACTTTCCAACACCATCAGAACAATAAGCTATTCTAACCCAGGGACAGCCCCTAGGATGCCAAGCTAAAAAGTAAAGTAAAGCAGCCAGATGTGATGTCTCATGCCTGTACTCTTAGTACTTGGGAGGCTGAGATGGGAGGACCACAGATTTGAGGATAGCATCAGCAATGTTGTGAAACTCTCGAGTACTGGGATTACAGCAGCCTAGCAAGACTCTATTCTAAAACAAAAATAAAATAGGGTTGGGGGTGTACCTCAGAGGTGAACTGCCCTTAGTTTAATCCCCAGTAACAGAGAGAGAGTGAGAGAGAGAGAGAGAGAGAGAGAGAGAGAGAGAGAGAGAGAGAGAGAGAGAGAGAGAAACAAACCCCCAAATAAAGCCATGAGCTCTTTAATGACTTTTGTTCTATATCCTCTTCCCCATTTCTATATCTACTTCTCTATTTTCCTTTCAGGACTATAACAATGTGTTTCACATATTAGAATAAGCTCTGAGGAATGTGTTGCCCAATAATTCTGACATTATCTGAGCATCAGAATATGCATATATAAAATAAGAGTTACCACAGCACCAGCAATATCATCTGGGGCCATCATTGTTTTTTTGGTCTGTCATGAACCAAAATGGCACATAACTTTGTATAGGAGAAAAGAAAACATAAGCCAATTCAAAAACATGTTAAAAAATGTTCATAGCAGTATTATTGATAATTGCCCAAACATGAAAGTCCTGCATTTATCCACTAGTAAATAGGAGAACAATATATATAATTATATATAATATATTATATATAATATATACAATATATGTAATATATTCCCCAATAAAAAGAAATGAAATACTGATAACTTGCTACGACATTAATGAAACTCAGAAATATTATACACAGTGAAAGAAGCCAGATGCAGGAGACCATATGTATATATCTTCATTTATATGAAAGGTCTGGAACAGGTAGTTCTATAAAAACAAAAATTAGATGCATGGGTACCTATGGCTAGATGTACAAGGGTGAAACAGGTTGGGAAGAAATGAAGAGTGATGGTCGTATGATGAGGTTTCTTTTTTTTTAAATGCAGAACAGAAATTAATATCTTATAGTTCAGAAATCTGGGAAGTCCTGGATCAAAGCTCTGGCTGATTCAGTGTCCGGCGAGGGCCAGCTTTCTGGTTCATAGATGGAGCCATTTTGCTGTGAGAAAAGAGACAAGGCAGAAGGAACAGAGAGCTGGCTGGAGCCTTTGGGGTTTCCTTTTACGTGATGGAAATATTCCATTTTTTTTTGGGGGGGGTACTGTAGATCGTGACATTCTGCCTCTGAGCTACTCCTGATCTATTTTTTATTTGAAAACAGGGTCTCACAAAGTTGCTGAGGAGTGCTGTGAACCTTGGTCCTCCCGTCTCAGCCTCCCAAGTACTGGAATTGCAGACGTGAGCCACCATGCCTGAAAAATATTCTAAAATTTGATTGCACCAATAGTTACTTGGCTCTGTGATAATTACAGAAACTATTGAATTATACACTTTTAAACTTGTGAATTTTGTTGTTTGTAAATACAGGTTTGTGGCCAGCCTCAGCTACTTAGTGAGGCCCTCTGCAACTTAGTGAGACGCTGTTTACAAATAAAGAATAACAAATAGGACTGGGGGTGGGTGTAGGTCTGTGGTAGAATTCCCCTGGGTCAAATCCCCAGTACCACAAAAAAATGAGGAGTTATTGTTTAATGGGTATTAAGTTAACAGTTATTCAAGATGAATAAATCATAGACATCTGTGGTATACCATAGTAACTGTAGTTAATAATGCAGTTTTATATATTTAAATATTTGTTAAGGAGATAGATTTCATGATGTGCTCTTTCTTTCTCTCTCACATATACATGCACGCAGGCGCGCACACACACACACCACATATACACACACCACATATACACAACACACACCACATATACACACACACCACATACACACACACAAACACACACACACACACACCACACATATACACACAGAGAAAAGAATACAAAGGAACTTTTGGTGTTGATGGACATGTTCATGATCTCAATTTGGTATTTTTATCAGAGATGTATACATATGTCTGAACCCACTGAATGATATTCATTAAATATGTGCAGTTTTAAATATACCAATCATACCTCAATAAAGCTATAAAAATGAGGGTAAACTGGTGCCTAGCATATGGCAGGCATTCCATAAACTGTGTCAAGGTTGACTGAAAGTCTGAGAATAGGGGAAAGGGTGGTGGCAGGGGCATAGGAAAGCCAATCTGGACTGGGGGAGGAATGGGCATTCTTTTTGGGATTTGTTGAAAACCCTCTTAGGGTTTGTTGATTACGAGTGGAAGTGTTTACTAGAGATTAAGAAAAAAAAAAAAAGAAAGAAATGTGTTTTATCCATGTAGCAGGATAACTGAGCTGAATGAATGCACATTCTCCTCGCTACTATGATGAACAGCTGAGCGTTTCCGTCCCTAATGAATCTGGGGTTTGATGGGTCGATTGCCTAGACATCATATGTAGTGAAGGGGAAGACCGAGTGGGAGGGCGTAGGTTATTAAAAAGCAGCGTAGTTATAGGAAGTGGTCTCTCACAGGTGTCTCCAGAAGATACACTCTACCCGGCTCCCGTTCCTCAGTGTCATCCTCATATTTATGGACGAAGCTCTGTCTGCTATACAACGGGCCATCACCAGTGTCATCTACCGGACACCCCCTCAGTTGCTGAAGGAGATCATCTTGGTGGACGATTTTAGCTCAAATGGTGTGACATGCAGAAAGAATACTCATACAAATGCCACTTGCCATCTGTGCTCAGCTGAGGTAAGCTCAGAGAACAGCCAGTCTTGCTGGTGTTGTGGCCGAGGGCTTGGGACACCTTGGATTTCTCATGGAGAAAAAAGAAAAGGAAAATTCATTGGGGGACTATGGGTGCTGGCCACATTTAATTGTCAAAAGACAGAGAAGATTGTTAGCTCGATTGCACAGATGAGAAAACTGAGACAGAGATTGATCATACCTTGTGCTCAAATAGCACAGGGAGCCGGTGTGGAGCTGGGGTCAGACTCAGGATCACGTGACTCCTAAGCTACACATCCCCTTTCCAAGCACCGCCAAGGAGTCTTGGGGGGCAAAGTGGAAGGTCGGTAAGGATCCAAGGAGGATCTCGGACTCCAGGAAGATATTCAGAGCCACGTCCTACAAGGAAAAGGCCAGTGTCTCCTGGCACTTTAGCCTGAAGAAAGGAGAGCTGCGGGTGCTGAGACTCCAGAGTGGCCTCAACTCTTGCTCAGAGGATGCCCCTACCTGAGGTCTGGCCCACTCAAACAGGACACACGGGGAAGGTGTAGACAGCGGATCTCGCTGAGTCATTGCTTCTAAATTCAAGAGCCCAGCTCTGTCCCCATAAGCACTATGTCCTTGGATGGCCTAACCAGCCTCTCTATGCTCTGGTCTCTTTATGTGCAGAAGCTGAATGTTGATCATAACAATGATCTCATGAACTCTAGTGAGAAGTAAATGAGATAATAATAGCAGCTAACGTGATTTGTTCCAAGCACACTGTGTTATTTTATTTTATTTATTTAATTTTTTTTGGTACCGAGGATTGAGCCAAGAGGCATTCTACCTCTACACTATACCTCCAGCCCAATTTTATTTCTTATTTGGAAACAAGGTCTTGCTATGCTGCTGAGAGCCTCACTAAGTTGATGAGGCTGGCTTCAAACCTGCAATCCTCCTGTCTCAGACTCCCAAGTACTTGGTTACAGACATGTGCCACTGTGCCCAAGTGTATTATTTTAATCATGACAAAAAACACTATGAAGACGGAACCACTTTTTGCTTCTTTTTTTTTTTTTTGCCAATTACCTAGATGTAAAAACCAAGGCACAGACTAGTCAAAGAGTTGCTCAGCATCACACAACTGGTAAGTGATAGAATTGAGATTTGACCATAAACTCAAATCCAGAGCCATAATTCTAACCATTACAGTCACTAATATATCAATTATGCATGTTGTTTAACTATACATATTGTATATACATTACATATAGCTTATGGCAACCTCTAGACAATTTTATTAATTTGGGGCAACAATAAAATAAGCTAGAATTAAGTTATAAAACCAGAGATAAGGAAGGTTTTTCTAAACTGTGTGGATTGTAAAGTGATAGCTCATCAGAGGCCAATTTTGTTCCTTCCCTGGGGACCTTTAAGTACCAGACAGACGATTTCAACTTGAAGGCCTCTCTGAGGAGAGGACAGATGCAGTGACCACTTAAATCTCCTTGTTGGCTTTCCAGACACTGAAAAGGATCCTTCTTTTTTTACCATGCCCTTGTCTCTTGTTCTTCTAATGGAACCAATGGAGAAATAAGAAGATACAATTCCTGAAGCAAAATTCCACTGAAAACCAGAGAAAAGAAAATGATGAGCTTCATTCATTTCTGAACAAGAAGTTGTCTTCTTGTTCTTGGCTCTACTAGCAAGAAATAGGATCCTGGGATGTCTTCCCTGGGCAGCCGAAGAGGCTCTGGTTCCTCTCCAGGGCTGTCTGAGATGATTTTAGGCAAATCCTTTCACCTCTCTGGCAATTGGCATCTTCATGGATAAATGCCAGGATTGAACTGGAAGACTACTAAAAATATATTTTCATGTGTGGGGACACACACACCTTTTACAATTCCATGTTTCCTCGAAAGTAGATAAAACTTCATTGAAGGACTTTTAAATATGTTTTTCATGTGAACCAATAAAAATTGAGATTATAAGACTATAAGCATGGGACAGACACATAAAGAGAAGTCAGACAAAGCTCCCTATTGTTCTAAACTGCACTGCCATCGTATATTTGTTTCTTCTGCTTGAGTCCGGAACCATTGTTGTTTTCCAAAGAGGTAGTGTGTTTGGATAGGCACACTAAAAGGGAACTATTAGTTATTTCTTGACTGCTGTCACTGGGATAGACATTAGAATTTCTCATTAACCATGGAAACACCAGCTAGGCTGGCCCTTTTACTGAGCATATACCAGAAATTTGCTAATAAAAATAATAGGAAGACTCTACTTATGCAGGACAGAGAAATTTACTACCCATGTGACTTTGGGGGCAAGTCACTCAACTGCTCCACAACTCAGTTTCCTCATCTGAAACGCAGGGGAAAGGCTAGTGCTCACCTGCTAGGACCATTCTGGGGACTGGAATGTGTGAAGTCCTCAGGACATGATCACTCCCAGTAAATGTCAGCAAGGTTATTACAATTTGGCCACCTCAGTCTGTATAATTTGTAGTACTTTTGAAGTTTATTCTTTTCTTGCTTTCTTTCCCTAGATTTGAAGCTTTATTGCATTAGTCAACTGTCTCGAGTATCAGTAAAGCTAATCTAAGATTTGTAGAAATTATATCAATGTAGTTACAATCCTGTAGTTTCTCCTCAACTCTATCCATTCATTCAGTAAGTACCGAGGACTAAACTCAGGGATATTCTACCCGTAAGCTACACCCCTAGCCCTTTTTATGATTTATTTTGAAACAGGGTCTTGCTGTGTTGTTGAAGCTAGCTTCAAACTTGTGATCCTCCTGACTCAACCTTCCAAGTATTGGGATTACTCCCAGTAGGATCAATTAGCCTTTGATCCATGGCTCTCTTTAAATACCTTCAGTAATTGAGTTGCTCAGTCTTGAGTGTAGCCAGAAAAGTTCTATAATGTGGCAAAATTTAGTGCCATATTCATGTAGGTCTTGATTCCCGGTCATGGTTGCTCCAGGTCTCACAAAGAGACTCCTCTTTCGAAAGGTGAACCAACAAGGAATCTCATTCTTTAGCTGTGGGGAGAGGGAAGAATCAGGGGAGGGGGACAGCAAAGGACTTGGTAAACCCTACTAGACATGCACCTAGTCCTTGAGGTAGTAGTTAGACATGGCGTGGGTTCACATCCAAGACTTACTGGATGTGTGACTTGAAAGTTGGTTATCCTTTCTTTCCCTCAGTAAAATGAAAGGACTCTAGTGCCGACCTCACCAGGTTCTTGGAGAATTAAGTGAATTATTAAGAGTATCAGCAAATAACTAAGAGTTACTTGGTTAGGTATTTTGCACATTGCTTGGCGACTTGCATGCAAGTTATATTCATACTTGTAAAGAAGTCAACTGTTATGCTAAGTTAAAGAAAAAAAGCATAGATAGGCTGTATAAAAAAGGAAGAGAGGGAAGAAAAAACCTCATAAACAGTCTGGGAATAGTGAATCTTGTTTGCATAATTTTGGGAGTAAACTCTTCAACTAGAATCTGGCAAAAAGATTAGTCTACATATTCTGTCCCAGTTAGTCCTTGAGCAGGCCAACTGGAAATAGGTAAAACAAATCATTTTCAACTGTTCATGGATTCTCAGAAGGACCTGAGAGTTTAGCCGTGGAGACAGTGTTCTGGGCTATCTCTGCCTAGTCGTCCATCAGCATCTCCACCTTAGTGAGGCCAGGTCTGTGTTGCTCATGCCTATACGCACTTCTAACAGTGGCTGGCACCGCCAAGGAAGGATTGTCATTCTAAGATAGTTTAGTTGTGCAGCAGAGGAAGTAAGGAAGAGTAACGTGAAACCACAGAATAGGGAGAGGAGAAAGTAAGTGCAGAGAGATGAATTTTCAGATATAATCTAAAAGATGCAGTTCAAAGGAAGGAAGATTTATTTTCTCACAGCTTTTTGGACATCTCCAGTCTGTATGAAACTGGGATGTGGAGCTGGAGTTCAGGACATGGTGGCCAAAGGCAGAGGGGAAAGCAAACAGGCTCTGCTCAGGAAGTGAGAGAGGTGAGGAAGCCAGGGGAGTCAAAGACACGAGACCACACAGCCAGGATCCACCTTCTCCAGCCACAGCCTGCCAGCCTAGATAAATCAATTACAAGGGATGTATCCATCGATGAGATTGCAATTCTTAACTATATCAACCCAAAGCTTACTTAACAACACAGGAGCTCTTTAGGGGGGCAATCCATAGCTTATCATGACAGAGATACTATATATTTTCTCAGTTGAGGCTGAAGAATTGCTTTTTCTACACTGGAGGTGATGCACCAGTTGGTGGACTATTTATTTATAAAACAGTATAAATTACTACACATGATCATTGCATTCAGTGCTTCTGTGGGTGTGTGTTTGGCAGAAGAACTCAAGGGGTCCTTGGATGAGAAGATTAAGCTTTACAACCACAAGTATCCTGGACTCTTGAAAATAATACGGCACACTGAGAGAAAAGGTCTTGCTCAAGCACGCAACACTGGTTGGAAGGCCACCACGGCCGAGGTGGTTGCCATCTTGGATACTCACATTGAAGTGAGTGCTCTGTCACTGAGCTACATCCCCAGCCCATCTTTTTTCTTTATTTTGAGGCAGTATAGGGGAGTGGGGATTACAGCTGAGTCAAAATCTCACTCTGCTGCTTGCAAGTGTGTGGCCCTGAGCAGAATATGAGCTTTCTAGGACCCCCTGCTGCACTGAGCACCTAACATGGAGAGTGACATAGGCCTGCACTCGATAAATGGCTAGTAATAAAATAACAAGAAGAATGTTAGAGTGGGATTGTAAAGATCTCTTAGGGCTGAGTTCTAGTCCTGGCTCTGCCAACTCACTCTGGACTGAGCTTCTAGAAAATGCCTCTTCCACTCTCCTACCTGGAATCCTGTGTCTGGGACTGGGTAATTTCTGTTCCACTGTGGTGTCTGGGGAGGAATAGAATTTTCAGTGTAGAGCTTATCTGGTTTCTTTTGCTTCAGTGTCTTTACGTTTGAAACCAGTGACCCTACAGCCACATACTGGGCCCAATTAGGTACCACTCACAACCCCACGTTTATGTTAGCAAATGAACTTTGAGTCTTGTCTGGGTCATACCTTAGGCCACAATCACACTTTGGCAGAAACAGCTAGCTTTTTTGTGCGTGGTGGTCTTGGTTGGTTTTCTCATGTGCAAGATGAAGGGATGCATTCTTTTAAAATATTTTTGTTGGTGCATTGTAATTATACATCATAGTAGGTTCAAAAGCACACAAACAAACATGTATCAAGTCTTGGTGTGTTTCTCTTTAGAAAACCCGGCTACCTACCCCTCCCTGTATGTTATAGTGAGATTGGTAGTGATACCTTCATATATGGGCCTAGGATAATTTGAACTGTTTCTTTAAGATAATTTGAACTTCCTCCTTTTCTCCTCCTTCCTTTCTTCCTTAATGCCCTTCTACTATTCTACTGGTGTTTTTCTTCAATTATCTAAATATCATTTGTTTCCTATTTATTCTCTATGGGAGAAAACATTTGACTCTTGACTTTCTAAGACTGGCTAATCTCAGTATCATACTGTCTAGTTCCATCCATTTTCTTGCAAATGACATAATTATTATTCTTTATGGCTGAGTGAAATTCAATTGTGTATATATATACCACATTTTCTTTATCCATTCATCTGTTGACGGACAACTTGGTTGGTTCCACAATTTGGCTGTTGTGATTGTGCTGCCATAACATTATATACATGTATCACTATAACATGCTGACTTTAATTCTTCTGGAAAGATACCAAGGAGCAGTATTAGGTCTGTGTCATATGATGGTTCCATTCCTAGTGTGTTGAGGAACTTCCATATTGATCTCCATGGTGGTTGCACTAATTTGCAATCCCACCAACAATATATGAGTTCCCATTTCCCTACATCCTCACTAGAATTTGTTATTATTTGGGTACTGGGAATTGAACCCAAGGGCATTCTACCTCCAAGCTACACCCCAAGCCCTATTTTTTATTCTTTATTTTGGAGCAGGGTCTCACTATTTGGGTAGTAGGAATTTAACCCAAGGGCTCTCTACCTCCAAGCTACACTCCAAGCCCTATTTTTTATTCTTTATTTTGGAGTTTGTCTCACTAAGTGGCCGAGGCTGGCCGTGAACCTGCAATCCTCCTGTCTCAGCCTCCCACATACTGGGATTCCAGGCACACACCACTATGCCCAGCCTTGTTTGTATTTTTGGTGGTTGCCATTTTAACTAGAGTTAGCTGGAATCTAGTGTAGTTTTGCTTTGCATTCTCCCAGTTGCCAATGATATGAAAAGTTGAACACTTTTTCATATATGTATTGGCCATTTTTATTTCTTCTCTTGAGAAGTGTGTATGTAGTCTAATCGCCCACTTTTTTTTTATTAAAGGGAAGCACTTCTGTCATAAGGATGATGGTGCAGCTTAAATATAAGATAAATTTGAATATCTTTATGAAGTCAAGATTTCATCAGAATGAACATGCAGCTTCTGACAGAGGCCAAAGTAGCAGGGACTTAAGGTAGAAATCAATTTATCTCCCCCATAACTGTTTGAACATAAGCGGTTCGGGATTGCTGTGACAGCTCCAGGGTGGGAGGGGCCAAGACTCTTCATCTTGTAGTTCTGGAAAACCCAATACCACGTCTGTGTCCTAGCCAGTAGGAAGAGAAAGGGGGCAGGGAGAGAGCGAGCAAGCTCTTTCTTTCTAAGAGAAGTGCCTGAGAGCTGTGTGTATTGTTTCTTGTCACATTCCTTTGGCATCCCCCTGGTCACATGGCCATGCCTGTGTGTAACGGTGGCTGAGAAACATAGACATCAGCCGGCAGGTCACATGGCGGGTTATTTCTTCTATAATTATAGACATAGAGAATAGATCTTGGGGGTACACTTGGTCTCTAGCACACAAAAAATACAAATGAAAACCAACTACAGCATACACGATTAGTGAGACGACCCTAGGTTGTGATGGCTGGGTGTTTCCTACCTATCAAGGCTTTGAAGGGATTTGGCTGGAACTTGGTTTTTCAACATGCACTGAAAGTCCTCATCGTTTCTGACCTGACATGCTTTGCTTTCCTTTTCTGCCCTCTCTCTCTCTCTCTCTCTCTCTCTCTCTCTCTCTCTCTCTCTCTCTCTCTCATCTCTCTATCTCTATTTCTCTCTCATTCCACAGGTGAAACTCTGCTAATTCATTTTCTACAAGAAATCCTATTTCTTTTAATATTTTGTGACTTTTAAAATGAGCTTTATTTGGCCGGGCGTGGTGGTGCACGCTTGTAATCCCCGTGCTTGGGAGGCAGAGACAGGAGGATCGCGCAGGTTCGAAGCTAGCCGCGCGCGCTGGCTTAGGAGACCCTGTTTTCAAATTAAAATGTAAAAATAGGTCTGGGAGTGTAGCCCGGAGATAGAAGGGCTTCCAGGAACCCCAGTACCACCAAAAAAAAAAAAATGAGCTTTTGAAAAATACAGGGATCATCAAGGCTCATTCGTCATTTGTTTTGGCTATAGTGATTCTACTCAGATCTGCGTTCTTTGGGGTATGTGTGTGTGTGTGTGTGTGTGTGTGAATATTTGCCTTTTTTCTTTATTTTTTTCTGTTTTATTTTCTTCTTTTTCCAAATGGCTTTTGGTCTTCATTATTTTTACTTTGTTAACGACACATTATAATTATACAGTGGGCACAATGTGATATTTTGGTTTGCGTACCCATTTGTAATGATCAAATCAGGGTAGCTTAGCACACCCATCACCTTAAACTTTTGTCACTTTTTGATGTAAATAGGACATTCGAAAGCCTCTCTTCCAGCTGTGTTGAGATGTAGAGTGCATTACTGTTAACTATATTCCTCCTAGCATCCCGTAGAGCACCACAGCTTACCCCTTGTATCTAACGGTATTATTGTTCCCACAGACCTGCATCTCTCTATCCCCTCCCCTTCTCTACCCAGACTTCGGTGGCCACTATTCTACTCTCGACTTTCATAAGATCACTCTTTTAGGCTGCGCATTGTACCTGTGCACCGCATTTTCCTCATTTTCCGATGGGCACCATGGTTGATTCCATGTCTTGGCCGTTGTGAATAACACTGTCATGAACACAGGAGTGCAGGTATCACTTTGATACCAAGACCTCATTTCCTTTGGAGAGATACCCAGGCCGCTGTGAGGCTCTCTAAGATCTGTTCCCATCAGAACGAGCCTGAGGCGTTCTTGGAAGAAAATGATCATAACTAAAAGGCAATATTCTAAATTAAGTCCCATTTCTAAGTCACACGGCTGCTGGGCCATGTGGTGGTTCTAGTCTTAATTCTTGGAGGCACGCCCTCCTGTTTACCATTTTGGCTTTACTAATGTACGTTCCTACCAATAGTGTATGAGAGTTCCCTTTCGTTTGGATTTTTGCTGGCATTTGTAATTTTCTGTCTTTGATAATAGGCATCCTCATCAGAGAAAAGTGATATTTCACTGAGGTTTAGGTTCACATTTTGCTGACAGTTGGTGACGCTGAGCATTTTCTTTTCTTTCCCCACCAACTTGAGTAGATATTATTTTGTATTATATAGCATTAATCCTCACAATAATCCTGTGAGATGGGTATTATCCTATTTTACAAAAACTGAATCACAGAGAGGTTAAGTGACTTGCTCAAGGCCACACAGTTATGTTCATTGAAGAGCCAGGACCCAAGAAGCTCTTAGGCCTCTCAGCTCCCAGCCAAATGCCCCATAAGAGAATCTTTAATGAACAGTATCTTAAAAAAAAAAAAAGAAACTAGCAAGAGTAGTATGCTATGAAAACAAGGTCTTTTACTGCCATCAAGGAAAGAAAAAAAAAAAAAACCCTATAGTGATGATTATAGGCCGTGAGACCCATAGATGGTCTTACCTTCCCTCCTCTCCTTTCTCCTAAAGCCTCCGGGATCCTGCCTTAAGTAATCTCCTGGAGGTCACATTTCTAAGACAGAAACTATGTGACTTAGAAATGGGACTTAGAATATTTCCTTTTACTTCTGATCATTTTCTGCTGAGCCTGCCTTAGGCTCTTTCTGATGGTTACCCATCTTAGAGGACTTCAGAGCGGCCTGGGTGCTTTGCTCCGCCCTCTACTGGCCACGGCAGGCAGCGGCGGTAGAAAGGAGAGCCTGCATTTGCCGGCACCTGCGATCCCAGCGCCTCACCAGCCAGCGCATGGGTTCAGAACACAGCTCTGTCATAAACTAGCTGGAAAATGAGGCCAGTTACCCAAGTGAGGACCATAAAATGCCTGCGGAAGGTCAAATTCAGAAAAGGAGGACGGTGCGTGGCGTGACGCTCCGCACTGTTAGAAGTGTCATGTCTGTATTGTATGTTGGGGAGATGGGGAGAGAGAGGAGGAGAGAGGAGGAATGTTTGGCAACTGGGAATAAATTGTGAGAGTACAATTTGAAAACTGTTGGGCAGGGATAATAAAAAAACATTATTTCATAAATGACATTACTGACTTACTGTTTAATTTCATTTTCTTTCTCTTTCTTTCTTTCTTTCTTTCTTTCTTTCTTACTTTCTTCTTCTTCCTCTTTTTTTTTGGTACTAGGAATTGAACCCAGGGGCATTCTACCTCTAAACTACAACCCAGTTATTTTTCTTTTTGCAGTACTGGGGATGGAACCCAGGGGCATTCTACCTCCGAGCTATACCCAGCCCTATTTTTTATTCTTTATTTTGCAACAGGGTCTCACTGAGTTGCAAAGGGACTCACTAAGTAGCTGAGGCTGTCCACCAAACTGCGATCCTCCAGTCTCAGCCTCCCAAATGCTGAGATTACAAGCGTGCACCACCACACCCAGCTGCTCTTTTTATTTTGAAACAGGGTCTCACTAAGTTGCTGCGGGTCTTGCTAACTTGCTGAGACTTTCTTCGAATCCGTAATTCTCCTGTCTCAGCCTCCCAAGTACTGGGATTACAGGTGTCCATGACCGTGCCCAACCAGCAATACTGACTTTTAATTTGCACTTAAGGTTTCTTGTACCAAAGGTTAATTTTTTTCCTTTAAATGTCTATGGATTAGAAAACTCCATCAAATAGGCAAATTAAAATTGTATTCATTGTTTTAAATGTTTGGTTGAAGGAAAAGCGAAGTGAACTTAACCTCCGCATAGTTCTGGGGACTAGTGAGGAGAGACGGCAGACAGCACTGGGAGAAATGATGCACTTCCGGGTCATTGGAGGCCGCCAAAGCTGAGCACTTGTTATGAGGTTGAATCCTCCTTACAGCCCAAATGGTGGGCACGCCCTTTTTGCAGATGTGGACGTTGAAGCTCCAGTACTTTCTGTAACCTTTTCCCTGGCCCAGGGGGCTGGCCACACTTGAGGGAGGGTGTAGGAAACGTGTGAACAACAGATGGAGACCGGAGGCCACTTCCCAGCCTGTGTGCAGACAGAGAAGGGCCACAGGAAGCCGAGTGAGCATGGCTCAGGGCCCGGCGCCTCTCAGGACATGGATAAGGGGCCAGAGGCAGCCCCTCCTTTGGTCCTTTTAGGAGAACTTTCTGAGAACATAGGATTTGGGTGACTGTTTGACTGAGGAGCAGTTTGGTAGACTCCCAAGAAAGGATGACTTAGATAAGAAGACGGGGAAGCATCCAAAAGTGGGAGTGGGAAGACTAAGCCTAGAGTCCTTAAGAAATTATTCTCAGCTCAGCATGGTGGCACACGCCTGTAATCCTAAGACTTGGGAGGCTGAGAATGGAGAAGTGAAGGTACAAGGACAGCCTCGGCAAGTAGTGAGACTCTCATCAACCCAGCGAGACTCTTTTTAAAAATAAAAGAGGAAAAGGCTAGAGTCGTAGCTCAGAGGGAGAATGCTCCCGGCTTCAACCTTCAATACCTAATAACAATAATGATGATGATAATAATAATAGTAATAACAAATGGCTTCTAAACATGGCATCATCATGAGTCACTAAGCCAAAGGATTCACTGACCTTGGCACTCAGCCCGTGGAGGTCATCTTTTACCTCCCCTTGCAGTTGTGGCAGTGTGGAGGGAAGATCGAGATCTTACCCTGCTCCCGGGTTGCTCACCTCGAGAGACACCACGAGCCCTAAGCCTTGGATCTAAGCATTGCCTTGAAGCGCAATGCCCTGAGAGTGGCCGAAATCTGGATGGATAAGTAAAAACTTATGGTCTACCTGGCCTGGAACATACCTCTCCAGGTTTGTCATGGACCAGCAGGAGCAGAGGAGCATGAAGGAGGAAGAAGTGGTAGTAATGGCAGAGAACTGGAAGAGATAGAATAAATATACCATCCTCCCCCTGAGGAATCAGAATAAGAGCTAGGCACAGTGGCAATTGCCCATAATCCTAGTATTAAGGAGTCCTAGACAGGAGAATAACAGGTTTGAAACTAGCCTCAGCAACTTAGTGAGACCCTCGGCAAGTTAACAAGACCCTGTTTCAAAATAAAATGTAAGGCCGTGCGTGGTGGCGCACGCTTCTAATCCCAGCATTTGGGAGGCTGAGCCAGGAGGATCGAAGTTCGCAGACAGCCTCAGCTACTTAGTGAGGCCCTTTGCAACTCAATGAGACCCTGTTTCAAAATCAAGAATAAAAAAATAGGGCTGGGAGTGTAGCTTAGAGGTAGACTGCCACTGGGTTCCATTCCCAGGACTGCAATAATAAATAAATAAATAAATAAATAAATAAATAAATGAATAAATAGTAAGATAGGGCTGGAGGTGCGGCTCAGTGGTAGAGTGCCCCTGAGTTCAATTCCCAGTAACACACACACACACACACACACACACACACACACACACACACAATTAGGGGAAGCTCCCAAGTGTATTGTGATAAAGTAACACTTAACATACTTAACATATTATGTTCGAGACACTTTTTAATATATAACCTCACTAACCATCACATCTCATGATGATGAAGGCAAGGCACAGAATGCTGGAAGGACTGGTTAAAGAAAACACACGTACAGGTGGTAAGTAGTAGAGATAAGATTCAAACCAATGGAGTCTGGCTTCTCAAGTCCATGTTCTTCCTCCCCTTTCTGTACTGGGTGATTCCTTGCAGGGTGACGTTGTACATGCAGAATGGGCACAAACATGGCAGGTGGTTCATGGGCGTGGTGAGAGCAGGTGCTTTAATATGAGGATGCTCTCCTTGTCTGAGCACGCATCTCCGCTCTGGCTGCCGAGGGCTGGTGTGATTCGCTCCCTTCTCTCTCTCTCTGAGCTCTGGTTCCTTCTGGCTCTAGGTTCAAGAAGGTGGAGCGGAGTCCCACACATAGAGAGCAGTTTTCTCATTGGAAAGCTCTTCCCTTTCATCAGGATGGAGTCAAAGCAGCTTCTAGAAGGCTAGTGAGACACTAACACAGATCTAGAAGCCAAGTCTGGAAATGAGCTGAGGTCTGGAGCCAGGTCAAATAATGGGAGTCCTAGATCCAAAGGATGTAAAAACATAGAAATGCCTGGACCTTCTTTAGAATTCAGTCATGGGTAGCTTTCCTTTAGCGACCAGAGGCGTCTAGTAATCTCCTACCATTAGCTTGTTGTTTGAAGAGACGATTGAGAATTTCTCCTCGTGCCCCAGGTACAAGATATGATAGGAAAATAAGTGCCCTGCAGGTCTTTCCAGGACATCCTCAGCTTTTTGTATTTTTTTTAATTTTTTGTTTTGTTTTTGGCACTTGGTATTGAACCCGGGAACATTCTACCTCCAATCTATAACCTACGCCCTTTACACTTTTTTTGAAAGAGTCTCTTGCTAACTTGCTGAAACTGGCCTTGAACCTGCAATCCCCCTGTCTCAATCTCCCAAGTGTTGGGATTACAAGCATGTGCCACCGCACCTGAAAATCCTTAGATTTTTTTTTTAACTTTAAAAAGTCCTATTGTGACTGTGCCGAGTTGTAAAAGGGCTTGTTCCTATGTTAATGGACTTCTACAAGGATGAATTGAAATGAACCACAAAGGAACATTCTGAGAAAAGGGCAGATAGACATACGGTTTCTGCTTTTCTCTATTTTGCCTCTTTGGGGTTCTTTTACTTTGATTTCCCACAAATATCACTTCTAGAAAGTCTCCTTTAATTTCCAAGTCTTGGTGCCAAAATTAATTTCGAAAGCTGTATTTTTTTCTAGCCATTGTGAGGAGTATCTCGTGCTTATTAATGTCTTCTCGGAGCAATCTGTGTCAGTTTTCCAGGATGAGAAATAAACTGGGGCTGGCCCTTATGCAGCCTTTGCAAATGCCTTGCTCTTTCATTTTCTCTGGAAATGTAACATAAGAGGTAACCTCCAGGGAAATCCTCAGTTTCCTCCTGCCTGGTTCGCCTCGTCTGGTGGAGACAAGGAGGTTCTTATGAACCTTGGAACAGAAAGGTGCGGTGTTCTAATTTTTCAGAACTCTGGAATCGATTATGGAGACATTTCTTTCAGAATGGTACTCAGAGAGAAACTGAAATACAAGACTTTTGACTGGTACCTGAAAAAATTTTTGCCCACTCCTGAAGCCAAGCCACAGCATCGTGGGCTATGGGAGAGTATGTGAGGGGGAAATTGCACTCTGGATTTTGAATGCATGATTGTAAAGGATAATGAAACCCAAGTCACATGGCTGCCCAACGTGCCCTTCCTTCTCCTCCTCCCTCTGCTCTCTGCCCTCCCAAGGGTCCCTTTCTTCTCTTGATACCCAATTCCCATTTCTTTTCCTTCTCTCTGCCTCTGGTTCCTTCTCAGACTTCAGCCTTCCCTAACCCTCTTGGTTTCTCAGCCAAACAGAGTGTTGGTGGCAGGAGGAACCTTTCTCCATCTGAGCCGTGAGGGTCTGCAGGGGTGGTGTTCCCAGGAAATGGGTGTCACCGCAGCATCCCACCCGAGCCTTGGTCTATTTCCCAGTGCCTATTACATGACTACCAGGATCCCCATTTTTGTTCCCTTTGATGGGTTGTTTCTGGGGCCTTTGTTATACTGGGGAAAATACAGGGACTGGGGAGGACTTGGGGTCCACTTTCTCTGCCTCTTTCCAACAGTGTGATTATGTGTTTTCCCTTCAGATGAAAACCTCATTAGATAAAAGCATCTGCCTGGATCCTGGAGATAACACTCCCATCATGTATGCCTGCTATGAGTTTCAAAAACAGGCAACTTCCATCCACAGTCTTTCCTAAAGCCTGGTAGAGTGAGTCTGATTTTATTCAGCCCATGATAACCTCCATCAAATTTAGACTCTTAGATGATGGGGAGAGAAGAGCTGAGCATTCTGGGTAATGGGGAGGGGAGAGTTGAACATCCTGAATAATGGGGAGAGGAGAGTTGAGCATCCTGGGTAACAGGGAGGGGAGAGTTGAGCATCCTGGGTAACGGGTTAGGGTGAAACTCTAACCTGCACTTATTCAGTAATCAATCTTTCTTTTCTATTTCTCTCTCCCTTCTTCCCTCTCCTTGTTCCTTGTTTCCTTTCTCCCTTCTTTCCTCTTATTTTTTGGTACTAGGGAATTGAACCCGGGCAAGTGCTCTAGCACTCAGCTACACCTCTAGCTCCTCCTCCTCCTCCTCCTCCTCCTCCTCCTCCTCCTCCTCCTTCTCCTTCTCCTTCTCCTTCTCCTCCTCCTCCTCCTCTTCTTCTTTTTCCTTTCCTTCTTCTTCCTCTTCCTCCTCCTCCTCCTCCTCCTCTTCTTCTTCTCCTCCTCCTCCTCCTCCTCTTCCTCCTCCTCCTCTTCTTCTTCTTCTCCTCCTCCTCCTCCTCCTCCTCCTCCTCCTCCTCCTCCTCCTTCGTGGTACTGAGGGTTGAACCCAGGGGCATTCTACCTTTGAGCTACACCCTCAGCCCAATATTTTATTCTTTATTTTGAAGCAGGGTCTTACTGAGTTGCAAAGGGCCTCACTAAGTAGCCGAGGCTGCCCTTGAACCATGATCCTCCTGTCTCAGCCTTCCAAGTACTGGGATTACAAGCATGCACCATCATGCTTGGCTCACTCCCAGCTCTTAATTAAGCATTTTGTTTCATTCAAAAAGTCACAGCAAGCTATTTCCATTTCAGGGACAGGAAGGACAGGTAGAAAGGCTATGCTTGGCTGAATCCACTCTCCAGAGGGTATTTTCACTGGCATCCACCTCCAGTATCTTTCTTCCCTCCCCCTCCGCCCCCTCCATCCCACCTGCTCCTGTGCCTCCCAGAAAGGTTGCAGGAGAAGCCGCCTGTGCTTCTCCCGCAGAGAAGGAAGCTGTGATCTTACTTTGCCTGTTGTCTTCATAGAAACCTTTCGAGGTAGGCCTGACAGATGTCATGCTCACTGTACAGTACAGATGAAAAGCCCGAGACATACAAACCACCTAGTTGTCCAAGCTCATTGAGCACAGCAGTATCTGGCTGGGAATTTGAAAGGTTTCCTGACAAGAAGCCCAGAGCTGGGGCTTACAGGGATGGATGGCTTCTCACATTTCAGTTTCAGCTCTGCATTTTTCTTCCCTCATCCAAGCAAGGCCTGGTTCTGTTGGACCCTCGTAGGAAAGGAGGAAGCCTATTGCCTGGCTTTCCTTTTCCTTGAAGTGTGCTGAGGAGGGGAGAAGGCAGAGGCCACTCCTTGTGGCCCAGGACACCCATGCTCTCTGCACATTATGAGGGTGAGCGGAGTCCCCATGCCCTGGACATGGCCGAGGCTCCCCAGCCACTGTGGTCCCTTGCTCTCTTTCAGAACATCTACTACCACAGCACCGGGGAGCTCTACGTGGGACCCCTGAGGCAGAGGCACACAGGGAAGACCACTGCCTCACAGACCCTCCAGCGGGGACAAGCCCAGCCTGGAACCATGTTCTGAGGCAGCTAAAAGTGGACAGTACATCTACTGGGATTTTAAACAGGTGAGCCCTGTGCCTTCCTTCTAAAGCATAGGTATATTCAAATACAGCAAGAGAGGTTCAGGTGAGATCTGACTCGATAGTGTTTTTGGAAAATTCATTCCTGTGGTAGCATGTAGCCAAAAGACTGGAAGCTGGGAACTGGGTGTGAAACGTGGAGCCTTCTGACTAAGGTGGGGCGGAAGGGAGAGAAGGACCGGAGTCTACTAGGGCCTTGTAGAGTTTGAACTCAGATCCTACTTTACTACATTTCTCACCCTTCCTGAAGCTCAGTTTCTTGTCTATAAAACAGATAATAATGTCTGCTTTTTGGGCCTGTTGGGAGGGTTAAATGAGATAGGATGTGTGAGGCCTTGGGCATGGTGCCTGGCACACAGGAGGGCTCCATACATAATACCCACGGATATTCATGTTGTTATTAGTCAGAGAGTACAGAGCACTGGGCTGGTATCTGACAGGCATTAATGCCAACGCCCTGCCTTTAACTTCAACATCCCATGACCAAGAACAGGGTCAAGGGAATTTGTCAGAATTCCCAGGACAGTGACACAAAGGACTTGGCTGATCACAGGCTGCATGTGGAGTTGTCCTGTAACGGGGCTGCTTCAGAAACTTAGGTGTTCTTTGGCCGCTTTTGTAAGACTGATGTCCTGAGCGAGGGAGGTAAAGGTCTCTCTGTGATCCTGTCTCTGAACACATCAGTTTTGATTTAGGTTCTGATGTCCATTAAAAAAAAAAAACTAAACCATCTAGTTCAGAAATCCCTAGCTTTTTAATGCTTTTGTTGATGCACTGTAATATTACATCATAGTATGGTTTAAAGTGATACAAACAAACATGTGCGTAGGTCTTGGTGTCCTTCCCTTTAAGTCCCACCCCGCTACCCACCCCTCCCTGTATATAACACCTGGGATTTTGCAGGCACTCAATAATTGGTAGCAGAACAAGTGAAAGATTGGCAGAGCTGGGGCATTGGCTTGGGGAGGTAAACTTGGAGAGGAGACAATGCTCTCTTGGTAAGGAAGAGGAGTGTGTCAAGTCAGTTTCCTCTCGCCATATCAAATACCCGAGATGTTCAACTTGTGAAGAGAGAAGGCTGCTTTGGGGCCACAGGTCTGGAGGTTCCAGCCCATGATCAATTGGTTTCATTGTTTTGGGTCTGTGGAGAGGCGCAGGAGCAAAGCCCACTTACATCATGAGCTGGGGATCAGAAGGGAAAGAGAAAACCTGGGATCTCACAGTCCTCTTTGAATGCACACTCCCAATGACCTAGCAGTCTCCCGCTAGGCCCCGCCTCTTAAAGGTTCCACCCCCTTTCAACAGTACCAAGCTGGGGGCTCATCCTTAACACATGCGTCTTTGTGGGACTACTAGAGGGAGAGACAAAAGCAGGCAGTTCCTTTGAGATCGCCCAGGAGGCAGCAAACTCTGGATGGCTAGTGCTTTTCAGGTAAAGACACAAATGGAGTAGAAGGATGATTTTGACATTCAGGGAAGCATCAGGGGTGAGGATTAAGGGACAAGGTGTGCTGCGGGAGGCCTGAAAGAGCCACCCAGGAGAGGAAGCCAAGCCCTAAGTTCACCCATTAGAGGCACAGCGCTGAGCCAGGATGGTGGACCCTGTCCAGGAGCGCTGTGTGGTCCTGAGCCAGAGGCTCAGAGAAGCTCTGGCCCTGGAGAGTCATCCCACAGATTGCAGCCGGATGGATGCCCTGAGGTGAAGGTGTGGTGGAGGCTATTTCTGATTGGAAGAGATGAGAGGTGGGGAGGCATCCAATGGGGAGCGAGGAAGCAGATTTGGAGATCGGAGAGCTGCAGTCCTGGTGATAGTGTACCGGAAGGGGGCAGGGTGATCAGGCTCCCTCACATGGATTCTGTGCACTCTGACAGTGATAGCGGCAGGCGTGTGGATAGAGAGAAACCCCCTGGTCCAGGCAGTAACATGGATTACGGGGGAGATTGCTGCAGAGAAGTGGGGAGGCATGTGGGGGAGAGGAGAGGAGCGGGGAGCAGGCCTAGGAGAGATGGCAGTTTGGGCAGATGTCAGGATGGCCAGTTTCTGTGACATGGAGATAGGAGGGGGGACAATGGGGAGCGCACATAGAAGCCAGGAGGAGGAGGACCCCTCTCCTCCGGAAGAAGTGGTAGTGTGGAGATGAACTCCTATTCATCACACATCTTCCATGGGTCAGGACCAAGATGCTCCATCAATATTAACCCACATTTAGAATTTTAACATAAACTCCAAACCTATTATTGCCAGTAAGGAAATGGAGACTTGGGGAGGTTGGGCGATCTGCCCACGACTACACAATTCATATGTGGAGGAGCCAGGGTTCCACCGCGACTTACCAGTGTCCGGCAGAGAGCTTTGACAACAAGAGGCAGAACACGACCACCCAAATAGTAGGGAAAATAGGATGAGATTCCTGAATCTTGATTCTTGCGATGGGTCCAGGCCCACCCACCACAAAGTCCAACAGAGGATGAATGGGAGACTGAGGAAGGCTGGCCCTGTGGGATCTCATGGGCTCAGGGTGAAGATGTAGAATAAGGGACAAGCTGAGAAGGGCCCCAGCCCTGTAGGATGCCAGCATGCCATGCAGCCAGCACTAACCTGCTGCTCCCGTCTCAAGGGGAGGTTGGTGGTGCAGGAAACCAGCATCACAGAGCTGGCTGGCTGACACGGGGCTGGTCCAGAAAGCCCTGGGTCTGTTACCTCCACATGTGGCTTCTCTTTGTCCCTGGATGACGTGCAGAGGTCCAAAGGGCCCTCAGCAGGGGCAGCAGGGCCAGGGCGGATGCCGACACCTGGCCCACTCCCCAGGGAGGAGCTGTCATCAACAGGGACTCCAAGCGGTGCCTGGAGATCCGAAAGAATGCTTCAGGTGCTTACGTGCCGGTGCTGCAGTCCTGCACGACCCAAGTGTGGGAAATACAGCACACCGTCTGTATTCACTGGAGTCACGCCCAGATCCAGTGATCCTGCAAGAGCCGGGACTGGGGACACCAGTTCTTGCAACTGGAATGGCTTCTGTCCCCAGGGCTGCTTAAAGTGGTAGTGGGAGTGGGCGGGGGGAAGGAAGGGGAGTGTGTGTGTGAGTGTGTGCGCATGTGTGTGCGTGTGTGTGTGTGTGCATGCACACCCTATAGCCTCAGAGTGCAATGCACAGGCCATGGGGGTGTGAGGCCTGTGTCAGTTAGACAAGGTATCTCCGTCGGGGACAGGAGCAGAAAGTCTGAAGCCTTGTCCCCAGCTTCTCTTGGAGGACGGTGATGCTTATCAAATGCCATTCTTGGAAACTCCTCGAAATAGCCAGTGTCATCTGGCTGCTCTGAGGGGGAGAAGGAGGAGGGTGGAAGTTTATCTCTGACTTCAGCCCACGCTGTTTAGTCTTCCTTCCCCGCAGCTACTATCACCACCTGTCCCCCACTCCTCCCCGCCTCGTCTGCTCAGACGAGGCCCAGACTGTCTGGCGGTTCCATGTGAGAGGCCCGGCCTCCTGTTGCCGCAGCGTGACAGCCGTTCCCGTGGCACAGTCCCTCTCCTTTCTGGATCATCCCGAAAGGTATAACAGTTAGACAAGGACTTGAACAAGTTACTCCTTTCATGTCCTCACTGTGGTTTTATTTGGATTACCAGCCCCTCCCATAGGAAAGACAAGCCTACAGGATGGGAGGAGAGAAAGTGTCCCGCTCGATCACAGCTTTTCAAGGACCGATGACCAGAGCAGCGGGAAAATCCAGTTCATAGGAATCTGAGAATGACTTTTTTTTTTTTGGTACTGGAGATTAAACACAGATGCCTTCTACCTCTGATGTACACCCTAAGTCCTATTTTTGTTTGTTTTTATTTTGAAACTCGGTCTTGCTAAGTTGCTGAGGCCCTCACTAAGTTGCTGAGGCTGGTTTCGAACCTGCGATTCTCCTGTCTCAGCCTACCAAGTACTGGGATTACAGGCATGCACCACCACACCCGGGTGGGAATAGCATTTGATGATTTGATCCTATCTATTTCCTCTTATGGTCCCTGCAAAATATGGGGAAAATAGGGCTTAAGACAGGGGGCCAGCTGGGTGTGGTGGAGCACACTTGTAATCCCAGAACTTGGGAGGCTGAGACAGGAAGATCGCAGGTTCGAAGTCAGCCTTGGCAACTTAGGTTCTTAGCAACTTTGTGAGATCCTGTTTCCAAGTTAAAAAATAAACTAGAGCTGGGGATATAGCTCAGAGGAAGAATGTCCCTGAGTTCAATCCCTAGACCACAAAAACAAAAAATGAAAAAACAAAACAAACAAAGAAAAAACAGGGGCCCATAACTTACTAGGATGTAAAGAAAGGATTACAGGTAAAAATGTAAAACCAAGAACCCTTATGGCTGACCCCTGGATACATCTTTCCCCCTTGAGGAGTGGAAGAAGCGTCCAAGCAAGGATGTTAATTTCTAGTTAGGTCTTGGGGGCCAGTGGAGTGGGAGATGTGGGAGGAGGGAAGTTGGTCCTGTGTGTGTGCTGTGTTGTGGGTTCACCCCCAAAGTATAGGCTCCTGGGACCCCTCCTTCTGAAAGTTACTTTTTCCCTAGTCCCATGTCAGGGTACCTGGGAATGATTCAGAGAATCATCAGCCTCCTTTAGGCACCAACAGGAAGGACACCGGTAACTTAGCACAGAATTAAATCGACCAAGACTTTTTGAAATAAGCTTTAGAAATGTGTACATCCTAAGTGCAGCTTGATTAAAGTTTTTTAGCGAACACATGCATATCAAGAACTAAAACATTATCGTGAATCAGATTTTATTATGAAAAAGTTAAGAAACAAGATATATGTTAAGTAGGTGTATAACTTCTAGTTCTGCCTGGAAATTTTAAGGAAAAATGCAAATGATATCGATTTTTTTTTTTTAAGCATATGCTCAGGCCGGGTGTGGCGGTGCACACTTGTAATCCCAGCATGGAGGCAAAAACCAAGAGACCATGGTTTGTGGACAGCCTCAGCTACTTAGCGAGACCATTTGCAACTCAGTGAGACCCTGTTTCAAAAAATAAAAAAGACTAAAAAATAGGACTAGGGGTGTAGCTTGGAGGTGCAATGCCCCTGGGTTCCATCCCCAGTGCTGCAAAACAAACAAACAAACAAACAAACAAACAAAAAAAGCAAAAGCCACATTAGGCTCAGATGTAAGAAAAGGCATTCAGCCTTGTTCACAGAGAAATGCAGGTTAAAAGTGTACTAAGGTAACTTTTTACTTAAATTGGCAAAAATCAACAGCCTGGGGAACGAGTGTGACCCTGTCTCAAAAGAAAACAAATAAAAATAAATAAATAAATGACTGAGGATGTAGCTCAGTGGTACAGTGCCCCATGTTCAATCATCAGTACCACAAAAATTGACAAAAACAAAAAAGTTTGACAATGTATTTCATGAACGGGGATGCGGGAGACAGACAATCTCTTTATGTCAATGGCAGGGCTACATCCTACTATAATCCTCTTGGTTATTTGGCAATTTTTAAAAATACTGTATGCACATTTTCTCTTTGTGCCAGTAATTTCTCTCCTAGTTGGTTTATCTCCCCAAATGAGAAAATACACGTGCACAAAGAAATGATTGGGTTGGAAGGCGATTACGAGCTAAGCATCAGAGAAGGCCGAACAAACCCGTGCAGCGGAGAGCGATGCAGCGATTAAGACACACGGGCCTTAACAACAAGGAGGGACATTTCTTTGAACTGATATGGAGTGATTCTGGTATATTTTGTTAAGTAAAAAAAAAAAAGAGAGAGAGAGAGAAAGAAAGAAAAAGAAAGAAAGAAAGGAGATAGTATCTATAGTATAGTAGGAAATAAAAGGGAACACATACCTGTGTCTGTTCACTTCTGCAAAATAGGTTAAAACCTGAGAACTAAAGAGGCTGGTTACCGTGGATGGTGGTGTTTGGGAATGGGATGCAGAAGGCTGGGGTTTGGTACAGAAGAGTGGGGATGGGTACAGAGTAGGGGGCAAAACTTCTCTAAATATATATTTTTCTATAGTTTTGACATTTAAAATCATGTTTTGTATGTTCAAAGTATAAATACATAAAATCAAAGATGGAGAGAAACTCCAAATGGATTATAAACAAAAATAAATGAATCGTTTACTTACACACACACACACACACACACACACACACACACACACACACACACACTGAACATTCCTAGCATTTAGCATCCAGACCTTGGTCTCTAAATATATATATATTTTTTTTTTGGTGGTACTGGGGATGGAATCTAGGGGCCTTCTACCTCCGGGCTACACTCCTAGATCTATTTTATATTTTATTTGGGAACAGGGTCTCTTAAACCAGCTGAGGCTGGCTTCGAACCTGTGTGACCCTCCTGTTTCAGCCTCCCAAGCGTGGGGATTACAAGCATGTGCCACCACCACGCCTGGCTTCTAAATAATTTCTAATAAAAGGAATTAGGGCTCCTTAGAGAAATAGCTAATTTTAGGGCTGTGGCTGGGACATTCCCATGTTGACAGTAAAGAACTGCTCAGAGAATGCCAGGTCCTCGTCACATCCCTCGGTAGCTGGGTTGAAGTGGCTTCCAGTGGCCAAATCTGGGACAATCGGGATGCGAAAAATCAGTATTGATGACTATAAATCATAAGCCATAGAATAAATTAAGAATAGGAGTCCAAATGATTGAAGGAATAAGGAGTAGGGGAAGCTTTTCCTTACAGTAGAATGAGCTAATGAAGTGGAAGGAACCATGGAACGAGAAAATCACCATTTGGCACCTATCATAGCTAAAGTGGTTTTAAGAAAGAATTGTCAATGGAGGCTAACACTAGTGGTGAAGAGAAACAGGAGAATGTATATGTATATGTGTGTGTGTATATATATATATATATATATATATATATATATATATATATATATATATATATGCATGTGTAGATATGTGCTTTATCTTTGGGTTATAAAGAACAGCAGTGGGCAGTGAAATTTAAATTGAGCTTGTTCATAAAGCGAATAGTACTGAGTAGTAGTACTGTAATGTTATTTTTCTGATTTTGATCATTGTACTTTGGCTGTAGAAGAGAATGTCCTTGATTCTATGAGATAGTTACTACATGGATTTGAGACAGGGCTATTATCTCTGATATTTTATATAGATTGATGAATGGCAGATAGAGCAAGGTCTGATAAAATAAATGTACTGAAGGGACTCTGGGTGGGCAGTAAAGTGAGCACAAGAATTCTTTGTACTATATTTGCAACGTCTCTATAAGTCTGACAGAGTTTCAAAATAAACAGTCTTAAAACCAACATTGCCTGCCCAGATTCATAGTAACACCTTGTTCATGGTTTTTCTTTTTACAGTCTCAGTTACCTGAGGTCAACAGTGGTCCTAATAAAGCCAGGAATGACAAGCACCAGAGATAAACAATTCATAATTTTGAAATAGCGTTTATCACAGGGCATTTTTATAATTGTTCTATTATGAGTTATGCTTTCTAATCTCTTACTGCGCCCGATTTAAAAATCAAACTTTATCATCGGTGTGTGCGTGTGTAGGCAAAGACGTGCCTTTATAGGGTTTGATGTTATCCGAGGTTTCAGTTATGGGCTGAGAGTTTTGGAATGTATCCCCTTAGATAAAGAAGGATTACTATACATTAAATATCTCTCTGCTAAACGGTAGCCCTAAGGGAGAACAGCTTGATGTTTCATTGGTGTTCTTTATTTTTTAGGGGAAAGCTGCACTTCTCTGACACGAATGGTTAGAATGATGGAAAGCCCCTGGGCTCTTGGCTTCCTGGGACTGAGGTACTCCAGAAGCTACTCCAGTAGCTCTCATCCACAGGGCTGCCTGTTAGTTAGAATGAAGGAACTGTCAATTTGCTTCCTTTGCTCTTAAATCTAACCATTGCTTGTCCAAAGCTCTGCGTGGACGTCTGTTTCTGTGGTCAGTGTCTGCTTCCAGACTTCACTGGCCAGGACACATGAAGGTTATCTCCATGGCTGACTGTGGTCCAGCTAGGAAATGGTTCCCTTGGCAACCACTGATTCCCCAGCTAATTATTCTCTGATTCCCCTCTCTGATTTTGGGGGATGGTGGAGCTCTATCATAAGTTAGCATTATCTTGTAAATAACAGTACATCTGACTGGTCTGAACTAGCTGATGACCTCAGAATACAAAGGAATACAAAACTCACCAAATCCCCAACAAAGAAGTCATTCTGTGTTTGCTGCTCGCAGTCAGACTTCTGGGACTGTGGTCCTGCCCATTTCCCCTCTCTCTCTCTGGCCCAGAGAGTGATGATCTCTGGGGTGTCTTGCAATGCCCATTTTCTCTTCATCCTCCTTTTTCTCTGGGTTTACCAAAGGCTGATCTTGATGTCTCCAGCAGGGGCCTATGAGGAAAAGCCACACCTAATATCCTTAGGGACCCATGCATCACTATTACAACAAGCTTCTCTCTTGATGGCCCCAGAGTGGCAGATTTGTTTCCTTTTCTTATTCTACCTGTCCCGCACGAACATTACAAAGCTCTCCTTGGTCCTTCCCATCCCAACATCAAACAGAAGCCCCAGGGATGCAACTTGGATCTGCCCCTCTCTTAATCGTAGCCAATACTTGCATTGGATTCTGCCACTTTCCCAAAGGTTCTGCAGACAGGGGTTGCTGCTGTCACATGCCTGGTTGTTCCTCTTCTCTAGGTCCTAACCACCATCTGCACCAGGCTTGAGCATCCTGCCCCAGCTCCAGCGTGTGCAACTTTTTCATCTCTGTGAGACCTGAGGGAGGAAGGGTCGAGGCCTGGGCTGTAACCCATGGAGATCCTAGCATTTTTAACTCATTTCTTGCAGAGTCCCTTTATTTTACCTGTAATACCTGCATTAAACAACGGGAAATGTGCTTTTTAGCTAATTTCCTAAATTGAAGAAAATTTGTAAAGTCCTTTTATAGAGATTACCCAAAATAGACTTAGGTTGGCAGTACCATAGTGGATTAAATATCAGTTGGATTTGTGGGTGAAATCAACTCATGACTTTAGGTTATATCAAAATCATGTTTTTTTTCCCCCCACAGACATTTTAACAAATGTCATTTCAAGAATCAAGCTCATCCCAGGATTATAAATCTGTCGTTCTTCAAACTAAAACAACAACAACAACAACAACAAAAAAACAAATCTCTGAGCAGGGCATGGTGACACACATTTGTGATCCCAGCATTCAGGAGACTGAGACAGGAGGATGATGGTTCATGGACAGCCTCGGCTATGTAGTGAGGCCCTTTGCAACTCAGTAAGACCCTGTTTCAAAATAAAGAATTAAAAAAAAATAGAGCTGGGGGTGTAGCTTGGAGGTAGAATGCCCCTGGGTTCCATCACCAGTACTGCAAAAACAAACAAACAAACAAACAAACAAACAAACAAACAAACAGAGTTGTTTGGCTTCTGTAGAAAATAAACAAACGCACACCATGCCCTTTGCACTCCACAGCCAAAACCCAGGCAGAAACTCAGCTTTATGACAAGATGTAAAGCTTTAAGCGATGTAAACAGTAGTGTCACTACGCCTCGATGTTTTCCTTTTCTCTCTTGTAAGGCACACTGGCTAGGCGAGCACTTGTCCTTTCAAAAGAACTTCTCAATCTTTCATTTTTTAAAGTTTTTCATTAATCACTAAGTGAACTGGTGGTTTGGCCTCTGATACATGTTCTAGCTATAGCTGAACTGGAGAAATGGGTCTCATGCTTTTTCTATTTCCATGGGGGTCTGGTCCTGGGCTGGTCTATTTCCCCCTCAGGAAGCTCCCTACCTCTCCTTCCAGAGCCTGCAGGCAGCCTCTCCCTGGGCCTGCAGCACAGCTTGCCTAGACGTCCCATATGAAAATCCCTTCCGAGGCTGGGTGTGGCGGCTCACGCCTGCAATCCCAGTACTTGGTAGACTGAGACAGGAGGAGTGCAGTTTTGAAGCCAGTCTCAGTAACTTAGTGAGACCCTGTTTCAAACTAAAAAATAAAATAGGGCTGGCTTGATGCTCGGAGATAGAATGTCCCTGAGTTTAATACGCAGTACCATACACACACACACACAAAAGAAAATCTCTTTACAGCATGCACAGAAAATATCTGTTTTCCCAAATCCCAAATGCCAAAAAAAATCAGTTGAAGAATCAGGAGAACAGGAAAGAGCTTCATAACCCCATGAGAACTAAAGCTTTGTAAGTGGTATAGAGATGCCACTGGGTTGAAGGAATCCGTTTATGTCAAATTGAACAGAAGAGCAGGGAACCCAAACCCAGATGCACTTCAAGATTAAGGTTGATATTTTTAGAAACCAGGCAAGATTACAAAGAAAACAGCAGCCACGGGCTAATCAGTTGGTCATCTCGAAGCAGAGCAATTGCCATATTGTACACGTACGCTTGTAATCTGCCTGCCTGTAATAGTGAGCAATTGCTGCAAATAAAATATGTGCAAGTTTTTGTGCAAGAAAATATGTGGAAGTTTTAATACAAATAAAATAAAATACATGTAATTTTTATTTGTATTTCATACAAATTTTCAAATATATTCTTTTTCTTCTTTGGCACTGGGGTTTGAACCCCAGAGCATTCTACTTCCAAGCTATACCTTCGAGCTATTTTATTTTTTGCTTTAAAACAGTCTTGCTATGTTGCTGAGAGTCTGGTTAAATTGCTGAGGCTGTCCTTGAACCTGTGATCCTTCTGTTTAAGCCTCCAAGTACTGGAATTACAGGTGTGCCCTATCACACCTGGCTCATATATATTCTTATTAATGATACTTGAAGAAATAACAAATTTTGAAAGCAAAATATATCCTTAAGTTGGCATTTTCAACCTGTAATTTTTCTTTTTTTAATTTTTTTATTGGTGCACTGTATTCATACATCATAGTGGGATACAAACTTTTGTAGACATACATGCACACATCGCCCAGTCAGCCCCCACCCGATCCCCACCCCATTCCCTCCCCATCCCTCCTTCCCATGCTTGGCTTAGTGGTTGACATCTAGTATTATAGCAATTTATCCAAAATTAAAAATGATAATCTCACATAACAGTTTCATTTGTCTGATACCAAGCTTTTGATGACTTAAAGATAACATTTCAATATTTCTTTTTGCTTTCTTTCTTAACAGAGAATATTTTTTTTCTATTTTTTTAGGTGAAACTATCATATATTTATATATTTATTTTTCAGAAAAAAAACTATCCTAATATGGAATATGGATTCTAGATACCCAAAACGATCTTGGAAAAGAACAAAGCTAGAAGATATATATATTTTCTGATTTCAAACCATATAAAGCTACAATAATTGAAACAGTGTAGTACTGTTCTAAAGGCAGATATATAAACCATTGGAGTTAAATACAAGCCTAGAGATAAATTCTTCCCTATATTATCAAGTTATTTTTGACAAGGTTTCCACGAACATTTGGTGGTGGAAATAATAATCTTTTAACTAAATATTGCTGAAAAATAATAATTACATGGAAAATAATAAAATTGGACCCTTACCTAATCCCATATACAAGTATTAACTCAAAATAGATAAAAGACCTAAATATAAATCTTAAGACTATAAACTTTTAGAAGAAAATCTGGGTCATAAAACCTCACAACATTGAAATTGGCAGTGATTTCTTGGATATGATTTCAATGGCACAGGCAACAGAAGAGTATACAAACTCCCTAAAAAATAAAAAAATATTGTATATCCAAAGACAATGTAAACAGAGTTAAAAGTTACTAATAGAATTGGATAAAATATTTCCAAATGCTATATCTGAAGGTATATTAATATTCCAACTAGAAATCCTAAAAATTAACAACAATAAAAGCAAACAATACAATGTAGAGATAGGTAAAAGACTAACATAAATAATGAATCTCCACAGATAACTAATCTTAGTTGTCTGTTGGATGGAAAATCTTGTTTCTCTGTTTCTGGTGTGTGTTACCTATTTCTTCTTTGTAGTTAATCTCTTTGAGTATTTTCTCTAGCGCTGGTTTTGAAGACATAAATTCCTTCAGTTTCTGTTTGTCGTGGAAGCTTCTTATTTCCCCATTTAATTTGATAGAAAGTTTTGCTGGGTAGGAAATTTTTGGCTGGAAGTTGTGTTCTTTCAGAGTTTGGAATATGTTACTCCAAGCCCTTCTGGCTCTCATGACTTGGTTTGGGAAGTCTGGAGTGATTTTAATTGGTTTGCCTCTGAATGTCACTTGGCCCTTTGTTTTTGTTGCCTTTAAGATCCTCTGCTTGGCTTCCACATTGGTCATTTTGACAATTATGTAGCGTGGGGATCCTCTTCTCCGATCCTGTCTAAAGGGAGTTCTATAAGTTTCCTGGATCTGTGTATCAACCTCTTGCTCTATGTTTGGAAAATTTTCTGTTATTACTTCCTTGAAGAGATTGTTGATCCCTTTGGTTACACTTTCTTTTCCCTCCTCTATTCCAATTATTCTTAGGTTAGCTTTCTTAAAATGGGCCCATATTTCTTCAATATCAGATTCCTGCTGTCGGATATTTTTTTCTAGATTAGAAACTATGAGTTCATTTTTGGATCGCTCATCTTCTAAGAGCGAGATTCTGTTCTCCATGTATTCTAATCGGTTGTTTGTGCTTTGAATTGAGGCCTTTACTTCATTAATTGCATCCTTTATCTCTTTTTTGGCTCTCTCTGAGTTCTTTTCGAAGCACCTCTATTATTTCTACAGTTATTTTCCTGATTTGATCTTCTAGAAATCTCTGATTTTCTGTTTTATCGGGTTCTGATGTTGTGGGGTTGTGGGCATTCATTGCTCCAGTGTTATTCCTCTTTCCCATGATTTCGGAAGTTTGTGCCTTCTCTGGGTTCTTCCCTTGGGTCACTATGACTTCACTTAAGGTGCTCTGGATCTCGAGTCTGTAGTATCTCAGACCCCACTACTCCTTTACTGGGTTGTATCACAGAGTCTCAGACCCAGAGAGTCGATAGAGGCTGCTTTAAACTATGGGGGTGCCAGCGGTTGCATGTTCTCCTAGGGTGTGATATCTCTGCCACTGCCACTCCCCCACTGGGTCAAGTCCCAGGGAGTATAGTACTGGGATTTCTCCTCTGGGGCCTGCAATTTGACTCACTGTTCTTGAGTTCGCAGATGTAGCTGTACTGGACTCGTTGAATTCACTGCTGCTGCTGCCGGTGGCAATATGGCGCCGCTGCCACGCCCTCGGCCGTGAGGCTGGCGTATTTTTTCTTCTCTGGTTTTGAGTTCCACTTTGAGTCCCTGCAGCGTGTGCTGAGCTCAGCCACTGGGAGCTTTAAATACTCTCTGTGCTGAAAGATCCCGCCTGGCTCTTCCGCAGCGGCTCACCTCTGCTTGCTGTGGCCGTTTGGTGAATTCGCCGCTGCCGCCGGCAGTATGGCGCTGCTGCCGCGTCCTCGGGCATGAGGCCGGTGTATCTCCTCTGTGGCTCTGAGCTCTGTTCTCAGTCCGCTTTCTCTCTGGAGCTTGTGGTTTTTTTGTTTCTCTGGTGATGGTGTTTTCTGGCTATGAAAGGCGCTGATTTTGTGGTACTGGAGATTGGTTGTTAGCGGGGCTCTTAAGCCCCGCTTTTCTCGGTCACCATCTTCCCGGAAGTCATCCGCAGTTAGCATTTGTTGACACTTTCCAGGGTTTGGATATTTGCTATACATTATAGTTTTCATAAATATTGAAAAGTTAACATTTATTACTTGTGAAAAAACCTTATAGATAGCTATAATAATAGGTAAAGAGCATCATGAGTTTTAGAAGTCCTTAAAAAGCGATTTATGATTTGGGGAATTTTTGAGAGTTCTGATTGCTCATTCCGGAATCCTAAAGATGACATCTGTCAGGAATCTGTTAGGAATATTACTGTAATGTTGCTCCAACCTCCTGGGTTGCCTCTCTCAATTTATTGGTCTGGGTTATCCAGCAATTAAAAAGGAATATTTGAAGTGTTCGTTATAGGAATTTTGTGTTTCTTTTATTATTATTATTTGAGTGCTTTTAAGTGCTTAAGAAAAAAATTAGTTTCCAGAGTCATGAACAATCTTTAAGTGTGTGTGTGTGTGTGTGTGTGTGTGTGTGCGTGCACACTCCCACATGTGTGAGTGTGCACATGTATGCATGTGCTAAAGTTGGAAGCGAGAGGAGGAGCCAGTGGGCAGCAGCTCAGCTGCAATGTCTGGTGTCCCCTGCTGGGTCAGGCCATTCTCAACATGGTAGTCATCTCCAACAATGAGTTCCTAGCAACTTCTTAAATGTTTGTATTGGATGTTGAACCCAGGGGCGTTCTACCTCTGAACTACAACCCCAATCCTTTTTATTTTATTTTAAAATTTGGAAACAGGGTCTCGCTAAGTTGCTGAGGCTTGCCTCAAACCTGTGACCCTCCTGTCTTAGCCTCCCAAGTTCTGGTTTTACAGGCGTGTACCCAGTCCTGTTGACTCTTTAATCTTTAAGATCTTCCCTCCCGGGCAGGAGTCCTGGGCTATAGACAGACTCTTAGGATGAGGCACAGCACCAGGCACATCCTCCGCATCCTCTGGTCTGGTGGGAGTGTGGGTATGAACATGTGTTGCAGGGACTGTGGTAACACATGTCCAGGAGCATCTGGAACCCCAGTCACAGCCCGTGGGACCCCTTTCTTTCGGAGCCCTACCCCCAGCCATCTTCACGAAGCCTGCTGAGCTCCTTCCTGACAGGCTGGGGGCTCAGGGTTGGTGCCACTGGCTGGTGCGAGATACAAGTTAGGTGCCACTGATTCCGTGGCGTGGCCACTGTAGACACAGATGCTCTGCTTTCTAAATTTGGACTCTGTCCCTGTCATCTGGGTCTCTGTTTTCCAATCGGAGCCAGAAGGCAGGTGGGCCTGCTGGCCCTGGCCAGCGCTGCCACCTGGAAGCTGGAGCTCCCATGTCTCATTTGCCCACCTGAACTGGAACACTTTACCTTTACCCCCCTCCCCCCTCTCACCCACCTGGCGCTGGCAATGAGGAGGGGACAGAGAGGACAGAAAAGCATGGTTGAAAGCAGTCTCCAGTGCAGGAGAGAGGAAGATTCAGTGCAGGACCAGCGGGTGAAAGGTCCGAGCCCCTGCCCCGCAGGGGGCGGGGCCAGAAGCTAGGAGGCAGAGCCCTGTGATTCCGAGAGGGGACCACGCCTCTCGATCAGAGAGAAGCGAGATCAGAGAGAAGCTGGAGAGAGAGACAGAGGGACACGCTCTCCCCCACTAGCCCCCACGAATAAAGGCATCCATACCACCTATAATGGATTTCCGCGTGTATCTGTGCGCCAATGGGACCCGCCACATCTTTAACATTAATCAGCGGGGTCCTTGGCTCCTGTGTTAGAAAAGAATTTTAGTACGTGCCAGTCAGAGACAGACAGAGGTTTATTTAGGAAAAGATGAATAGGTATTCAAGGGCGAATGCAGGTTATCTTCAGAGTGAGAGACACATTTGGGGGTGCAGGGTTCTGCTTTTATAAGGGGGCTTTCATGTGGGGTGGGCAGGAGGAGGTTTCTGGCATCTGCAGGGACTTGATGGGGCTGTCACTGTCTTCTCAGTGGGCATCTTCTTTGGTTTGTACTCTTCAGAGACAGCCAACAGCGCCCAGGGAGACTGCTCTCTGGTGGGACCACTCTTCTCTGGCCAACAGATTTCTCTTCTGCTGAACTGTTCCAGGACTGGGTAATTAAGAGTTCAAGGTATTTTGCAAATGAGTTCCCAGTGTGGTGTCCGGCTACCTTTCTGCATCTGTTGTTGTGTGTTCTCTGTTGCCTGATCAATAGATGCCTCTTTGAGGACAGTCAGCAGTGCTCAGGGTAATAAGTAAAGACTTGTACATTTCTCAGAAACCTGAGACTAACAGGCCTGGCCGAGGAGTAAGGGTATTGGGGGATTTTGCCACATTAAAATTTTCCATATTAAAGTTACATTTTCTTTGTTTGTCCTTTGTTTCGTTTCTTCTATCCTATTTCAGAAGCGCCCCTGTGTCCTAGGACAGGGCCAGGCAGGTGATGGAAAGGGCCGGGGTGGGCAGGTGACGCCACTCTGGTGTCCGCTGCAGCAGGATCCTGTGGCCCCGGGTCACCCTCTGGGAGCCCTGGCAGCAGCGGGGGAGCATTCAGTGGCTCAGTGTGAAATGTCAACAGCTAAGTGTGGGCACCAGCCAGGCAGGAGCAGCTGTGGCAGAGCCAGGGAGGGGACCTCTGTCTGCAGCCTCCTCCTTTCATCTCTGCCCTGCAGGAGGGCCCTGGTGGCTGGCTCACTGTGACCAGGTTTCCCAGCCTCTTCTGCTTACCAGACATCCAGGCCTTTGCATGGAGGATTAACTCAGCCCTGAGGAGCAGGCCAGATCAATGGGGTAATCCACTCTTTGTAACTCTCAGGAGGGAGTGAGAGGGGATCTTAAGCCATGAACACTTTTTCTCGTGGACCTTTGATCATGAACAGGCTCTTTCTCACAGAGGATGCTTCTTTGGGGACCTACCCCAGCCTTTACGATCTTGGGAAGAGCTCAGTAAAGGGATCAAGATATCCACTGTTGGGAATGCAACTTTCTCCTTTGAATCCTTTGGGAACAGAGAGGATTCCTTAAAATTCTATCAGAAGCGCGCACGTGTGTGTGTGTGTGTGTGTGTGTGTGTGTGTGTGTGTGTGTGTAATACGGAGGAATAAACCCATGGGCCTTCTACCTCTGACTTACCCTCAGCCTTTTTTTTATTTTGGAACAGAGTCTTGCTAAGGTACCACACACTGAACTTGAACGTGTAATCCTCCTATCTCAGCTTCCCAAGTACTGGAAATACAGGCATGAGCCACCACCACACTCAGCTCTTTTGCTTTTTTTTTTTTTTTTTTTAATAATTTTTGGTTTTATTTAAAAACAAGATATTGCTATGTTACTACAGACTGGCTTCAAATCTGAGATCCTCTTGTCTCAGCCTCCCAAATACTGGGATTACAGGTGTGCACCTCAGTGTCTGGCTGAAACCGTCTTAAAGAAATGAATGCATCTTGTTGCAGGGGATAGGTTGGGGGGGAAAGGTGCGTGGTGTGTGTGTGGAAAAGTACCTCCCCCCACACTATCACACAGACAGACAAACAAAAAAACCGTGGATTCTTGTCCTAAGCTAAGAATAAGTATTCATCGCTTGGACAGCTGCTGAAGATTTAAAGAAGTTTATTAAAAAGGTAGAAATATAGAGATAGTTACAGCCCTGTGCCAGAGCGGGGCACAGGGGGGCAATTCGAATGAAAATGCCAAAGAACTCCAGTTTACTGAGTTTTTATCCTGTCTAAGTCCAGCAGGTCCCTCTGATTTTGGAGATCATGTTACCCCTTATCTCTAACCCCGGCTCTGCTTCTGTTATCTCTCCAGCCGAATTTATGGCCTAAAGGGGGAGACATCTCTGTCTCCATACACAGGCCCAGATTTATGACCTGAGAGGGAGGCATCTTGGTCTCCAGACACAGGCTTTTACCTTTCGTCTTCTCCCCCAAAATGTGTTAAATTGTTCTTAGGAATGCAAGGACATGTTAGCTAACCCTGGCTTTCTTAGTAAAGAAGATATATTTCCAGATTGGACATCTTTCCCAGTATTGACACATTAATACATTTTAAACCCTCTTCCCAATACCAGTACACATCTTGTCTAGGCAACTTCCATGGACATGAGCTTCTCACAGCCAAGCCAATGAACTCTGCAGCTTAAGCCCAGTTGGGAGAGAAAGAGAAAGAGAGAGATTGAGAGGGAGGGAGGGAGGGAGAAAGAGAGAGAGAGAGAGAGATTGGATTGAGCTATTTGGGCAACACACAGAGCCCTTGTGCAGTGGTTTCATGAGGTTAGCCATTGGTGCTCTCCAAGTGAGAATCAAGGGCCAACACAGCAGACTCTTGGCTATCCTGAGCTTTTCCCAAACATCCTGCTTATACACAGAGGAGTTTTGAAGAATAAAAAAAAAAAAAGCTATCCAGAGCCACTTTATCCAAAAGTCAAGGAAGGGAGGGTCTTAAAAGCAGTCAAGGTGCCCCGAGCATTGGCTGTGGCTGGCTTGGGCCTCTTTGGGCAAGGGCAGCAGTTGACTAGCCCCTCCCTGAACACAACATGGCCCAACAAATAGGCATCCACTCTGAGCTCCAGCTTGCCCTGACCCTGGACTGGGACGCTATGGCAGAGACAGTAGCGGAGGGCTGCACCCCAGGCCCACTTTAACAGGCAGAGCGTGGAGCTCCTGGCCAGCACCTTTGTCTGCCGCCACTCCATCCTGAGATCACTTTGGCTCCAGACAGGATCAAAGCTCCCCACTGTTCTTGGCCGGAGGCTTCAGGGAGAGAGACATTTGTAGGAGGCTTTTCATAATGGGCTCCTGGTTACTGGAATTCAAAAAACCTGGCTGCGAACACTCATTCCGAGCCAACTGTTGGCACCACCGTGAAAACAAGAACTGACTTCTTCTACCCCTTCCCCCCTTTTAAGTCAAATATGGAAAAACTCCACTTGGCAGCTCTTTCCCCTGAAATAGCAACAAGAAGAGAGACAAATATCCCAGGTGTTTTTTTTTCCTCTTAAATAAAACTGTAGAGAACCAGGGATTCTCTTATAGTTATTTTTAATAAATGAAGCCTTTAATTCTCCCATTATATCCCTAATGTTTGGGATTATAAAGGGGCCTTTCAACTGAGTGTGAAGGTCATTTTGAAAGCCACAGTGGGGATTATTTTTTAAAAGTGTATTAAAAGACACAGGGATAGAAGGTTTCATTAAACCCATGAGTCAGAGAATATGAAAAGCCGAGATGCATATGCCCCCACAGGTGTGGCTCCGAGGACAGGAAAGAGAGGTCACTGCCTGCCAGCCTCGAGGCTGGGTGTCCTCCTGTCTAGAGGGGACCTCGTAACGCACTGCTGGTCTCCGGAGACTGTTTACTCTCAGCCACATGCTTCACCACCTCCTACTACACGGTCTAAGGCAAGAGAGAACTATTTGGATCCCTAGGTTGCGTTTCAGACTTCCTAGTTGCTGGAAGCATGGCCGACATCCACCAAGGTTATGCAAATTTAGTCGTGCCTCTTGAATTTTATAGGTTTCTTTTTTTTTTTTTATTCTTCCCTCTTCCCATCTACAGTTCCAATTTTTATTTTCATTTTTTTCTTACCTCGCACTTGGCAGAATGGTGTTGAGTGAGGCACCGAGGGAAGCGGGATGGGTGGGAATGGGGGACGGAGTTGAAAGGGGGCTGGGCAGGGGCTGGAGAAGCTTCTCATCCCAGGCCTGAGAGGCTTCCTGACAACAGGAGGCTTGAGGAGGTGAAGGAGGAGGAGAAATGGATGCTTCCTGCTCAAGAGGCCCCAGGCTGCTCCAGGGAGGTGGCATGTGGTGCCGGAGCAAAGAGAGCCCCAAAGGTATCTGCCTGGATGAGAGGAACAGGTGCAGAGAAACGCAGGTGAACCCCAGGAGAGAGAGCGTGTCAGGCCTACAGGTAAACAGAACAGCCATCCCCAGTGTTTGCCATGGCGCCTTCCCCCAGGGATGCGTGGGGAAGCTAGAGAAGGAAGGGATGGCTCTCATGTCTTATTTGTCATTGTGAAAGTCACGCATGCACACACACACACACACAAACACACTAAAATGTCCAAAGCACACAAGTGCAGAATCAATGAAACACACACATACGGGCACACACGGTAAACATGTCCAAAGCACGCAAGTGCAAAATCAATAAAACACACATGCACACACACATGCACGCACGCGCATGCGCGTGCGCACACACACACACACACACACACACACACTTACCACATGGAGGTAATAATAATTATCAATTTTTCTTTGCTTTCTTCCAACTTTTTTCCTTTGTGTCTGAGTACATTTAGATACTTAATAAAATCAAGACCATGCTTTTTGTACATTAATTTAAAAAGATTATTGTTTTTGGTCCTGGGATTGAATCCTGGGGCTTTTCTTCTGAGCTACATCCCCAGCACTATTTTATTATTTTATTTTATTTTGAAACAGGGTCTCACTAGGTTGCTGAAGGTCTTGCTAAGTTGCCAAGACTGACCTTGAATCTGCAATCCTCCTGTCTCAGCTTTCCACATACTAGGATCACAGGCATGTGCCACCATACGCAGCTTGATTTTTTTTTAAATTAAACATTTTATGTCAGAATCTAGTCTCACTTAGGAGTCCATCATATATGGATATAGGGAAGTCATATGTCAAAAGACAGAAGTTTCTTATACAGGCTTCAGAAGACTGTAGAACAATGACCAGCAAAGTCTTCCAGGTGTAGGTTTCGTGTAGAAGATGGAGGGATGGAGGGAGGACTCTGCTGTCCCAGGATGCACTGGGAGGGAACCCAGAAGGAAGGCTGGCGCTGCTCTGTAACGATGGAGTCCGCACCTCCCAGCGGAGTGCATAGGGAAGTACCCTGCCCTAAGGAAGATGCTCATAGGTTTTGCATTTATCCAGCATCTGCTATGTGTTGGGCATTTGGGCGCTGTGCAAACACTATTGGTCATGCTCAAGATAATCTGATGAAACAGGTGCTGTTATCCACCCTTTTCAGACAGGAAACTAAGGCTGTTAATGATGAACACATCAGTTCAAGGGCACACAACTTGTAAGTGACCAGTTAAAGACTATAACCTGGGTGTCCAAGAGTAGAGATGAGAGAGAAAGAGTCTTGGAGACAAACCAAAAGACGTGCATTCGAATCACTTTTGTTAATCAATATTTACAGAAGAAGAAGGAGGAGGAGGAGGAGGAGGAGGAGGAGGAGGAGGAGGAGGAGGAGGAAGGAAAAAAAATCCCATTACTCCATCTTTTCTCGACATGGGCAGTCACTGTTTATTTGATTTTCCTTGTCAGGCTCTTACATTCATTCCCTCAACAAATGTTCATTTTTTAATTACCATGTATTAGTCACTGTTAGGGGAAATTAAAAAAAAATATGGAGAAGATTTAGCCTCTGCCTTCAAGAAATAGATTGTACAGTGTGATTAGGCAGCCACAGACACACGAAAATGACACTGGTAATGGTTAGTATTATGGAGATTGAATCAAGGGCCAGCGGGCGTGCTGTGTGAAGATTACATCTGCCTGGAGAGAGGGAAGGCCTTTTTTTGGCACTGGGGCTTGAAATCAGGAGCATACTACCTCTGATTCACACCCCCAGCCCTTTATTATTATTATTATTATTATTATTATTATTATTATTATCTTTTATTTTGAAACATGATCTCACCAGATTGCTAAGAGTCTTGCTAAGTTACTGAGACTGGCCTTGAACCTGCGATCCTCCTGTCTCAGCCTTCCAGGTACTGTGATTACAGGAGTGTCCGGCAGGTCTGCCTTTTTCTGATGAGAGCAAGGTCGCTGTTTTCTCCCCCAGCTCTGCAGGCTGCTGTGGCCCCTCTTCACCAAGGCTGCCTGTCAAGATTCTAAAGGTGACTTTGCAGCCTCTTTTCCCATGTCAGGCCCAGGATCTGGGCCTGATTACCTCCCTGTTCTAGGTTTCTTTTCCCTAGAGCCATCTTCATTAAGGTGCTAATTAGGACAACGTCAATGAAGTGCAAATGGTCGCTTGTCTCAGCAGATTGCTTTGCTCCCTGGAAAGGGACACTTGCAAGGCAGCTGTGGTGTGGCCACGGAAGCAGTGGTTTTAGGAGGTCTGGCCAGTCCACTCGAGATCCATCTGACCACGGCAGAGTCACAGGCATGCTCTGAGCCCCTGTTTTAGGGTTGTAGGAAGGGGGTCGTAGTAGTTCACGCAGGTTGACTGCTGCAAGCCAAAATTTACTAGTCCAACATGATCAAATTTCCTGCCTTAATCACACATCAGTCTAACATGGGTCCCCCTGCCAGAGCCTGCACAGCTTTCATCTGACTGTGATTCAGGGACTCAGAATCTCTCCCTCATGGGGCTCTCTTGTCCTCCTGCCACCATACTGTTCCTGGAGTCTTAGAGAACAGCAAACACTTCGGGAAGAAAATGTATATTTGGCCTGAGGCGTTCCAGGCTAACTCTAAGGCTCTTACAACTTTGGATGCAAATCGATCCAACAGAGAGTGGAAGGAATGGGGACGCCAGTGTTTTATATCACGGAACACTTTGTCTTCCCCAAAGGCGAGGGCCCTTGTGCATCCAAGCCATTCTCTCTTTTGCCCAAAGGAGACAGAACCCGAAGGTTTGTGTAGTTTTATGGGCCAAACCACTATGTGACCAGCAACCCATCGGGAAGAACTCAGGCATGTGACTACATCTAATTAAGTGCAAAGGAAGCTGGGAGATGTGGTACACAGATGTGGTACACTGTGCATCCCAGAGGGAAAGGAAGTGGTTTCTGGAACAACTGATCAGTCTACCAACTATATGACTCTAAAGATAAAATGGTTTTTGACATTAAATTCAGTAATTTAGAGTAGGGTCTAGTGCACAGTAAGTGTTCGATATGTGTGTGTATTTGTGACTGTGTGTGTGTGTGTGTGTGCATGTACACTTGTGTGTGTCTGCATGTACACTTGTGTGTGTCTGCATGTACACGTGTGTGTGTCTGCTTTGCCTTGCAAGAGTGTCTCAGAGAACAAACAACAAATACTCCAGGAAGGAAATGTAAATTGTGGGTTGTGAGAGCAGTCCTCCTTAATGTTTTTTTTTTCCTAGAGTGTAGTGTATCAGGGGAAAAAATACTCAGTAAGAAATAGACCATTAGCATTGATAAAAAAAAAATACTCCACAAGAAAATACAGTCCATTAGCCCTCAGCACCCTTAAGAAAGAGCTTTTGTCTGATAGATGGGTTGCTGCCTCCAGGTTCCCGCTCTGCCAGGAGAGCTCCTGCCTTTCTTGTCTCTTTGCTTGTTATTTTCCTGTTGATTGCGCCCCCCCAGCCCTAATGCACACACACTAATTCTTCTCATTGAAGATTATAATGGGAGCTAAATTAGCAATGATGAAGGGGGTGGACAAGATTGGACAAGATAATTTAGAGCAATAAACAGGACAACAGAGTCCATCTAAAGGAGGATTCCATGGCAATTGGCTCGGTACAAAGGGCCAGACTAATTTGAAAATTCCTGCGATGGTGTATGGATGGAGTATGCAAATCAGAGTAAGAGCATACTAATGGTGAGGTTTATAGTCTCGGAGGCTTTGTTTATCCCAGACGTCTGAGGGCCCTAGACTTCCAGTCCATTCTGAGTCCCATCCTCTTCATCCCCCAAAGCCATGGGCTCACAAACAGGAGGGGAAGCAGTTCCACCTGCCTTCTGCCTCTTACCTGGGCAGTGATATTATTGGAACAATTATTTATTTTTTTAGAAGAAATTATTTCTTCTCCCTTTCAGCAGCTCAATCCCTACCTTGTATGTGTGGTGATGATGATGGGGAGGGGGATGCAGCAGGAAGATATTATTAACTGTGAGCTGCTTTTAGAGCCATCCAGGGGGACAGATCCATCTCCATTAAATGTCTAGCTGCTGAGAGCCGCCACGGGCTGAGGAATGAACTCTGCCATCAGAAGGTCGGGGGCTCTAATGGTGGGCTGGGAAGCAAGTCCCTCTCTGAAAACGTCCAAGAATGGGTCGTTAAAAGAGAGCTGCTGTCGCACGCACATGTGAGGGCCAGGAGACAGGCTGCAGGGAGTGATGAATGGGGTCATTTGAAAGGAGAGATGTGCCAAATTACAGTGAAATAATGACTGAGCTCAGGGCTCGAGCTTCCTACTCACTAGCGGGACGATAGCTTTAAAAATGGAAAATAACAACTGTTGATGAAGATGTAGAGAAATGAGAGGCCTCGCACTTTCCTGGTGGGGATATGAAACGGGCAGCTACTTTGGCAAAAGCTTTTTGGCAAACCCGCTTTTTGATGGTATCATCAAAAAAGTTCGGCATAGAGTCACCCTATGAGCCAGCAGCTCGACTTCTAGTTTATACCCAAGGGATGCTCCCCCCAAAAATGTGTCTGCAAAACTCCATATGTGAACACTAGCAGCATCATTGATACTAGCTACAAGGCAAGATAGCCCAATTTTGCATCAACAAACAAATAAATAGTTAAAAAATGTGATATGTCTTGTAACAGTAGGGATGAGGTTTAAAAATAGGTAAAGTGAAAGAAACCAGTCACAGGGGCTACAAACTGTATGATTCCATTTCCATGAAGTATCCACAATAGGCAAGTATAGAGCAATAGAAGTAGTTGCATAGGACAGATGGGAAAAGGGGAGAGGGATGGGGCTTTGGGGGTGATAGCTAAAGGGGTTCCTTTGGAGGTAATGAAACTGTTCTAAAGCTGAGTGTGGATATGGTCACACAACTGCATATAATAAAGACCACTAAGCTGCACACTTCAAATGGGCATATTGAGCCGGGTGCGGTGGCGCACGCTTGTAATCCCCACGCTTGGGAGGCGGAGACAGGAGGATCGCGCAGTTTCGAAGCCAGCCCCTCTGGCTTAAGAAACCCTGTTTTCAAATAAAAATATATATTTTTAAAAAAGTAGGTCTGGGAGTGTGGCCCAGAGGTAGAAGGGCTTCCAGGAACCCCAGTACCACCCCCAAATAAAAAAAGTAAATGGACATATTGGCTGGGCGTGGTGGCGCACGCTAGTAATCCCAGCATTCGGGAGGCTGAAACAGGAGGATCGCGGTTCGGGACAGCCTCAGCTACTTAGTGAGGCCCTCTGCAGCTCCGTGAGACCCTGTTTCAAAATAAAGAATAAAAAATAGGGCTGGGGGTGTAACTCAGAGGTAGAGTGCCCCTAGGTTCCATCTCCATTACCACACACACACACACACACACACACACACACACACACACACACACACAGGATGGATAGCATGGTATGTAGATTATATCTCAGGAAAGCTGGTAAAATAAATACATATTGTGTCAGGTCATGCTAAGTGCTAAGAAGAATAAAATAGAAGCAATGCCTAGGTGGGGTGTGCTGTTTAGACAGAGTGGCCGAAGAGGGCCTCTGAAAGGCCTCTGCAAAGAGGAGCCACTTAAGTGGAGACAAGAAAGAAACAGCCGTGTAGGCACAGCCGTGCACCATGAGGCAGTGTTTTGGCCAACCACCCGCCACAGATAGGGTGGTATACCTGTAACATCAAAACGGGGCGGGAAACGTCCCATCATCTAGTGACAGTGTATCTGTTGTCTTGTCCCCGTGCAGTGCCGTGCTCCGTGTGCTCGTGGTGGTGGCAGTGTAAACAAACCCACTGCCCCCACCAGTCTTATGAGATTATAGTCCATACTGTCCCGTACAGTGCATTGTACTTGATAAGGATAATAAACGACTGTGCTGCTGGCAGCTGGTTTATGAATTTATTATATTATACTTTTAAGCTTTATTTTAGAGTATATTCTTTCTACTGATTAAAAAATTGATTGTAAAACAGTGTGCTGTTGACGTTGGCAGTAGCCTCGGACAGCTCGTTGTTGACGGAATGTCTTGATTTCATCTATTGCTTTTGTGCTCAAGTCGATCTTGTTTTATTCGTCATGGCCCTGGGAGCAAGAAGCGTGTATATATGTGTGTGTATGTGTATATGTATACATGTATGTATACATATGCACACACATATACATATGTATAAATATATATGCACACACATACATATGTGTAAAGGTATATGTATACACACAGACATATACACCGACACACACCAACTCCTAGGTGTGTAGTAGGCTATATACCATCTATGTTTGGGTGCATACAGTCTGTGTTGTTAGCTTCATGTTCAAAGCACAGAAAGATGCCCTTCTCAGCATGTGCTCTCTCTCTAAGCAACGTGTGACTGTATGTTGAGGGAGGACGGGTCTTAGGGTCTTGAGACCGTGGAGAGCTTTGGCGCCCTAGATCTGTGAGAAGACCAGTGTGGCCTCCTAGGAGAGGAGGGACATTAGTAGGTGCCGGCTGATTGGTGGGCGCTAGCAGGGGACCAGGAAGCTTTGGACCGTGGTTGGGAGCGTAGCTTCTCTGCTTTGTGGAGTAGAAGCCATCACTATCTGTGGAGAAGGCAAATGGTACATGCGGATTTATGGTTTTATTTGTTTATTTACTGGTAGTAATGGGGATTGAAGCCAGGGACATTCTGTCTCTGAGCAACACCCCCAGCCCTATTGTATTTTTTATTTTCAAATAGGGTCTCACTAGGTTGCTGAAGACCTTGCTAAGTTGTCCAGGCTGGCCTCTCTTGCACCTGCGATCCTCCCGTCTCAGCCTCCCAAGTATTAGGATTACAGGCGTGTGCCACCATGTTTGGCTGATTTAGGGTTTTAAAAGATCACTGGTTGTGGGTGGAGAAGAGTCTGCAACTCTTTAAGAGGGGAGGGGCCCTGGTTTGCAATGTTTGCTAGTTTCTGGGGTGTAAACACCCTCACCCCAGCCAATAGTTTGGTAACCATCTCTGAAAGCTGATAAGGCAGCTTTTAAAGACCACTGTGAACTCCAGCACTCCACCAGCAGGAGACTAACCGAGGAGCCAGACTTGAGAGAAAAAGGGATCCGATGTGGTGTGTATTTTATTTATTTATTTATTTATTTATTTATTTATTTATTGGTACTAGGAATTGAATCCAGGGACATTCTGCCTCCAAACTACACCCCCAGGCCTATTATTTATTTTTTATTTTGAAACAAGGTCTCACTAAGTTGTGGAGAGAGCCTCACTAAGTAGCCGGGGGCTGGCCGTGAACCTGTGATCCTCTTGTCTCAGCCTCCCAAGTCCTGGGATTACAAGCGTGTGCCATCATGCCTGGCACGGTGTGCATTGTGAAAGCTTCTTCCTATTGTGACAGGGGGAGGCTGCAGTGATGTTTTCACTGCATCTCATTCAATCTTTGTGCCAGCTCAAGCCTATTGCAGCCCAGAGAATGTCTGTGCCCCTGTCCCTCTGGGAGTCAGCAGCTCTGTACCAGGGAGCAGTGTAGGATGTATGTGCCCATGTTGTGTGCCCTGCTCAGGACACACCCGCCTCCTCGCGACACCGTAGCTCCACAGAGGGGCTGCTGCTGGTTCAGTGGTGACTCCTGTCCTCTTGAGGAGAGATCGGAAGCCGTGGTAGTCAGTGGTTTGTCTGAAGTGGGAGACGAGATTTAAACCCAGGCTGCCCTATTTTAAAGTCCTGGCTAGCTTTTCTTAAAACCTCTTAGGGATGATCAACATAGAGATGATCAAACCTGTCTTAGAGATTATCTCATCAAATGCACTCCGGGATGGCTTTGCTTCCCAAGTGTCTGTAAAGCTGGGCTTTTGGCATACCAGGCTGCAAAGCAGAAAGGTGGATGGGGAAGAACAGAGAGATGTGGTCGTCAATTCCTCTGGCAAAGTTTTAGCCCTAACGCCAAGGAGAAGAAAAAGGATTACTAATTATCTTAATTAATAGTCTTGATCATTATTAATAGTTTACAGTTATTAAGCATCTACTCGATGTAAACTATTCCAAATATCTTCAGGGTAAATAGAGAAGAAAATTTTTAGTCTCCTATTAAAGGTAGGAACACCGAGGCTCGGGGAGGTTACGAAACATGCGCAGGGTCACAGAGCTGGAGAGCGGCATCTAGGGCGATGAAAGGTCCATTCCCTTTCTACATAATCTCCCAGGAGCTTGACCTCTACCAGTGGGAAAGGGAACCTCCCCTTTCAGTGTTTCCACTCTTCCTCGGAAGATCACGGGCATCATTCTGAATAGGGACCAATCAGGCTACTTCCCTGAAAGATCTTGGAAAAGTGGCATCAAGCCAATTGTATGGAGGTCACTTTTGCATTCATTCAGAACAAGCATTGTCTTTAATTTACCAGGCAAGCCTCTGCAAGGGAGCTGTAGTGATGAGCAGGTACTGTCTGTAGCCTTGGGAATCACTCAACGTATCTCTCGATGTGCCTCTTTGCAATCTGGGGATTCAAGTCCTCTTTGCCTACTCCCAGTCTCTCCATGACTTCAAGGAAACAGGATATGCACATAATTTGACAATCCCAGAGCTCTGAGAAATGGAATCTATCCATGCAAGGAGTCCAAACTTGCCATTGCCCTTTCCTGTGCCCAAACATGGCTTTGCTCCTTCCTCTGACAATTCCTGAACTGACAAAAATCAGGAATGATCACTGCAGAATTCCCAGGGCATGGAGTCAGCCCTCAGCTTCTCCATTGACCAGGGAGCAGAAATCCATCTAGTGGGGATGTGGATACTTCCCTAGTGCAGGGCCCCTTCCTGGCTTTGGAAAGGACCAGAGAATTAGGCTGGAAGAGGTTTTTTTTTTTTTTTTCCCAAGGAAATGGAATTCAAATTGGAACCTTATGTCTGAGCTGCGGAGCCTGGCTGCAACGTGGTCTTCAGCTAGCACTCCAACGGTCTGCTCCCTGAGCAACTCAGCGTGCGCCTCCTTGCTCCCGAAAGGAGAGGCTGCCGCATCTCCTCTGCACCGGAGAACTCCCACCTCGTAAGGAGCCCGTGTAACACGATGCCCAGGTACATCTATGTGGACAAATGTGTCTACATGTATGTGCACGCATGTGTACATGTGAAAAGGAAGCCATCGGGGGTTGGTTCTGTGTTCAGGAAAGCAGATGGGTCTGTTGAGCATTGGGGCCTTCTGTGCTCAAGCATCTTATGGACCACTCAGGAGGCAGCTCATCACAGCCACTGGGCAGCTTTGAATCTTCATTGAGTGACTTTTTTGCATGGTATTAGCATCCCTGAGGGATCCAGTTAACTCTTACTGCATAACAAGGTACCCAACACCTAGTGGCTTGAAATGACAATTTTTTATTAGAATGTCTCTTGTTTTTGTGGTTTGGGGATTCAGATGAGTCACAGAGGGAATATTCTGTACCTGCTCCGTGATCTCTGAGGCCTTGGCTGGGATGACCTGAGAGCTGAGGGCAGAATCAGCCAGGCTGGTTGGGACTCTCTCTCCATATATGTAGATTTCAGCTCTATCTCCATAGCCTCCAGTTTGCCCTTACCTTCATATGTGTATGTGCGTGCACACATATGTGCAATTGTATATATATGAAATTGCAATATATATGTTGCAATATTTGTACATACCAGTAGTTGTGTGTATGGTGTTTATATATGTAAATGCATGTAAGTATACACATGGTATATAGATGGAAATGTACATGTTTGTACATACATGTAGAGGTGTCTATGCAATTATACACACATATGTTTATGCATGTATATGTGTATGTAGGTGTATATCAAAATATTTATACATGTAGGTGTTTGTGTGTGTATGTATATATGCATGGGTGTATGTGTGTATGTGGATATAGATGTGTATGTGAGTGTGTGTGTGTGTGTGTGTGTGTGTGTGTGTCTAGATAGACAATTTTTAAAAAATGAGTTTGTTAAAAAGATAGAAATACAGAAAGCAGTTACAGCCCTATGCCATTCAGGGGTGGCATGGGAGGGGTGATTCAAATGAATTCACTGATAGACCATTTTTGGAAGTAGTTACCATAATTATTTTGTTGCCTCTTTCTTGGTGATACCGAGGATTGAACCCAGGGGCATTCTACTTCTGAGCTACACCCCCAGCCTATTTTTTATTCTTTTTTTTTGAAACAGGGTCTCACTGAGTTGCAGAAGGCCTCACTAAATAGCTGAGGTTGGGCTCAAACTTGTGATCTTCCTGTCTCAGCTGCACCACCATATCTGGTTTTGGTTGCTTTTTCTATACCTAATGCTTAGCACAATACCTAGTATACAGAAGACACACCATAAATGTTTCTTGAATAAATGAGTGAATTGCTGCTGAGGCCCCACTATGCACGGGCAAAAGACAGGAGTCAGTGATGCCAAGACAGAGCCCAGGCAAGGGCGACAGCCTTCCCCAGGAATCTTCTCCTTTTTTCCTCCGTTTACATGCGTACTGCTAAGTTTGGGGAGCTCAAGGCTCCCAGATTCTTTCCCACACTAGGATAATATAAAATGCCTGCATTAATTGATTGGGGCTTTTCTGATTAATAGGTTCTTAGGAATCAGTGGGAGACACAGCGTACTTTGAGATTTTTAGAGCACTGATCCATTGGAAATGTCCTCCCCTGTCATTTCCACTGCTCCATATTTCAGCTGTTGGTATAAAAGCCTTCAGCTTCTGCCATCCTTCATCTGATCCTCGGAAGTGGCGCTTCCCAATATAGCGCGGTGCAGGACTGCCTTGGAATGGAGGGGAAGGAGGGGAAATGGCACCGGGTGGCAACTATGTTAGCGTCCTCTCTCTCTGCCTGTGCTGCGACTGAGGCAGCAGGAAGCACAGGTCCCCCTCGAGGCCCCTCCTAGATCCCTCCGAGGATCGGCCTGCATAAAGCCCACCTCTCCCCTGCAGGAAGGACCTGCCCAGTGTTTTAGTTCAGGCCAGTCCTGGACTGGAAGGACCGCTCCCATCAGGGACTTGGCTTCTGCTGTCTTTGGAAAAATGTGTCTCTTTCTACCAGTCAGCAAGCAGAAGCCCTGAGACCCTCTGCAGCCATCTAAGCCTAGAGCTAGCAGCATGTGTGCAGACCCCCAGGGTAATAGCAGTAGGATTCTAACTTACATTGGACCTCGGTCCTCCTGTCCAAGCCCCTCACTGTGCAGGAAAGGAAACTGAGGCCAGGGAAGAGAAGTGACCCAGGCTCCTGAACGGCAGAACCTGGCCTGGCCTCGGGCTCCAACATTGGTGCTTAAGGCTCAGTACATGAGTGTCCTTATGAAGTGCAAACTACCTTCAAAAGATGATCTCCAATCACGTGGCTACATGCATGGGTTCCTGCATCCCTTGGCCCCCAGGATGAGACATGGAATCAGACAGGTAGTGGGACGTCACCAGCTACAGCCATCGCCTGGGCCCCTCTCCCTGCTCCCTCCCACCCCGCTTCCACAGACTGGTCCACCCCCTTCTCCAGATCCTGGCTACCTTGCTACTGCCCTGGACTCAGGTTTGGCCAGAAATAACACACACACACACACACACACACACACACACACACACACACACACACGAGAAGAGGAAGAGGCTCCGGGTGGAGGTGTTGGGCAAGACTTTTTACCGGCAAGAAGTAAACAGAATGTTTAAGAACACAAAGATATGCCACCGAGCTCCTGTCCCTGTCTGCCTTACATCTTTCCTAACCTCGTCTCTGCCTTTCCTGAAAGTGGGGGTCTCGGAGGAGAACACGCGGGGAGGGGTTTTTTCTTTCAGTGGGTTCAGCCATGGGCACCCTGTTCTGTTGCTGGGAGCCTGGCTTAACTCTGGAAATCGTGTCTGAGAGGAAATGAGATACTCCCCATGCCAGGCCATTTGCCGGCTTCCTGAACCGCTGAGAGCTCTGGGGGAGGAGGGAATGAATATTTTATAAAAGGCCATAAAACATAATTTGTTCCTTTGAGTGAATTAGAAACTGTAGTTAAAAAAAGAGAAGTTGCCATCAGTGAGCCGGGACCATTGCATTACTTAGCCATTATATAGCCCCAGCTATTTCATTACAGGGGTAACGCAGGGGGATGCCGAAGGTTAAACGACACCCTCTGCTCATCAGGTAGGGATGATGATATGTTTGGGAGGCCCCAAACATATATAATTTAAAAAGAATTGAAACAGAGTCTGGCTAAGTTGTCAAGGGTCTCACTAAATTGCTTTGAACCTGAGATCCTCCTGTCTCAGCCTCCCAACTATGGGGATTACAGATGTGTGACACCAGCCCTGGCATGACATACACAATGTTGACTCACTGGGAACAGCATCAGTGGCTTTCTGTCTGGAGCGTGCTAACAGGGGTGACAACCCCCTCCCCCCATCAGGCGCGCTGATACACTGCTTCCATCTATTTGCACCAAAGGGAAAATTGTGAGTGAGTGGTCCCTGGTGGAGCCTGCTCTTTGTGTTGGAATGCTCCTGAAACACCCCCTCCCTTCTGTCCTGAAACATCTCCATCTCACCCCCCAAGAGAGGAAGGGAGATTCAAGTCCAGAATAGAAGCACTCAAGCTGGGCGTGGTGGCGCATGCCTGTAATCCCAGCATTCGGGAGGCTGAAACCAGAGGGTGGTGGTTCGCGGGCAGCCTCAGATATTAGCAAGGCCCATTGCAACTTGAACAGACCCTGTTTCAAAATTTAAAAGACTAAAATAATAGGGCTGGGGGTGTAGCTCGGAGGTAGAACACCCCTGGGTTCCATCCCCAGTATCAACAAAACAAAACAAAACAAAACACCCCAAAACCTAAAACCAGAATAGAAATAGTCAAAAACAGACATTAGACATTACGGTCACATTTCTGCATCCCCACAGAGACTGGGCCTTACAGGTAACATCTCTGGGACCTTGGTCTTCCCACTCTCTGTTGGGGATCTGTGATCCAAGAGCTATCCTTTCTAATGTCTTCTCTTTTACAATACTGTTGTGTATGTGTGTGTGGGATATAGGGGTAAGATACTAGAAATTGAATAAAGCAGAATTCTACCTCCGAATTATGCCTCCAGCCCTATTTACTTATTTTTATTTTTTACTTTTATTGATTTAGTTTTATAGCACTGGGGATGGAATCCAGAGGCATTGTACCTTCAAGCTACACCCCTGGCCTATTTTTTTAATTTTTTATGTTGAAATAGGGTCTCACTGAATTGCAAGAGGGCCTCACTAAGTAGCTGAGGCTGTCCATGAACCGCGATCCTCCTGTCTCAGCCTCCTAAATGCTGGGATTATAAGCATGTGCCATCACGCCTGGCTACTTATTTTTATTTATTTTTTATTTTTTATATTTATTTTTTTGTGGGTCTAGGGATGGAAGCCAGGGGTATTCGACCTCCCAGCTACACCCCCTGCCCTATTTTTTATTCTTTATTTTGAAACAGATCTCATTAACTTGCAGAGGGCCTCACTAAGTAGCCGAGGCTGTCGGCGAACCATGATCCTCCTGTCTCAGCCTTCCGAATGCTGGGATTACAAGTGTGCACCACCATGTCCAGTTTATTTTTATTTTTAAAACAGGATCTTACTAAATTGCTGAGGGTAGCCTCGATCCTAGGACACTCCTATCTCAGCTTCTCATTTCACTGGGATTATAGATGCATGCCACCACTCCCAGCTTTCTTTTACAATTTCTAGTCTTCCCAAAATTCCTTTCCCTGGGAGAAAAATTGAAAATAAATTTTCTTTTGTTTTGAAGCAAAGCAATTTAACTTTTGCCTTAGGCTATCCATCGAAGCAAACCATCTGCCGGGCTTTCCCATTCTTAACTGAAAGCCCTCTTTGGGTCCTGAATAGTTATGAATGGTTAATTCCAAGTCTGGTTCCTTTAGCAGGAAGACTATGTTATGCTTTTGATCATAAGTATCTCCAAAGACTCAACGTGCTGAAGGCTTGTGACACTGATGGGAGCTGGTGGAACCTCTAGGAGGGGGTGTGTAGAAGGAAGGAAGTTAGGTCAACAGGGCATGCTCTTGAAGGGGATATTGTCACCCCAGCTCTTTTCTCTTTCAATTTTTGCTTTCCTGGTACCATGAAATGAACAGCCTTCTTCACCATGGACTCCCACCATAATGTACTGTGTCACCACAGGTTCAGAGTAATGGCTCCAAGTGGCCATGGACTGAAAACTCTGAAACTGTGAGCTGAAGCAAACCTTTCTCTCTTTTAAGTTCATTTTGTCAGGTCTTTTGTCAAGCAATGGAAAGCTGAGTAAAGGTGGCCTGAAAATCTCCTTTGGCTTTTCCTTTTCTATTCCAGGCAGCATACTTATGATTCTTCTCAAGATGAACCTTAGAGAGGGGATAGGAGTATACGAATTTTCTGAGAGAGGTTATATCCTAGTATCTATCTATCTATCTATCTATCTATCTATCTATCTATCTATCTAACTGTATTTGTCTATCCTGAGTCACTTTATCCAATTACTCTTTTGGAAGCCACCACTGTTTAGTTTTTGCCCTGACCCACCTTATTCCATTTAGAAGATTTTTTCCAAGAGGAAAGCTTGAGTTCAGATCATCCTATCTATACAAAAGTCCTTATGTTCTTATTTGACAGGATGAGGCACAGTTACTCCCATAAACCCTGAAATGCCCCACATCTTTGGACTCCCTCTTGTCTACTTCATCTTCTCTGGCTAAGTGGCCACCTCACTAACTAATACATTTTCACTTCCAGCTAATATTAGGTGCTGCATGATAGCAACAATAACAATCTGGTTTTGAACTTCTTCCTAGATATGCAAGTTTTTATCTGCCTTCTAAATGATCACAGGCAAAGCCGGGCGTGGTGGCGCACGCTTGTAATCCCAGCATTCGGGAGGCTGAGACCTGGAGGATCACGTTTCGCGGACAGCCTCAGCTACTTAGTGAGGCCCTCTGCAACTCAGTGAGACCTGGTTTCAAAGTAAAGAATAAAAAATAGGGCAGGGGGGGAAGCTCAGAGGTCAAATGCCCCTGGGTTCCATCCCCAGACCTGCAAAATAAATAAATAAATAAATAAATAAATAAATAAATAAATAAATAAATAATCACAGGCAAGGGATTTTTAAACATTTTGCCAACCTGTGACATGGATTGCCCGCAGTAGCCCCAGTAAAGCTTCTTAGCTGCCTATCATTTGGACGCTGAGCCAATGTCAAGAATTGTGTTTTGTCACAGCAGCTTCTCACTTGTGGCCACCAAGGTCTGAATGGAATCAATTGTGTGTCAGTAACAAATCAGTCCCTGAACATCAGAGGCTTAGAACAACACAGGATTGTTTCCCTGTCATGCCACCACTGCTTTGCCTGGGGACCCAGCTTCATGTCACCTCACGGTGCCTCGGACAGAGCAGCCGTCCTCTTGAGTGATGCCGGTCATTGTGACTGGGGTAAGAAAGCTCCTCTGGGGGCCTTCCCATTGGTAATGAAGTAGTTTGCTTCAATAGAGATATGGACCCCTTTTGTTAACTCACTGGTCAGATCTGCCTGGTACCATTTGGCCACAAGTGAGCTAAAGAATACAAGTCCCCATGTTCCTGAAGGGCAGAGCTGGAGAGATGTGGAAAAGAGCTCTGGTGATGGCAACAGTAAGGGAAGAGCAGAAAGGAGTGGGCAGCAGACTTTGATACCGGCAAGCTCTCTTGGGATCGTCCCTGAAAGGCAAGGAGTTTCTTGTAGATATGTTTCTTGGCAGGCAGACCCCTTCCCTTAGTCTGTTGACTTGCACGGCGCAAAGGTTTTAATGTATCCCTTCTCTGATGTACATCCCCACTCAAGTGAAAGCTGCTGGATTCTTCTTTAGTGCTTTCTGGAGCATAGTTATCATCATCATCGTTACCATTTTGTAATTGGCTTCTTCCTCGTTGTCATTAAGAACATGGACTAAGCAGTTAATTATACATAGTACTTATTAAAGGACAGGTCTTTTTATTTATCCTTCCTCCTGTCCACTTGGCCATGGGCAAGACCTAGGAGGAAGAAAATGGCAACTCTGCTTCCAACCACTCACTTAATGGAAGGAGACATTAGTTCTAAGAGCTATGATATCAATCATGGACAGGATACTTCAATGAGTTTGTGAAAACAATGGATGTTATTGGCGGAAAATTAACACTCAGAGTTCAAGATATCTGATTTTAGCTGGATGTGGTGGTGCACGCTTGTAATCACAGCATTTAGGAGGCTGAGACAGGAGGATCACTGTTCACAGACAGCCTCAGCTACTTAGTGAGGTCCTTGAAACTCAGTGACACCCTTTTTCAAAATAAAGAATAAAAAATAGGGCTGGGGGTGTAGCTCAGAGGTAGAATGCCCCCGAGTTTCATCCCTAGTACCACAAAATAAAATAAAATAAAATAAAATTTTATAATTATATTTATTTGTCTTCTGTATTCCAGACTTGAATAAACATCCACTTCATTGATATTTTTGTTTCATTGTCTAATTTGCCTCTTTAATTTAATGTGTCTAAAGATGGGGTCTTGATTGATTCCATGTTGTTTAATCCTCTATGTTCTCTTTCTCAGGCGATGGCACCAGGAACCCACCTGGTAGCTTGTTCCGCTCAGCATTCTTGCAGCTATCACCTAAAAACCTGACCACATAACACAAAGAAAATAAGATTTATTTTCTTATGGTTTGGGGCTCAGTCCACGTGAAGCAGGGAACCATGGATCTTGGGCCATGGCAGCCGGAGGCAGAGGGAGAGCACATGGGCTGTGCTCACGTCATGGAGGTCGAAGCAAGAGAGAGAGCCAGGGAAAGAGGAACCACATCTATAATCTCCAAGGCTGCACCCCCAGGAACCACCTCCTCCAGCCACACACTACCAGCCTACAGGGCACCACCCAGTAAAGCCATTACAATGAATTTATTCACTCCTGGGATCATAATCCCCATGACTCAATTATATTTACTCTGAATATTAATAAATTAGCTCTTTAGGGGACACTTGATATCTAACTCTAACATTGCTCAAAACCCAAACTTAGCATTCCTTGCTTATTTCTCATGTTCTGTGGATTACCAATTCCCACTGGCTGCATCTCTTGAAGTCACCACCCCAGCCCTTCCTTCCCAGCCTTCCCTTCCACCTTCTCCTCTGTTTCTACTCATTGTACATTTACCCAGCTCAAGTCACCTTCCTCTTTCCCCCAAAACTGCAATTGCTGGGTTCATTCTTTTGCCTGAGTATGATTCATTCCCATTTCTCTCTGTGCAAATCACATCTACTCTCTCCTCTGCTCCAGAACGCCATTGGCTTCACATAGCACTTAAAATGAAACCTAAGCACCTGATCCTCTGAGGTCTTCTCCTTTGAGACCCATGGCCTGCCTAGCTCCGGGCTTGTGCACTTGTCTTTAAAGGATACACTCTTTCTGCTTGTTAGCATGGCTGACCCATTCCCAGTTTGAACTCTCAACTGAGATCCTATTTCTTCAGAGAGGACTTCACTCACCAACACCCTGTTCAAAGCTGAGTCTCCTGGTTCATTTCCAACATAGCAGGCTTCTCTTCAAAGCACTTACACCATTATGTAAATTTTGTCTTTCTTGTTTACTGTGAACATTTTCTGTTTAGAATGTAACGTACCACATAAAAATATAAGTACCGGGCATGGTATATACACCTATAATCCCAGTCCTTGGGAGGCTGAGATAGGCCGGTTTGAGGACAGCCTCAGTGGCATAGTGGGACTCTCAGCAACCTAGTGAGACTGTTTCAAAACCAACCAACCAACAATCAAAGAAATAAACTAAAAGGCTAGGGATGAAAAAAGGGCTGGGAGTATAGCTCAGAGGTAGGATGTCTCTGGTTCAATCCTCAGTACTCCCCCTACACACACACACACACACACACACACACACACACACACACACAAAGGTGATAGGATAAGCCACTTTGTGTAGACCACTGTTAAATTCTCAGTGCCTGGAACCAGGCAGGGCACCCTGTAGCTGCTCAAATAAATCCCAGTTAAATACATGAATGACCCCCATCCCCCACCATGATCATCACAAACATCTGAATCTAGATACAACAGAGCAGGAAACAATCTGTGCTCAGTGTATCTTTAGGGAAGCCGTCACCTGTCACTAGAAGCGGCCCAGCAGCGTCTGCGTCTGCGGAGTGAATGGAGCCTCCCGTCTTCCTGGGAGCCGGCACTTCTGAAGGTGTGAGTTTATGCATCCTTAATATAAGCTTGGGAGGAAGGATCCAGGCATGGGGATTTTCTTAAGCTATAAGAAATGAGTCTATTTCACAAAAGAACTAAAAACAGAACTCTGATTCATAAGTTTGCTAATGGCTTTTCCCTCCCAGGGGAATCTCTCTGTGCACAATGAAACCTTTCCTGGGGCACAGCCTGGTGCCTGATGCTAAGGTGACCAGGGAACATCAGCTTTGCCAGTAGGGTGACAGACAGCGCCAGCCAGAGTTAACCTGAGTACTGGGACGGGGGTTCCCGCCACCTATCAGACTATGCAGAGCACTGGTTCCACCACCCACTTTTTTTTGTTGTTGTTGTGGGATGGTTACTGGGTTACTGACCTAGTTGACAACCTTTGGGATAAAAACAGGCAAGAGGAAAATAAATCAACAAGTAAACAATTCATTGTTAAGTTTTGAAAACAGAGATAAACAAACAAAAAGAATCAGAGAAGTCAATGTAATATCCAGAAAATAATTGCAGATAATTGGACCAGGGTAAGAGAGTATCTCCTATGTTGTATTTATTGTTGCTTTCCTTAAAAAAAAAAAGTTTATCTTTTTAATGGGGCAACTTTTGCAGGAAGACCAAATTGCTTAATTACATAGCCTGTAAATGGGGAAATGTAATCGACTGGGTAAACTGGGTCTACTTACTTACTCACCCTTCACTGAAACGTGGGGTGGGGGTGGAGGACAGCAGGATAGACCAGGGGAGGCTAGAGCCAGACAGGAGGGTGCAGGAGCTCTAGAGAGAGCTTCTCTCACACTCTCCACCTGACCTCCCTACAGGTCCAGGAGCCTCAGCATCCTCCTCTCCCTCATCCCTCTGGGAGCAAATCCTGCTGAGAACCACTTTGTGCCAAAGAACTCCTATATGCATCTTGTGGTTCGAGAGCATCATTCTCAAACAGATACTGTTATATTCACGCTATTGTTATCCTCAATGAACTGCTCTTCAGAAGCAGCTACCCCCAAACACCTTGCAGCTGTCAACCAATTCATTTTTGCCAGCCAATCAGAAAAGGGGGAACAAAGACACAGAGAAGCAAATGCCAACCTGCCTAGAAGTAGCAGAGTGAAAAGATCAGATGGGTCCTCCCTGTCTAGACCCTCAGCCAGCTGATGGAGCAAAGAAAGACTATGTGACTGCTAGTGGAAATGAATAGAAGGGCCTTCTTAGCTGCATCCTCTGGGAGCCTTGGGGAGTCAAGTGGTCCCTGACAACGAACCTTGTCCTGCCGAAACATTGCCCAGAAGTTCTTCATTGTAGCAAGGTCTAGGAGCAGAGTCATCGTTTTGGTAAAGCATCAAGGATGTTGCTGGTACATACTGGGTGCTCAGTATCCGTGGTTATGATTTTGAACATTTTTATATATTTTTATAGTTGGTTTTTTTTTTACTATTTGACTGTAATTTTTTTACATTTTATATTTTTATTGGTGCATTATAGACACATCATAATGTAGTTCACAGTGATATATATATGTATATATAGAGAGAGCGTGAAAAGGGGATATCACAGTCCTGATTTAAATATAATATATATAAAATATAATATATACATAAATATATATTTTTGTGGTACTTGGGATTGAACTCAGGGGCATTCTACCTCTGAGATATGCTCCCAGCCCTATTTTTTTATTCTTTATTTGGAAGCAGGGTCTAAGTAGCTGAGGCTGGCCGCGAACATGCGATCCTTCTGTCTCAGCCTCCCAAGTACTGGGATTACAGGTGTGTGCCACCATGACTGGCATAAATATATATATTTAAATCAAGACTCTGATTTTCCCTTTTCCCTCACCCTTTCCTCCCTTTTCTTGGCTGTCTAAGAAGCAGAGATTCCAAATGCATTTCCTGGGGTGCATTTCCTGGGCGTCGAGACCTTCAGTGCCACCATCAGCTGGTTCTTTCTCCACTGGGCTGCTGCCTAGCATTCCCAGTACTGTCCCCGCGGCCCTTTGATATTGTCACCTTGCCATCCTAGGAGAGTGCGGCCTGGCCCCCCCAGGTTTGCAAAGGGCGATTCTCTGGGGGAATTAAATTCCATAGGAACACAATCCAATTTGGAAGCTCTTAAGACGGTTTTGCAAAAACACTCCCCCCACTTCCCCGCCCATTTTTTTTTTTTTCAATAGATATTGCAGACACTGGCAAATGAGTACACAGAGAGGGACAACATGGGGTTTGATTTTCTTCTTTTTTTCTTTTCACTAGATGTCTGGGTGCGGGAGGCCCGGTGCGCTCACTGGTGGGGAGGGACGTGTTGGGGCGCGGGGCGTGATTTCTCATGGATGAAACGCAGGCAGCTCAGGTCAAGCCAAAACGAGAGACGCTGTTTGCGGGTTGGAGGGGGTGTGGCACGAGGGTCCTGGCTCGCGTCTGGAGGGCCCCGCCTGTGAACGTGGAAAGGCCAGTGCTGGCTGCAAGGCTGGCGAGCGAGCGCGATCTATTTCTACCGCGCTGGGGCTCGCTGCAGCCCCTGGCTGGGTGAGGGGTGTGCTGTGGAGCTGGGGTGGGAGGGGGCAGCAGGCGGGGCCTGCCACGTCACTTGGAGAGAGTGTGTTGGGGAGGAAGGACAGAGCGGCCGCTGCTGCGGCGGCTGCAGCGGAGGCTCGAGCCGTGGGGAGGTGGGTCCCCGCGCTCCGGCGCCGGGGCAGCCGCAGGACCCTCCCCGAGGCCTGTGGAGCCGCTCCCAGGGAGGAGGTGGCTGCGGTGACGGCTGGAACCGCGACCTGGGCCAGAGCGAGCCCAGCGGTGGACGAAGGGCGGAGGCCGAGCCGGGGCAGGAGTCTTTGCGGAGCCGGAGGGAGGCGCATCTGGCGCCTCGGTACCAGCGGCTGCAGCCGGGGCGCCTGAGCTGTTGGACAAGCGCAGTGGGAGCTGGGAAGAGCCAGCTCGTTTGGAGGGCGGACCCCTGCGTCCCCGGAGCCCAGTCTCAGGCAAGCAAGGGGGCGAAGCCACGCATCCTTTCGGACAGCCAGTTTCACGCGCGCCACTTCGCGGTTCCAGGCATCCCGGGAAGCTCCATCCTCCCAGGCGCGGGTCCTGGGAGCGCGGAGCCAAGTCCTCTGCGCCCGGGGCGCCTCCCGGAGCCCAACCTCGCTCGCAGGGACCCAGGGCTCGGGGCTCAGCGATCCCAGCGCCAGGTCAGACCGCGAGCCCCACCCTACCGAGAGGGCGCCGCCCGGAGGCGGGAGGCGGGAGCCGCGCCGGGGCTGGTGTCGTGGGCGCCGTCCTAGCGGCGAGGAGCGCACAGACCAGGGGACATGAGATCCGAGAAATCCCTCACGCTGGCGGCGCCGGGGGAGGTCCGTGGGCCGGAGGGGGAGCCCCAGGATGCGGGGGACTTCGCGGAGGCCGGCGGCGGGGGCTGCTGTAGTAGCGAGCGGCTGGTGATCAACATCTCGGGGCTGCGCTTTGAGACGCAGCTGCGCACCTTGTCCTTGTTCCCCGACACGCTGCTCGGAGACCCGGGCCGCCGGGTGCGCTTCTTCGACCCCCTGAGAAACGAGTACTTCTTTGACCGCAACCGGCCCAGCTTCGACGCCATCCTTTACTACTACCAGTCCGGGGGCCGCCTGCGGAGGCCCGTCAACGTGCCCCTGGACATCTTCCTGGAGGAGATCCGCTTCTACCAGCTGGGCGACGAGGCGCTGGCCGCCTTCCGCGAGGACGAGGGCTGCCTGCCCGAGGGGGGCGAGGACGAGAAGCCGCTGCCCTCCCAGCCCTTCCAGCGCCAGGTGTGGCTGCTCTTTGAGTATCCCGAGAGCTCGGGCCCCGCCCGGGGCATCGCCATCGTCTCGGTTATGGTCATCCTCATCTCCATCGTCATCTTCTGCCTGGAGACCCTGCCCCAGTTCCGTGCGGATGGTCGCGGTGGAAGCGCCGACGGCGTGAGCCGAGTGTCCCCCGCATCCAGGGGGAGTCAGGAGGAAGAGGAGGACGAGGACGATTCCTACACATTTCACCCGGGGATCACTCCCGGGGGCATGGGGACAGGGGGCTCGTCCTCACTCAGTACTCTCGGGGGCTCCTTCTTTACAGACCCTTTCTTTCTGGTGGAGACTTTGTGCATCGTCTGGTTCACTTTTGAGCTCCTGGTGCGCTTCTCCGCCTGCCCCAGCAAGCCGGCCTTCTTCCGCAACATTATGAACATCATTGACCTGGTGGCCATCTTCCCCTACTTCATCACCCTGGGCACCGAGCTGGTGCAGCAGCAGGAGCAGCAGTCAGCGAGCGGAGGGGGCGGCCAGAACGGGCAGCAGGCCATGTCCCTGGCCATCCTCCGCGTGATCCGCCTGGTCCGCGTGTTCCGCATCTTCAAGCTCTCCCGCCATTCCAAGGGGCTGCAGATCCTGGGCAAGACCTTGCAGGCGTCCATGAGGGAGCTGGGGCTGCTCATCTTCTTCCTCTTCATCGGCGTCATCCTCTTCTCCAGCGCTGTCTACTTCGCCGAGGCCGATGATGACGATTCGCTCTTCCCCAGCATCCCGGACGCCTTCTGGTGGGCAGTGGTGACCATGACCACGGTGGGCTATGGGGACATGTACCCCATGACCGTGGGCGGCAAGATCGTGGGCTCCCTGTGCGCCATCGCCGGGGTCCTCACCATCGCCCTGCCAGTGCCGGTCATCGTCTCCAACTTCAACTACTTCTACCACCGGGAGACGGAGCAGGAGGAGCAAGGCCAGTATACCCACGTCACATGTGGGCAGCCCACACCAGACCTGAAGGTGACCGACAACGGACTGGGCAAGCCTGACTTCTCCGAGGCCCCCCGGGAACGGAGGCCCAGCTACCTTCCCACTCCACACCGGGCGTTCGCAGAGAAAAGGATGCTCACAGAGGTTTGACCCACCCGGGCAGGGCCTGCCGGAGAAGGGGCGCCACGAGCAAACCATCTCTTAGGCTTCTTTCTCCTTCTTACTACTTGCACCCTAGCTCCATTTACCTCTTGACTCCCTCTCCCGAACCCAGTATGTGGCATCGGGGACCAAATCCCTGGAAAGTCAACCTTATTGCTCCCTCTCCACAGCATCCAAGGTGTATCCATCCGAGTGACATTTTCAGATTTCCAATGGTGCCACCCTATCATGCCCATGGATGAGATATACATTTCTGCCTGACCTTCCCTCAAGACTCTGACTTTCCATGTCTGGGACTTGTAATAACTCTAGGAGCAGCAATGTCGTCAGTAGGACAGAAGCCAGCCATGCTAGGGTCTTTTCTCTCTCTCTCTCTCCTGACCATCTTTTGCTTTGGGGGCACAAGTGTCTGGTCACTTGATAAAATGGCAGAAACCGGAAGATGGAATCGCCACTCCAACATGCTGTTTTATTTCAGTGCCCGCTAATATCTGCTGGTCATCCTGCCGAGGACCCTGCACAGAGTCTTTAGTTGTACAACCTCGAAATATGTTACTCACTTCCAATCTTGGATGGATGGATGGATGGATGGATGGAAAGGAAGGAAGTACAATTAAACCGGACCATTTGGAGGACACGAGGGTCAGTCTGGACCCAAGAGTTCAATGGATTCTCCCAGATGTGAGCTGGTACAGGAGACGCACATCTTTGGTCTACACTTAGACCTATTCTCTCTGATCTGTTCTCTCTCTCCCTCTCTCTCTCCCTCCCTCCCTCTCTCTCTCTCTCTCTCCCTCTCTCCCTCTCTCTCTCTTTCCCAGGAAGGTTCCTTCTCAGAGCCAAATACTCTTTTTGTGCAAGTGCCTTCCTGTGCATAGAAACTGGAAAAAGGAACCACAGGGCCAGGAGAAGTGGCTGAGTACAATCAGGCAGCTGGTTTGACCACAGATCTGAAGCAAATTGCTGCTAAGCAGGGACTGTCGTCTTGGGGGGAGGAGGGGAATCTTGTTGTAGACAGCAGGGTTTGTTTTTGTGTTGTTTTTTCCCTCCCTCACCCCCCCCCCAAATCTTCTCTAGCCCTCTATTCTTTTTTCTGGGAATTTGACTTCCTGGGAATTTGAAGGCTTTTTAAGGCAGCTCCAGCTTAAATCTGTAAACAGATGAAAGCACGCATTGGTTGCCAGAAAAGGTTTCTTCCTATGTGATGGGTGATGACATCTGTGGCTTAGAATAAGGACCCAGCATTATTCTTTTGCTGATGGCTGCAGGGTTAGAGGAGGTTTTTGCTGAGTCAAGCAGACATCGGCCTGCACTGCCCCCCTGGAGCTGCATCTGGCCTGCTCGCACTGGTAAGGTAAACCTGGTGGGGCTTCCACCTGGACTAAGCCATCTTCTTCCATGTGAAACCACTGCTCTCCACCCCTGCCTTCTTTCTCTGCCAGTAACACAGCCATTCCTTTTTGTTTGTTCGCCTTTGATAAACTGTGATACTCTATTCTGATCTCTTCTGAGCACAGTTCTGAAACCCAAGGGACTGTTAACATGCTTTTAATATTATACCTATGCTTTACGACTCTTCAGTGAGAAATATATATATATATATATATATATATATATATATATATATATATTCTTTTCTCGAAGTGCCACTTAAAAGGGACACAGCCTTTGGGGGTTTGCATGAGAGGCAGTGTGATTTCTGTGAGTGCCAGATTGAAAACTGGATTTTGCCACAGCTTTACAGGGTAACTTT